>NC_135238.1:249455487-249824132 GCF_051348905.1 Ranitomeya variabilis | reverse complement strand
ATATCGCTCGTCGGAGCTAGAAGTGCAGAACTTTATTTGGTCGTCAGATCGGCGTGTATCGTCGTGTTTGACAGCAAAAGCAACGATGCCAGCGATGTTTCTTCATGGAGCGAACAACCAGCGAGAACGATAAGTACGTCACTGGATCGCTCCTGCATCGTTCTGCTGTTGCCGGTGTCTGACGTCTCCTAGCGACCTAAACAGCGACGCTGCAGCGATCGGCTCGTTGTCTATATCGCTGCAGCGGCGCATAATGTGACGGTACCTTTAGAGGGGAGATGCTAAATTGGGGCCTGAGGTAATCTATCCCTGAGAACCTCTCCACAAGAGAGAATAATATATTCATTGGGGGCGCAGCCGTGGCCCAATCAAACAGGCAACAGTTATGATATTGACCTGAGGGGTCGGTCTAGAAACCTGACCTCCAGACCAAAGTTATAAATTTAGGCTGCAGACAGAGAATTGTGTTCACATGTTGGGGGCAGCCTGAGAAGCTGGTCTGTTCCAATCTACATTCGTACCCTCAGGGAGCAGAAAGCAACTACCAGTTAGATAATTTCTGTAAGTTTCTCCTGTTTATTTTGATACTGTTTTGCATAAGTTGTATGTCTTTTTATTATCATATTTTTATACCCTTTTCTTATTGTAAGCACTGACCCTTTTGTTATTAAAGTATAAAACTTTAACAAGTTGAACCTTGAATGTTCTAAAGAATCCATAGCCTAAACGTATGTGAGCCTTATGAGTGATAGACATATTTTTATTGGTATTATTATTAGTCCGGGACTCATCGCCCGTGTATTCGATGAGTGGTGGCAGCGCGTATGAGCGGGTGTGTGGCCTGGGTCGGTGTGTGATTTACGCTCCCATTACAGCATAGGACAGAGGTTGAATGCTGGACTGAGAGTGGGGAGATAGATTAACCCTTGCAGGCACAACCCCAAGTCACGTGTGAGAGCGGGCACGTGACGAATAAGTGACACCACGGAGTAGGGATCCGTGACACTCACCTTGGCTTGTTTTAGGTATCTCAGGAAGCCCAACTCCTCGGGACGTAGTATGAGTAAAGCGTGTCCCCGGCCATCAATTCCCCGCGCCGTGCGGCCCACCCTGTGGATATATTCCTGTAGAGAACATCCAGTCACCACTCATCGCCCACATCCCCTCCACAATAACACACAATGGTGGGACACTCACCTTGGGGTCATCAGGGGGGTCGTACTGCACAATCCAGTCCACCTCTGGGATGTCCAGTCCTCGGGCGGCAACGTCTGTGCACAGGAGGATCCCCGAGTCGGCGTTACAGAACTGGAAGAAGGTGGTGGTCCGCTTTGTCTGCTTCTGCTTTCCCTGGAGAAAAGTGGAAGGACCAATAATGAAGGAAGGAAATGGGCGACCAGACACAGGGGATCCACAGCAAAACAAAGGGATGGAAGGGTCTCCACCACAACATGAGCCACCTAAACTACCGTGACTCACGTGAATGGCCATCACCGGGAGGTCAATGTAGTTCAGGAGCTCATAGTGGAATTTCACCGACATGCAGGACGAGAAGAAAACCATCATCTTCTTCTTCCGATTCTTCTTCAGGAAGGTGAAAAGCAGCAAGAAACGCTTCTCTGAGGGGCAAACTACGTAACCCTGCACCAGGAACAGAAAATGTAATGTCAGGGGCCCGCTCAATCCAAGACCCCGGAGATCACTGGGCACTAAGAGGAGGTAAGACCCCCTCACCCCACACAACTTCCCATTTTTGCCCTTTTATTTTTTTACTCCTGTTGTCCCAAATTCTAAAATGTTATTTTCCCATCGACCTCCTTTAAAAGTTTTACATGACACCGTCCACTATGTCCAGGAACACGAGAGACCCCCCGCGTGAGGGGAAATGGTCAACAACCTGCAACCCCGCCATTGGGTTGTTTCTTTGGTGTTTTGTTTTTACCATTTTTTTGTCAGCAGGCGAGGACAGACAGGCGGTCGGTCACCAGATGGGAGCGACGAGCGGACGCAGGGCGGGGATAGACAGGCGGGCAGTCACCAGATGGGAGTGACGAGCGGACGCAGGGTGGGGACAGACAGACGGGTACCTGACGGGAGCGATGAGCGGATGCAGGGCAGGGACAGACAGGCAGGCAGTCACCAGATGGGGGCGACGAGCGGACGCAGGGCGGGGACAGACAGGCTGTCGGTCACCAGATGGGAGCGACGAGCGGACGCAGGGCAGGGACGGACAGGCGGGCGGTCACCAGATGGGAGCGACGAGCGGACGCAGGGCAGGGACGGACAGGCGGGCGGTCACCAGACGGGAGCGACGAGCGGACGCAGGGCCAGGACAGACAGGCGGGCACCAGACGGGAGCGATGAGCAAACGCAGGGCGGGGACAGACAGGCGGGCGGTCACCAGATGGGAGCGACGAGCGGACGCAGGGCGAGGACGGACAGGCGGGCAGTCACCAGACGGGAGCGACGAGCGGACGCAGGGCGAGGACGGACAGGCGGGCAGTCACCAGACGGGAGCGATGAGCGGACGCAGGGCGAGGACAGACAGGCGGGCGGTCACCAGACGGGAGCAACGAGCGGACGCAGGGCGGGGACAGACAGGCAGGCGGTCACCAGACGGGAGCGACGAGCGGACGCAGGGCGGGGACAGACAGGCGGGCGGTCACCAGACGGGGGCGACAAGCGGACGCAGGGCGAGGACAGGCGGGCAGTCACCAGATGGGAGCGATGAGTGGACGCAGGGCGAGGATAGACAGGTGGGCGGTCACTAGACGGGAGCGACGAGCGGACGCAGGGCGGGGACAGACAGGCGGGTACCTGACGGGAGCGATGAGCGGACGCAGGGCAGGGACAGACAGGCAGGCAGTCACCAGATGGGGCGACGAGCGGACGCAGGGCGGGGACAGACAGGCGGGCGGTCACCAGACGGGAGCGACGAGCGGACGCAGGGCAGGGACGGACAGGCGGGCGGTCACCAGACGGGAGCGACGAGCGGACGCAGGGCCAGGACAGACAGGCGGGCGGTCACCAGATGGGAGCGATGAGTGGACGCAGGGCGAGGATAGACAGGTGGGCGGTCACTAGACGGGAGCGACGAGCGAACGCAGGGCGGGGACAGACAGGCGGGTGGTCACCAGACGGGGGCGACAAGCGGACGCAGGGCGAGGACAGGCAGGCGGTCACCAGACGGGGGCAACAAGCAGACGCAGGGCGAGGACAGACAGGCGGGCGATCACCAGACGGGGGTGACAAGCGGACGCAGGGTAGGGGCTGACAGGATGGAAGTGTTGAAGGGGGAGTGTCATTGGACAAGGGTGACACCTGGACAGAAGGCAGGAGGTCACTGTACTAGGCGGAGGTTTGGGGTGACAGGCAATGGAGAGGTTGGGTCACCGGATGGGGGAAACAGAGGTGACTGGGAGCCCCCCATAACAACGGGCTTCCCATTTCTTTTCAGTCACTTTGTATGGGACGATTGGTTAGACCATTAACTCTTCTATGGCCGGACACTTCTTCCTCTGCCTTCTTCCACAGCACTGACAAGCCAAGAGCAATGTCAGAACTAAACCGCCCACTGACCGACCTCCAATAGCGCTGTGATGGCTGCTGCTCCTCACCTGCTCCAGACCCTCCACCGTCGCCGTGTCCTTGTGGTCATCCACACCCACATACAGCGGCTCCTTCTTCAGGGAGATCCGGGCCAAGTCCTCCACCTTCCGTGTCTGAGTGGCAGAGAACAGCATGGTCTGACGGCGCTCTGTGGGGGCAAGAGACGACTGTCTGCTATATGCATCTACACATGAGCACGGCGCCCCCCACTGGCGCCAGCGGTCACTCACTTGGCAGAAGGTTGATGATTTGCTTCATTTCCTGCTCGAACCCGACCTCCAGGATGCGATCGGCCTCGTCGATCACCAGACACTGCAGGTTCTTGTACATGAACCCGGGCGTGTTCTGCAGAGGACAGAGCGGTCACGATTGCGGCACATTGTGTACCTGCTGCCGCTCGGGCACACTCATGCCGCCGCTCACCTGCATGTGGTCCAGGAGCCGCCCAGGAGTCGCCACCACAATGTTAATCCCATTGGCGAGTTTCTGAGCTTCCGCTGAACGATTGCTGCCGCCCATTATCAGCCCATAGGTGTGAACATGATGCGCCATCAGCTCCTTCAGGACCCCGTATGTCTGCATGGCGAGCTCACGTGTGGGGGACAAGATGAGCACCCCTGTACCTTCAGCAAGAAAATGAAGGGTTAACAAGCCGCTGCACCGGATCACTGGACACATAGGTCAGAAGGTTACACCTCATATCCTCGGGGGGCGTCCTGTCGACCCACCCCACACAGGCCGCCCCCGCTACAACCCGCAGACCGCTCACAACTCACCATTCCGGGGCATAAACTTCAGCTTGTAGACCAATTCTATGGCCGGGATGAGGAAGGCGAGAGTTTTACCACTACCGGTGCGGGCAGCAGCCATGACATCCCTGCAACACAGAAAGAGCGGTTATACCAGGATCGTACCCCCGTATACTCATACACCGTGTGTGTACCCCCCGTGCCCTCATACACCGCGTGTGCATGTACCCCGCGTATCCTCATTGTGTGTGTGTGTGTGTGTGTGTGTGTGTGTGTGTGTGTGTGTGTGTGTGTGTGTGTGTGTGTGTGTGTGTGTGTGTGTGTGTGTTACACCCCCCGTATCCTCATACACCGTCAGTGTGTGTTTTGCATCAGAAGCTCACCGGCCCTCCAGGAGCGGTCGCACAGTTTTATGCTGAATCTCCATCATGTGCGTGAACCCCATCTCCGTCACGGCCCTCAGCGTGTTCTCATTGACGAGATCGGCCAGGGAAGAGAACGCCGTGTCCTCGAACGCCCCTACATACAAAGCGGAGAGAAGCAGCGTCACATGATCACCGGCCGCCGACAGTACAGAGCCACATCTGCCCACCATAACAGTTGGGATCGCTCACCTGTCAGCCCCATGGGCAGTCCAGGCTCCTCCTCCTCGCTCGTCTCTAGGCCGCTCACTGCTGGCTCCTCCTCCTTGCCCGTCTCGAGGCCGCTCACTGCTGGCTCCTCCTCCTTGCCCATCTCTGGGCCACTCACCACCAGCTCCTCATTCTTTGGTTTTTTTGCAGCTAATGAGAAGACACAATCAGTCAGATGACCTCATCTTGCCCACCACCCACCACACACGGGACCTCACCCTGCTCTCCGGCCACCACACACGGGACCTCACCCCGCTCTCCGGCCACCGCACACGGGACCTCACCCCGCTCTCCGGCCACCGCACACGGGGACCTCACCCCGCTCTCCGGCCACCGCACACGGAACCTCACCCTGCTCTCCGGCCACCGCACACGGGACCTCACCCTGCTCTCCGGCCACCGCACACGGGACCTCACCCTGCTCTCCGGCCACCGCACACGGGACCTCACCCTGCTCTCCGGCCACCGCACACGGGACCTCACCCTGCTCTCCGGCCACCGCACACGGGACCTCACCCTGCTCTCCGGCCACCGCACACGGGACCTCACCCTGCTCTCCGGCCACCGCACACGGGACCTCACCCCGCTCTCCGGCCACCGCACACGGGACCTCACCCCGCTCTCCGGCCACCACACACGGGACCTCACCCCACTCTCCGGCCACCGCACACGGGACCTCACCCCGCTCTCCGGCCACCGCACACGGGGACCTCACCCTGCTCTCCGGCCACCGCACACGGGACCTCACCCTGCTCTCCGGCCACCACCAGCTTCTTTATCTTCTTCCGCTTTATGGCGATGGGGGTCTCCGGATTCTCCTCCACATCTCCACTAATGGGGGCTGCAGAAGTTCCTGCAGCAGTTTCTTTCAGATCCTCCCCGATCACCTCATCTGAGGAAAAGCATATACCGGCGGTGAGCGGGCGATAACAGATGTATCCCGGACAGTCAATCTCTCCCATCCTCCCTTTGCTGACAACCCTCCCTCTCCCCTGTCACTCCCACTCTGATGTACGGGCAGACGCTGGTGCCACAGCCGACCTTGGAATGGAAGCAGCGCCTGATGTACGGGCGAACGCTGGCGCCACAGCCGACCATGGAATGGAAGCAACGCCTGATGTACGGGCGAACGCTGGCACAACGGCCGACCTCAGAATGGAAGCAGCGCCTGATGTATGGGCAGACGCTGGCGCCACGGCCGACCTCAGAATGGAAGCAGCACCTGATGTACGGGCAGACGCTGGCGCCACGGCCGACCTCAGAATGGAAGCAGCACCTGATGTACGGGCAGACGCTGGCGCAACGGCCGACCTTGGAATGGAATCAGCGCCTGATGTACGGGCGAACACTGGCGCAACGGCCGACCTCAGAATGGAAGCAGCGCCTGATGTACGGGCAGACGCTGGCGCCACGGCCGACCTCAGAATGGAAGCAGCGCCTGATGTACGGGCAGACGCTGGCGCCACGGCCGACCTCAGAATGGAAGCAGCGCCTGATGTACGGGCGAACGCTGGCGCCACGGCCGACCTCAGAATGGAAGCAGCGCCTGATGTACGGGCAGACACTGGCTGTTATGTTGGGCTGGTGGTTAGGAGCACTAGAAATGACCAGATGAGCAAACTACCAATACAGGACGAGCTCTGGGAAGTGGGAGCCCTGCTGACCGCAACCTCCAATCCTATCACAACAACCAGAAATAGCCATGGAGCGCTCCCGACTCTGCCTAGACGCCTCTTCACAGCCTAAGAGCCAACTACCCCTAAAGATAGAAAATACAGCCTACCCTGCCTCAGAGAAATTCCCCAAAGAAATAGGCAGCCCCCACACACATTGACTGCGAGTCAAGATGGAAGCCACAAACACAGGAATGAAACAGGTTTCAGCATAGGAGGCCAGACTTAACAAAACAGACTGAAGACAGAAAAGGTATCTTTGCGGTCAGCATAAAAAAACTAACAAAAAACCACGCAGAGTGTGCAAAAGAAACCACCGCACCGACTCACGACGCGGTGGTGCCACTCTGCATCCCAGAGCTTCCAGCTAACAGAACAAAATCATGATAGCAAGCTGGACAAAAACAATGATAACAAATAAGCTAGCAGAGACTTAGCTTTTGCTGAAATAGACAGGTCATCTGAAAGATCCAAGAGAACTGAACCAGTACTAGGACATTGACAGCTGGCATCAAGTAACGATCTGAGTGGAGTTAAATAGAGCAGCCAGCCAAGGCCTGAACGAGATCAGCTGGAGAAGGAATCTCAGAACCAGCAGCTCCACTCACAGCCACCAGAGGGAGTCCATGGACAGAACTTGCCGAAGTACCATTCATAACCACAGGAGGGAGCTCAAGAACAGAATTCACAACAGCTGGCGCCACGGCCGACCTCTGAGTGGCTGCAACGCCTGATGTACGGGTGAACGCTGGCACCACGGCCGACCTCAGAATGGCAGCAGCGCCTGATGTATCGGCAGACGCTGGCACCACGGCCGACCTCAGAATGGAAGCAGCGCCTGATGCATGGGCAGACGCTGGCGCCAAGGCCGACCTCAGAATGGAAGCAGCGCCTGATGTACGGGCGAAAACTGGCACCACGGCCGACCTCAGAATGGCAGCAGCGCCTGATGCATGGGCAGACGCTGGCGCCACAGCCGACCTCAGAATGGAAGCAATGCCTGATGTACAGGCAGACGCTGGCGCCACGGCCGACCTCAGAATGGAAGCAGCGCCTGATGTATGGGCAGACGCTGGCGCCAAGGCCAACCTCAGAATGGAAGCAGCGCCTGATGTACGGGCGAAAGCTGGCACCACGGCCGACCTCAGAATGGCAGCAGCGCCTGATGTATGGGCAGACGCTGGCACCATGGCCGATCTCAGAATGGAAGCAACGCCTGATGTATGGGCAGACGCTGGCACCACGGCCGACCTCAGAATGGAAGCAGCGCCTGATGTACGGGCAGACGCTGGCGCCACGGCCGACCTCAGAATGGAAGCAGCGCCTGATGTACGGGCAGACGCTGGCACCACGGCCAACCTCAGAATGGCAGCAGCGCCTGATGTATGGGCAGACGCTGGCACCACGGCCGACCTCAGAATGGAAGCAACGCCTGATGTATGGGCAGACGCTGGCACCATGGTCGATCTCACAATGGAAGCAACGCCTGATGTATGGGCAGACGCTGGCGCCACGGCCGACCTCAGAATGGAAGCAACGCCTGATGTATGGGCAGACGCTGGCGCCACGGCCGACCTCAGAATGGCAGCAGCGCCTGATGTATGGGCAGACGCTGGCACCATGGCCGATCTCAGAATGGAAGCAACGCCTGATGTATGGGCAGACGCTGGCGCCATGGCCGATCTCAGAATGGAAGCAGCGCCTGATGTACGGGCAGACGCTGGCGCCACGGCCGACCTCAGAATGGCAGCAGCGCCTGATGTATGGGCAGACGCTGGCACCACGGCCGACCTCAGAATGGAAGCAACGCCTGATGTATGGGCAGACGCTGGCACCATGGCCGATCTCAGAATGGAAGCAACGCCTGATGTACGGGCGAACGCTGGCACCACGGCCGACCTCAGAATGGCAGCAGCGCCTGATGTACGGGCAGACGCTGGCGCCACGGCCGACCTCAGAATGGAAGCAGCCAATTGTGAGGGACAGGCTGTGAATCCCGTCTCAGGTTTGTAGAGTTCTTGTCAGGACAAAGCAAGAGAAACCTCACACGAGTTTTGGAAACTAAACCCTGCAGAGAACTCCTATCGGCCTGTGCTGAGCATTATTTACTCTGAGGTGGTTCACAGAATGGGATTTTTATTTTATAATTTGGATGTGAAAGTGAAAATTAATTTTAGTCAAAATGTTGTTTCAGCTCCAAGTTTTTATTTTCACAAGGAACAATAGGAGGAAACAGACCTGTCATTATTCATCAATTTCTCCTGAATGTGAAGATGCCCCAAAACAGGCGTGCGGTCGCGGGGAGTAAAGCGTGCGGTCGCTGTGCGGGGAGTAAAGCGTGCGCTCGCTGTGCGGGGAGTAAAGCGTGCGCTCGCTGTGCGGGGAGTAAAGCGTGCGCTCGCTGTGCGGGGAGTAAAGCGTGCGCTCGCTGTGCGGGGAGTAAAGCGTGCGCTCGCTGTGCGGGGAGTAAAGCGTGCGCTCGCTGTGCGGGGAGTAAAGCGTGCGCTCGCTGTGCGGGGAGTAAAGCGTGCGCTCGCTGTGCGGGGAGTAAAGCGTGCGCTCGCTGTGCGGGGAGTAAAGCGTGCGGTCGCTGTGCGGGGAGTAAGGGGTGCGGTCGCTGTGCGGGGAGTAAAGCGTGCGGTCGCTGTGCGGGGAGTAAAGCGTGCGGTCGCTGTGCGGGGAGTAAAGCGTGCGGTCGCTGTGCGGGGAGTAAAGCGTGCGGTCGCTGTGCGGGGAGTAAAGCGTGCGGTCGCTGTGCGGGGAGTAAAGCGTGCGGTCGCTGTGCGGGGAGTAAAGCGTGCGGTCGCTGTGCGGGGAGTAAAGCGTGCGGTCGCTGTGCGGGGAGTAAAGCGTGCGGTCGCTGTGCGGGGAGTAAAGCGTGCGGTCGCTGTGCGGGGAGTAAAGCGTGCGGTCGCTGTGCGGGGAGTAAAGCGTGCGGTCGCTGTGCGGGGAGTAAAGCGTGCGGTCGCTGTGCGGGGAGTAAAGCGTGCGGTCGCTGTGCGGGGAGTAAAGCGTGCGCTCGCTGTGCGGGGAGTAAAGCGTGCGCTCGCTGTGCGGGGAGTAAAGCGTGCGCTCGCTGTGCGGGGAGTAAAGCGTGCGCTCGCTGTGCGGGGAGTAAAGCGTGCGCTCGCTGTGCGGGGAGTAAAGCGTGCGCTCGCTGTGCGGGGAGTAAAGCGTGCGCTCGCTGTGCGGGGAGTAAAGCGTGCGCTCGCTGTGCGGGGAGTAAAGCGTGCGCTCGCTGTGCGGGGAGTAAAGCGTGCGCTCGCTGTGCGGGGAGTAAAGCGTGCGCTCGCTGTGCGGGGAGTAAAGCGTGCGCTCGCTGTGCGGGGAGTAAAGCGTGCGCTCGCTGTGCGGGGAGTAAAGCGTGCGCTCGCTGTGCGGGGAGTAAAGCGTGCGCTCGCTGTGCGGGGAGTAAAGCGTGCGCTCGCTGTGCGGGGAGTAAAGCGTGCGCTCGCTGTGCGGGGAGTAAAGCGTGCGCTCGCTGTGCGGGGAGTAAAGCGTGCGCTCGCTGTGCGGGGAGTAAAGCGTGCGCTCGCTGTGCGGGGAGTAAAGCGTGCGCTCGCTGTGCGGGGAGTAAAGCGTGCGCTCGCTGTGCGGGGAGTAAAGCGTGCGGTCGCTGTGCGGGGAGTAAGGTGTGTGGAGGGATCATCCTGCAATGTGGCGTCTGCACAGCCCTCACAGCCTCAGGACGGAGCCCGGCGATAACCGGACGGCTCAGGAGATCGCACGCGGCTCAGTCACTGAGGAACATCAGGCAGGAAACATCCACTAAAGCCCTGAGGTAACAACCAGCGTGTAACGTGCAGGGAGGGAGATGGCGCCGGCACCGGGAAGCGTCTCTGCCCCTGACTGCTGCCCGTGTCCAGGGAGGAGGGAGCTCCGCGGCTCCACAGCTGACACCGCCCGCCTGACCCCGGCACCGAGGATTCTCCCGCTTTCCCTCTCACCTTCTGTTTTTCTCTCCCTTCGGTTTCTTTTCCGGATCTTCTCGTTTCTCTTCTGCAGTTTCCTCCGCAGCAGCTTCATCTGTAAATCCGCCATGCTGGACACACGTGCGACGTTGGAAGCTGTCCTGTGTGATGCCTGACTGTACGTGTGCAGGGTCCTTCCAGGTGGCTGAGCTGTCCTGTGTGATGCCTGACTGTACGTGTGCAGGGTCCTTCCAGGTGGCTGAGCTGTCCTGTGTGATGCCTGACTGTACGTGTGCAGGGTCCTTCCAGGTGACTGAGCTGTCCTGTGTGATGCCTGACTGTACGTGTGCAGGGTCCTTCCAGGTGGCTGAGCTGTCCTGTGTGGTGCCTATGTGTGCAGGGTCCTTCCAGGTGGCTGAGCTGTCCTGTGTGATGCCTGACTGTACGTGTGCAGGGTCCTTCCAGGTGGCTGAGCTGTCCTGTGTGATGCCTGACTGTACGTGTGCAGGGTCCTTCCAGGTGACTGAGCTGTCCTGTGTGGTGCCTGACTGTACGTGTGCAGGGTCCTTCCAGGTGGCTGAGCTGTCCTGTGTGGTGCCTGACTGTACGTGTGCAGGGTCCTTCCAGGTGGCTGAGCTGTCCTGTGTGGTGCCTATGTGTGCAGGGTCCTTCCAAGTGACTGAGCTGTCCTGTGTGATGCCTGACTGTACGTGTGAGGGGTCCTTCCAGGTGGCTGAGCTGTCCTGTTTGATGCCTGACTGTACGTGTGCAGGGTCCTTCCAGGTGGCTGAGCTGTCCTGTGTGATGCCTGACTGTACGTGTGAGGGGTCCTTCTAAGTGGCTGAGCTGTCCTGTGTGATGCCTGACTGTACGTGTGCAGGGTCCTTCCAGGTGGCTGAGCTGTCCTGTGTGATGCCTGACTGTACGTGTGAGGGGTCCTTCTAGGTGGCTGAGCTGTCCTGTGTGATGCCTGACTGTACGTGTGCAGGGTCCTTCCAAGTGACTGAGCTGTCCTGTGTGATGCCTGACTGTACGTGTGAGGGGTCCTTCCAGGTGGCTGAGCTGTCCTGTGTGATGCCTGACTGTACGTGTGCAGGGTCCTTCCAGGTGGCTGAGCTGTCCTGTGTGATGCCTGACTCTACGTGTGAGGGGTCCTTCTAGGTGGCTGAGCTGTCCTGTGTGATGCCTGACTGTACGTGTGCAGGGTCCTTCCAGGTGGCTGAGCTGTCCTGTGTGATGCCTGACTGTACGTGTGCGGGGTCCTTCCAGGTGGCTGAGCTGTCCTGTGTGATGCCTGACTGTACAAATGCAGGGTCCTTCCAGGTGGCTGAGCTGTCCTGTGTGATGCCTGACTGTACGTGTGAGGGGTCCTTCTAGGTGGCTGAGCTGTCCTGTGTGATGCCTGACTGTACGTGTGCAGGGTCCTTCCAGGTGGCTGAGCTGTCCTGTGTGATGCCTGACTGTACGTGTGAGGGGTCCTTCTAGGTGGCTGAGCTGTCCTGTGTGATGCCTGACTGTACGTGTGCAGGGTCCTTCCAGGTGGCTGAGCTGTCCTGTGTGGTGCCTATATGTGCAGGGTCCTTCCAAGTGACTGAGCTGTCCTGTGTGATGCCTGACTGTACGTGTGCGGGGTCCTTCCAGGTGGCTGAGCTGTCCTGTGTGATGCCTGACTGTACGTGTGCGGGGTCCTTCCAGGTGGCTGAGCTGTCCTATGTGATGCCTGACTGTACGTGTGAGGGGTCCTTCTAGGTGGCTGAGCTGTCCTGTGTGATGCCTGACTGTACGTGTGAGGGGTCCTTCCAGGTGGCTGAGCTGTCCTATGTGATGCCTGACTGTACGTGTGCGGGGTCCTTCCAGGTGGCTGAGCTGTCCTGTGTGATGCCTGACTGTACGTGTGCAGGGTCCTTCCAGGTGGCTGAGCTGTCCTGTGTGGTGCCTATGTGTGCAGGGTCCTTCCAAGTGACTGAGCTGTCCTGTGTGATGCCTGACTGTACGTGTGCAGGGTCCTTCTAGGTGGCTGAGCTGTCCTGTGTGATGCCTGACTGTACGTGTGCAGGGTCCTTCCAGGTGGCTGAGCTGTCCTGTGTGGTGCCTGACTGTACGTGTGCAGGGTCCTTCCAGGTGGCTGAGCTGTCCTGTGTGGTGCCTGACTGTACGTGTGCAGGGTCCTTCCAGGTGGCTGAGCTGTCCTGTGTGGTGCCTATGTGTGCAGGGTCCTTCCAAGTGACTGAGCTGTCCTGTGTGATGCCTGACTGTACGTGTGAGGGGTCCTTCCAGGTGGCTGAGCTGTCCTGTTTGATGCCTGACTGTACGTGTGCAGGGTCCTTCCAGGTGGCTGAGCTGTCCTGTGTGATGCCTGACTGTACGTGTGAGGGGTCCTTCTAAGTGGCTGAGCTGTCCTGTGTGATGCCTGACTGTACGTGTGCAGGGTCCTTCCAGGTGGCTGAGCTGTCCTGTGTGATGCCTGACTGTACGTGTGAGGGGTCCTTCTAGGTGGCTGAGCTGTCCTGTGTGATGCCTGACTGTACGTGTGCAGGGTCCTTCCAAGTGACTGAGCTGTCCTGTGTGATGCCTGACTGTACGTGTGAGGGGTCCTTCCAGGTGGCTGAGCTGTCCTGTGTGATGCCTGACTGTACGTGTGCAGGGTCCTTCCAGGTGGCTGAGCTGTCCTGTGTGATGCCTGACTCTACGTGTGAGGGGTCCTTCTAGGTGGCTGAGCTGTCCTGTGTGATGCCTGACTGTACGTGTGCAGGGTCCTTCCAGGTGGCTGAGCTGTCCTGTGTGATGCCTGACTGTACGTGTGCGGGGTCCTTCCAGGTGGCTGAGCTGTCCTGTGTGATGCCTGACTGTACAAATGCAGGGTCCTTCCAGGTGGCTGAGCTGTCCTGTGTGATGCCTGACTGTACGTGTGAGGGGTCCTTCTAGGTGGCTGAGCTGTCCTGTGTGATGCCTGACTGTACGTGTGCAGGGTCCTTCCAGGTGGCTGAGCTGTCCTGTGTGATGCCTGACTGTACGTGTGAGGGGTCCTTCTAGGTGGCTGAGCTGTCCTGTGTGATGCCTGACTGTACGTGTGCAGGGTCCTTCCAGGTGGCTGAGCTGTCCTGTGTGGTGCCTATATGTGCAGGGTCCTTCCAAGTGACTGAGCTGTCCTGTGTGATGCCTGACTGTACGTGTGCGGGGTCCTTCCAGGTGGCTGAGCTGTCCTGTGTGATGCCTGACTGTACGTGTGCGGGGTCCTTCCAGGTGGCTGAGCTGTCCTATGTGATGCCTGACTGTACGTGTGAGGGGTCCTTCTAGGTGGCTGAGCTGTCCTGTGTGATGCCTGACTGTACGTGTGAGGGGTCCTTCCAGGTGGCTGAGCTGTCCTATGTGATGCCTGACTGTACGTGTGCGGGGTCCTTCCAGGTGGCTGAGCTGTCCTGTGTGATGCCTGACTGTACGTGTGCAGGGTCCTTCCAGGTGGCTGAGCTGTCCTGTGTGGTGCCTATGTGTGCAGGGTCCTTCCAAGTGACTGAGCTGTCCTGTGTGATGCCTGACTGTACGTGTGCAGGGTCCTTCTAGGTGGCTGAGCTGTCCTGTGTGATGCCTGACTGTACGTGTGCAGGGTCCTTCCAGGTGGCTGAGCTGTCCTGTGTGGTGCCTGACTGTACGTGTGCAGGGTCCTTCCAGGTGGCTGAGCTGTCCTGTGTGGTGCCTATGTGTGCAGGGTCCTTCCAAGTGACTGAGCTGTCCTGTGTGATGCCTGACTGTACGTGTGAGGGGTCCTTCTAGGTGGCTGAGCTGTCCTGTGTGATGCCTGACTGTACGTGTGCAGGGTCCTTCCAGGTGGCTGAGCTGTCCTGTGTGATGCCTGACTGTACGTGTGAGGGGTCCTTCTAAGTGGCTGAGCTGTCCTGTGTGATGCCTGACTGTACGTGTGCAGGGTCCTTCCAGGTGGCTGAGCTGTCCTGTGTGATGCCTGACTGTACGTGTGAGGGGTCCTTCTAGGTGGCTGAGCTGTCCTGTGTGATGCCTGACTGTACGTGTGAGGGGTCCTTCCAGGTGGCTGAGCTGTCCTGTGTGATGCCTGACTGTACGTGTGCAGGGTCCTTCCAGGTGGCTGAGCTGTCCTGTGTGATGCCTGACTGTACGTGTGAGGGGTCCTTCTAAGTGGCTGAGCTGTCCTGTGTGATGCCTGACTGTACGTGTGCAGGGTCCTTCCAGGTGGCTGAGCTGTCCTGTGTGATGCCTGACTGTACGTGTGAGGGGTCCTTCTAGGTGGCTGAGCTGTCCTGTGTGATGCCTGACTGTACGTGTGCAGGGTCCTTCCAGGTGGCTGAGCTGTCCTGTGTGGTGCCTATGTGTGCAGGGTCCTTCCAAGTGACTGAGCTGTCCTGTGTGATGCCTGACTGTACGTGTGAGGGGTCCTTCCAGGTGGCTGAGCTGTCCTGTGTGATGCCTGACTGTACGTGTGCAGGGTCCTTCCAGGTGGCTGAGCTGTCCTGTGTGATGCCTGACTCTACGTGTGAGGGGTCCTTCTAGGTGGCTGAGCTGTCCTGTGTGATGCCTGACTGTACGTGTGCAGGGTCCTTCCAGGTGGCTGAGCTGTCCTGTGTGATGCCTGACTGTACGTGTGCGGGGTCCTTCCAGGTGGCTGAGCTGTCCTGTGTGATGCCTGACTGTACAAATGCAGGGTCCTTCCAGGTGGCTGAGCTGTCCTGTGTGATGCCTGACTGTACGT
Source organism: Ranitomeya variabilis (assembly GCF_051348905.1). NCBI lineage: Eukaryota > Metazoa > Chordata > Amphibia > Anura > Dendrobatidae > Ranitomeya > Ranitomeya variabilis. The sequence goes on along the minus strand of NC_135238.1, from coordinate 249,808,838 downwards.
GTGAGGGGTCCTTCTAGGTGGCTGAGCTGTCCTGTGTGATGCCTGACTGTACGTGTGCAGGGTCCTTCCAGGTGGCTGAGCTGTCCTGTGTGATGCCTGACTGTACGTGTGAGGGGTCCTTCTAGGTGGCTGAGCTGTCCTGTGTGATGCCTGACTGTACGTGTGCAGGGTCCTTCCAGGTGGCTGAGCTGTCCTGTGTGGTGCCTATATGTGCAGGGTCCTTCCAAGTGACTGAGCTGTCCTGTGTGATGCCTGACTGTACGTGTGCGGGGTCCTTCCAGGTGGCTGAGCTGTCCTGTGTGATGCCTGACTGTACGTGTGCGGGGTCCTTCCAGGTGGCTGAGCTGTCCTATGTGATGCCTGACTGTACGTGTGAGGGGTCCTTCTAGGTGGCTGAGCTGTCCTGTGTGATGCCTGACTGTACGTGTGAGGGGTCCTTCCAGGTGGCTGAGCTGTCCTATGTGATGCCTGACTGTACGTGTGCGGGGTCCTTCCAGGTGGCTGAGCTGTCCTGTGTGATGCCTGACTGTACGTGTGCAGGGTCCTTCCAGGTGGCTGAGCTGTCCTGTGTGGTGCCTATGTGTGCAGGGTCCTTCCAAGTGACTGAGCTGTCCTGTGTGATGCCTGACTGTACGTGTGCAGGGTCCTTCTAGGTGGCTGAGCTGTCCTGTGTGATGCCTGACTGTACGTGTGCAGGGTCCTTCCAGGTGGCTGAGCTGTCCTGTGTGGTGCCTGACTGTACGTGTGCAGGGTCCTTCCAGGTGGCTGAGCTGTCCTGTGTGGTGCCTGACTGTACGTGTGCAGGGTCCTTCCAGGTGGCTGAGCTGTCCTGTGTGGTGCCTATGTGTGCAGGGTCCTTCCAAGTGACTGAGCTGTCCTGTGTGATGCCTGACTGTACGTGTGAGGGGTCCTTCCAGGTGGCTGAGCTGTCCTGTTTGATGCCTGACTGTACGTGTGCAGGGTCCTTCCAGGTGGCTGAGCTGTCCTGTGTGATGCCTGACTGTACGTGTGAGGGGTCCTTCTAAGTGGCTGAGCTGTCCTGTGTGATGCCTGACTGTACGTGTGCAGGGTCCTTCCAGGTGGCTGAGCTGTCCTGTGTGATGCCTGACTGTACGTGTGAGGGGTCCTTCTAGGTGGCTGAGCTGTCCTGTGTGATGCCTGACTGTACGTGTGCAGGGTCCTTCCAAGTGACTGAGCTGTCCTGTGTGATGCCTGACTGTACGTGTGAGGGGTCCTTCCAGGTGGCTGAGCTGTCCTGTGTGATGCCTGACTGTACGTGTGCAGGGTCCTTCCAGGTGGCTGAGCTGTCCTGTGTGATGCCTGACTCTACGTGTGAGGGGTCCTTCTAGGTGGCTGAGCTGTCCTGTGTGATGCCTGACTGTACGTGTGCAGGGTCCTTCCAGGTGGCTGAGCTGTCCTGTGTGATGCCTGACTGTACGTGTGCGGGGTCCTTCCAGGTGGCTGAGCTGTCCTGTGTGATGCCTGACTGTACAAATGCAGGGTCCTTCCAGGTGGCTGAGCTGTCCTGTGTGATGCCTGACTGTACGTGTGAGGGGTCCTTCTAGGTGGCTGAGCTGTCCTGTGTGATGCCTGACTGTACGTGTGCAGGGTCCTTCCAGGTGGCTGAGCTGTCCTGTGTGATGCCTGACTGTACGTGTGAGGGGTCCTTCTAGGTGGCTGAGCTGTCCTGTGTGATGCCTGACTGTACGTGTGCAGGGTCCTTCCAGGTGGCTGAGCTGTCCTGTGTGGTGCCTATATGTGCAGGGTCCTTCCAAGTGACTGAGCTGTCCTGTGTGATGCCTGACTGTACGTGTGCGGGGTCCTTCCAGGTGGCTGAGCTGTCCTGTGTGATGCCTGACTGTACGTGTGCGGGGTCCTTCCAGGTGGCTGAGCTGTCCTATGTGATGCCTGACTGTACGTGTGAGGGGTCCTTCTAGGTGGCTGAGCTGTCCTGTGTGATGCCTGACTGTACGTGTGAGGGGTCCTTCCAGGTGGCTGAGCTGTCCTATGTGATGCCTGACTGTACGTGTGCGGGGTCCTTCCAGGTGGCTGAGCTGTCCTGTGTGATGCCTGACTGTACGTGTGCAGGGTCCTTCCAGGTGGCTGAGCTGTCCTGTGTGGTGCCTATGTGTGCAGGGTCCTTCCAAGTGACTGAGCTGTCCTGTGTGATGCCTGACTGTACGTGTGCAGGGTCCTTCTAGGTGGCTGAGCTGTCCTGTGTGATGCCTGACTGTACGTGTGCAGGGTCCTTCCAGGTGGCTGAGCTGTCCTGTGTGGTGCCTGACTGTACGTGTGCAGGGTCCTTCCAGGTGGCTGAGCTGTCCTGTGTGGTGCCTATGTGTGCAGGGTCCTTCCAAGTGACTGAGCTGTCCTGTGTGATGCCTGACTGTACGTGTGAGGGGTCCTTCTAGGTGGCTGAGCTGTCCTGTGTGATGCCTGACTGTACGTGTGCAGGGTCCTTCCAGGTGGCTGAGCTGTCCTGTGTGATGCCTGACTGTACGTGTGAGGGGTCCTTCTAAGTGGCTGAGCTGTCCTGTGTGATGCCTGACTGTACGTGTGCAGGGTCCTTCCAGGTGGCTGAGCTGTCCTGTGTGATGCCTGACTGTACGTGTGAGGGGTCCTTCTAGGTGGCTGAGCTGTCCTGTGTGATGCCTGACTGTACGTGTGAGGGGTCCTTCCAGGTGGCTGAGCTGTCCTGTGTGATGCCTGACTGTACGTGTGCAGGGTCCTTCCAGGTGGCTGAGCTGTCCTGTGTGATGCCTGACTGTACGTGTGAGGGGTCCTTCTAAGTGGCTGAGCTGTCCTGTGTGATGCCTGACTGTACGTGTGCAGGGTCCTTCCAGGTGGCTGAGCTGTCCTGTGTGATGCCTGACTGTACGTGTGAGGGGTCCTTCTAGGTGGCTGAGCTGTCCTGTGTGATGCCTGACTGTACGTGTGCAGGGTCCTTCCAGGTGGCTGAGCTGTCCTGTGTGGTGCCTATGTGTGCAGGGTCCTTCCAAGTGACTGAGCTGTCCTGTGTGATGCCTGACTGTACGTGTGAGGGGTCCTTCCAGGTGGCTGAGCTGTCCTGTGTGATGCCTGACTGTACGTGTGCAGGGTCCTTCCAGGTGGCTGAGCTGTCCTGTGTGATGCCTGACTCTACGTGTGAGGGGTCCTTCTAGGTGGCTGAGCTGTCCTGTGTGATGCCTGACTGTACGTGTGCAGGGTCCTTCCAGGTGGCTGAGCTGTCCTGTGTGATGCCTGACTGTACGTGTGCGGGGTCCTTCCAGGTGGCTGAGCTGTCCTGTGTGATGCCTGACTGTACAAATGCAGGGTCCTTCCAGGTGGCTGAGCTGTCCTGTGTGATGCCTGACTGTACGTGTGAGGGGTCCTTCTAGGTGGCTGAGCTGTCCTGTGTGATGCCTGACTGTACGTGTGCAGGGTCCTTCCAGGTGGCTGAGCTGTCCTGTGTGATGCCTGACTGTACGTGTGAGGGGTCCTTCTAGGTGGCTGAGCTGTCCTGTGTGATGCCTGACTGTACGTGTGCAGGGTCCTTCCAGGTGGCTGAGCTGTCCTGTGTGGTGCCTATGTGTGCAGGGTCCTTCCAAGTGACTGAGCTGTCCTGTGTGATGCCTGACTGTACGTGTGCGGGGTCCTTCCAGGTGGCTGAGCTGTCCTGTGTGATGCCTGACTGTACGTGTGCGGGGTCCTTCCAGGTGGCTGAGCTGTCCTATGTGATGCCTGACTGTACGTGTGAGGGGTCCTTCTAGGTGGCTGAGCTGTCCTGTGTGATGCCTGACTGTACGTGTGAGGGGTCCTTCCAGGTGGCTGAGCTGTCCTATGTGATGCCTGACTGTACGTGTGCGGGGTCCTTCCAGGTGGCTGAGCTGTCCTGTGTGATGCCTGACTGTACGTGTGCAGGGTCCTTCCAGGTGGCTGAGCTGTCCTGTGTGATGCCTGACTGTACGTGTGAGGGGTCCTTCTAGGTGGCTGAGCTGTCCTGTGTGATGCCTGACTGTACATGTGCAGGGTCCTTCCAGGTGGCTGAGCTGTCCTGTGTGGTGCCTATGTGTGCAGGGTCCTTCCAAGTGACAAAGCTGTCCTGTGTGATGCCTGACTGTACGTGTGCGGGGTCCTTCCAGGTGGCTGAGCTGTCCTGTGTGATGCCTGACTGTACGTGTGCGGGGTCCTTCCAGGTGGCTGAGCTGTCCTATGTGATGCCTGACTGTACGTGTGAGGGGTCCTTCTAGGTGGCTGAGCTGTCCTGTGTGATGCCTGACTGTACGTGTGCAGGGTCCTTCCAAGTGACTGAGCTGTCCTGTGTGATGCCTGACTGTACGTGTGCGGGGTCCTTCCAGGTGGCTGAGCTGTCCTATGTGATGCCTGACTGTACGTGTGAGGGGTCCTTCTAGGTGGCTGAGCTGTCCTGTGTGATGCCTGACTGTACGTGTGCAGGGTCCTTCCAGGTGGCTGAGCTGTCCTGTGTGGTGCCTGACTGTACGTGTGAGGGGTCCTTCTAGGTGGCTGAGCTGTCATGTGTGATGCCTGACTGTACGTGTGCAGGGTCCTTCCAGGTGGCTGAGCTGTCCTGTGTGGTGCCTATGTGTGCAGGGTCCTTCCAAGTGACTGAGCTGTCCTGTGTGATGCCTGACTGTACGTGTGAGGGGTCCTTCCAGGTGGCTGAGCTGTCCTGTGTGATGCCTGACTGTACGTGTGCAGGGTCCTTCTAGGTGGCTGAGCTGTCCTGTGTGATGCCTGACTGTACGTGTGCAGGGTCCTTCCAGGTGGCTGAGCTGTCCTGTGTGGTGCCTATGTGTGCAGGGTCCTTCCAAGTGACTGAGCTGTCCTGTGTGATGCCTGACTGTACGTGTGAGGGGTCCTTCCAGGTGGCTGAGCTGTCCTGTGTGATGCCTGACTGTACGTGTGCAGGGTCCTTCCAGGTGGCTGAGCTGTCCTGTGTGATGCCTGACTGTACGTGTGAGGGGTCCTTCTAGGTGGCTGAGCTGTCCTGTGTGATGCCTGACTGTACGTGTGCAGGGTCCTTCCAGGTGGCTGAGCTGTCCTGTGTGATGCCTGACTGTACGTGTGAGGGGTCCTTCTAGGTGGCTGAGCTGTCCTGTGTGATGCCTGACTGTACGTGTGCAGGGTCCTTCCAGGTGGCTGAGCTGTCCTGTGTGGTGCCTATGTGTGCAGGGTCCTTCCAAGTGACTGAGCTGTCCTGTGTGATGCCTGACTGTACGTGTGAGGGGTCCTTCCAGGTGGCTGAGCTGTCCTGTGTGATGCCTGACTGTACGTGTGCAGGGTCCTTCCAGGTGGCTGAGCTGTCCTGTGTGATGCCTGACTGTACGTGTGAGGGGTCCTTCTAGGTGGCTGAGCTGTCCTGTGTGATGCCTGACTGTACGTGTGCAGGGTCCTTCCAGGTGGCTGAGCTGTCCTGTGTGATGCCTGACTGTACGTGTGAGGGGTCCTTCTAGGTGGCAGAGCTGTTCTGTGTGATGCCTGACTGTACGTGTGCAGGGTCCTTCCAGGTGGCTGAGCTGTCCTGTGTGGTGCCTATGTGTGCAGGGTCCTTCCAAGTGACTGAGCTGTCCTGTGTGATGCCTGACTGTACGTGTGCGGGGTCCTTCCAGGTGGCTGAGCTGTCCTGTGTGATGCCTGACTGTACAAATGCAGGGTCCTTCCAGGTGGATGAGCTGTCCTGTGTGATGCCTGACTGTACGTGTGAGGGGTCCTTCTAGGTGGCTGAGCTGTCCTGTGTGATGCCTGACTGTACGTGTGCAGGGTCCTTCCAGGTGGCTGAGCTGTCCTGTGTGATGCCTGACTGTACGTGTGCGGGGTCCTTCTAGGTGGCTGAGCTGTCCTGTGTGATGCCTGACTGTACGTGTGCAGGGTCCTTCCAGGTGGCTGAGCTGTCCTGTGTGGTGCCTGACTGTACGTGTGCAGGGTCCTTCCAGGTGGCTGAGCTGTCCTGTGTGGTGCCTGACTGTACGTGTGCAGGGTCCTTCCAGGTGGCTGAGCTGTCCTGTGTGGTGCCTATGTGTGCAGGGTCCTTCCAAGTGACTGAGCTGTCCTGTGTGATGCCTGACTGTACGTGTGAGGGGTCCTTCCAGGTGGCTGAGCTGTCCTGTTTGATGCCTGACTGTACGTGTGCAGGGTCCTTCCAGGTGGCTGAGCTGTCCTGTGTGATGCCTGACTGTACGTGTGAGGGGTCCTTCTAAGTGGCTGAGCTGTCCTGTGTGATGCCTGACTGTACGTGTGCAGGGTCCTTCCAGGTGGCTGAGCTGTCCTGTGTGATGCCTGACTGTACGTGTGAGGGGTCCTTCTAGGTGGCTGAGCTGTCCTGTGTGATGCCTGACTGTACGTGTGCAGGGTCCTTCCAAGTGACTGAGCTGTCCTGTGTGATGCCTGACTGTACGTGTGAGGGGTCCTTCCAGGTGGCTGAGCTGTCCTGTGTGATGCCTGACTGTACGTGTGCAGGGTCCTTCCAGGTGGCTGAGCTGTCCTGTGTGATGCCTGACTCTACGTGTGAGGGGTCCTTCTAGGTGGCTGAGCTGTCCTGTGTGATGCCTGACTGTACGTGTGCAGGGTCCTTCCAGGTGGCTGAGCTGTCCTGTGTGATGCCTGACTGTACGTGTGCGGGGTCCTTCCAGGTGGCTGAGCTGTCCTGTGTGATGCCTGACTGTACAAATGCAGGGTCCTTCCAGGTGGCTGAGCTGTCCTGTGTGATGCCTGACTGTACGTGTGAGGGGTCCTTCTAGGTGGCTGAGCTGTCCTGTGTGATGCCTGACTGTACGTGTGCAGGGTCCTTCCAGGTGGCTGAGCTGTCCTGTGTGATGCCTGACTGTACGTGTGAGGGGTCCTTCTAGGTGGCTGAGCTGTCCTGTGTGATGCCTGACTGTACGTGTGCAGGGTCCTTCCAGGTGGCTGAGCTGTCCTGTGTGGTGCCTATGTGTGCAGGGTCCTTCCAAGTGACTGAGCTGTCCTGTGTGATGCCTGACTGTACGTGTGCGGGGTCCTTCCAGGTGGCTGAGCTGTCCTGTGTGATGCCTGACTGTACGTGTGCGGGGTCCTTCCAGGTGGCTGAGCTGTCCTATGTGATGCCTGACTGTACGTGTGAGGGGTCCTTCTAGGTGGCTGAGCTGTCCTGTGTGATGCCTGACTGTACGTGTGAGGGGTCCTTCCAGGTGGCTGAGCTGTCCTATGTGATGCCTGACTGTACGTGTGCGGGGTCCTTCCAGGTGGCTGAGCTGTCCTGTGTGATGCCTGACTGTACGTGTGCAGGGTCCTTCCAGGTGGCTGAGCTGTCCTGTGTGGTGCCTATGTGTGCAGGGTCCTTCCAAGTGACTGAGCTGTCCTGTGTGATGCCTGACTGTACGTGTGCAGGGTCCTTCTAGGTGGCTGAGCTGTCCTGTGTGATGCCTGACTGTACGTGTGCAGGGTCCTTCCAGGTGGCTGAGCTGTCCTGTGTGGTGCCTGACTGTACGTGTGCAGGGTCCTTCCAGGTGGCTGAGCTGTCCTGTGTGGTGCCTATGTGTGCAGGGTCCTTCCAAGTGACTGAGCTGTCCTGTGTGATGCCTGACTGTACGTGTGAGGGGTCCTTCTAGGTGGCTGAGCTGTCCTGTGTGATGCCTGACTGTACGTGTGCAGGGTCCTTCCAGGTGGCTGAGCTGTCCTGTGTGATGCCTGACTGTACGTGTGAGGGGTCCTTCTAAGTGGCTGAGCTGTCCTGTGTGATGCCTGACTGTACGTGTGCAGGGTCCTTCCAGGTGGCTGAGCTGTCCTGTGTGATGCCTGACTGTACGTGTGAGGGGTCCTTCTAGGTGGCTGAGCTGTCCTGTGTGATGCCTGACTGTACGTGTGAGGGGTCCTTCCAGGTGGCTGAGCTGTCCTGTGTGATGCCTGACTGTACGTGTGCAGGGTCCTTCCAGGTGGCTGAGCTGTCCTGTGTGATGCCTGACTGTACGTGTGAGGGGTCCTTCTAAGTGGCTGAGCTGTCCTGTGTGATGCCTGACTGTACGTGTGCAGGGTCCTTCCAGGTGGCTGAGCTGTCCTGTGTGATGCCTGACTGTACGTGTGAGGGGTCCTTCTAGGTGGCTGAGCTGTCCTGTGTGATGCCTGACTGTACGTGTGCAGGGTCCTTCCAGGTGGCTGAGCTGTCCTGTGTGGTGCCTATGTGTGCAGGGTCCTTCCAAGTGACTGAGCTGTCCTGTGTGATGCCTGACTGTACGTGTGAGGGGTCCTTCCAGGTGGCTGAGCTGTCCTGTGTGATGCCTGACTGTACGTGTGCAGGGTCCTTCCAGGTGGCTGAGCTGTCCTGTGTGATGCCTGACTCTACGTGTGAGGGGTCCTTCTAGGTGGCTGAGCTGTCCTGTGTGATGCCTGACTGTACGTGTGCAGGGTCCTTCCAGGTGGCTGAGCTGTCCTGTGTGATGCCTGACTGTACGTGTGCGGGGTCCTTCCAGGTGGCTGAGCTGTCCTGTGTGATGCCTGACTGTACAAATGCAGGGTCCTTCCAGGTGGCTGAGCTGTCCTGTGTGATGCCTGACTGTACGTGTGAGGGGTCCTTCTAGGTGGCTGAGCTGTCCTGTGTGATGCCTGACTGTACGTGTGCAGGGTCCTTCCAGGTGGCTGAGCTGTCCTGTGTGATGCCTGACTGTACGTGTGAGGGGTCCTTCTAGGTGGCTGAGCTGTCCTGTGTGATGCCTGACTGTACGTGTGCAGGGTCCTTCCAGGTGGCTGAGCTGTCCTGTGTGGTGCCTATGTGTGCAGGGTCCTTCCAAGTGACTGAGCTGTCCTGTGTGATGCCTGACTGTACGTGTGCGGGGTCCTTCCAGGTGGCTGAGCTGTCCTGTGTGATGCCTGACTGTACGTGTGCGGGGTCCTTCCAGGTGGCTGAGCTGTCCTATGTGATGCCTGACTGTACGTGTGAGGGGTCCTTCTAGGTGGCTGAGCTGTCCTGTGTGATGCCTGACTGTACGTGTGAGGGGTCCTTCCAGGTGGCTGAGCTGTCCTATGTGATGCCTGACTGTACGTGTGCGGGGTCCTTCCAGGTGGCTGAGCTGTCCTGTGTGATGCCTGACTGTACGTGTGCAGGGTCCTTCCAGGTGGCTGAGCTGTCCTGTGTGATGCCTGACTGTACGTGTGAGGGGTCCTTCTAGGTGGCTGAGCTGTCCTGTGTGATGCCTGACTGTACATGTGCAGGGTCCTTCCAGGTGGCTGAGCTGTCCTGTGTGGTGCCTATGTGTGCAGGGTCCTTCCAAGTGACAAAGCTGTCCTGTGTGATGCCTGACTGTACGTGTGCGGGGTCCTTCCAGGTGGCTGAGCTGTCCTGTGTGATGCCTGACTGTACGTGTGCGGGGTCCTTCCAGGTGGCTGAGCTGTCCTATGTGATGCCTGACTGTACGTGTGAGGGGTCCTTCTAGGTGGCTGAGCTGTCCTGTGTGATGCCTGACTGTACGTGTGCAGGGTCCTTCCAAGTGACTGAGCTGTCCTGTGTGATGCCTGACTGTACGTGTGCGGGGTCCTTCCAGGTGGCTGAGCTGTCCTATGTGATGCCTGACTGTACGTGTGAGGGGTCCTTCTAGGTGGCTGAGCTGTCCTGTGTGATGCCTGACTGTACGTGTGCAGGGTCCTTCCAGGTGGCTGAGCTGTCCTGTGTGGTGCCTGACTGTACGTGTGAGGGGTCCTTCTAGGTGGCTGAGCTGTCATGTGTGATGCCTGACTGTACGTGTGCAGGGTCCTTCCAGGTGGCTGAGCTGTCCTGTGTGGTGCCTATGTGTGCAGGGTCCTTCCAAGTGACTGAGCTGTCCTGTGTGATGCCTGACTGTACGTGTGAGGGGTCCTTCCAGGTGGCTGAGCTGTCCTGTGTGATGCCTGACTGTACGTGTGCAGGGTCCTTCTAGGTGGCTGAGCTGTCCTGTGTGATGCCTGACTGTACGTGTGCAGGGTCCTTCCAGGTGGCTGAGCTGTCCTGTGTGGTGCCTATGTGTGCAGGGTCCTTCCAAGTGACTGAGCTGTCCTGTGTGATGCCTGACTGTACGTGTGAGGGGTCCTTCCAGGTGGCTGAGCTGTCCTGTGTGATGCCTGACTGTACGTGTGCAGGGTCCTTCCAGGTGGCTGAGCTGTCCTGTGTGATGCCTGACTGTACGTGTGAGGGGTCCTTCTAGGTGGCTGAGCTGTCCTGTGTGATGCCTGACTGTACGTGTGCAGGGTCCTTCCAGGTGGCTGAGCTGTCCTGTGTGATGCCTGACTGTACGTGTGAGGGGTCCTTCTAGGTGGCTGAGCTGTCCTGTGTGATGCCTGACTGTACGTGTGCAGGGTCCTTCCAGGTGGCTGAGCTGTCCTGTGTGGTGCCTATGTGTGCAGGGTCCTTCCAAGTGACTGAGCTGTCCTGTGTGATGCCTGACTGTACGTGTGAGGGGTCCTTCCAGGTGGCTGAGCTGTCCTGTGTGATGCCTGACTGTACGTGTGCAGGGTCCTTCCAGGTGGCTGAGCTGTCCTGTGTGATGCCTGACTGTACGTGTGAGGGGTCCTTCTAGGTGGCTGAGCTGTCCTGTGTGATGCCTGACTGTACGTGTGCAGGGTCCTTCCAGGTGGCTGAGCTGTCCTGTGTGATGCCTGACTGTACGTGTGAGGGGTCCTTCTAGGTGGCAGAGCTGTTCTGTGTGATGCCTGACTGTACGTGTGCAGGGTCCTTCCAGGTGGCTGAGCTGTCCTGTGTGGTGCCTATGTGTGCAGGGTCCTTCCAAGTGACTGAGCTGTCCTGTGTGATGCCTGACTGTACGTGTGCGGGGTCCTTCCAGGTGGCTGAGCTGTCCTGTGTGATGCCTGACTGTACAAATGCAGGGTCCTTCCAGGTGGATGAGCTGTCCTGTGTGATGCCTGACTGTACGTGTGAGGGGTCCTTCTAGGTGGCTGAGCTGTCCTGTGTGATGCCTGACTGTACGTGTGCAGGGTCCTTCCAGGTGGCTGAGCTGTCCTGTGTGATGCCTGACTGTACGTGTGCGGGGTCCTTCTAGGTGGCTGAGCTGTCCTGTGTGATGCCTGACTGTACGTGTGCAGGGTCCTTCCAGGTGGCTGAGCTGTCCTGTGTGGTGCCTGACTGTACGTGTGCAGGGTCCTTCCAGGTGGCTGAGCTGTCCTGTGTGGTGCCTATGTGTGCAGGGTCCTTCCAAGTGACTGAGCTGTCCTGTGTGATGCCTGACTGTACGTGTGAGGGGTCCTTCCAGGTGGCTGAGCTGTCCTGTGTGATGCCTGACTGTACGTGTGCAGGGTCCTTCCAGGTTGCTGAGCTGTCCTGTGTGATGCCTGACTGTACGTGTGAGGGGTCCTTCTAAGTGGCTGAGCTGTCCTGTGTGATGCCTGACTGTACGTGTGCAGGGTCCTTCCAGGTGGCTGAGCTGTCCTGTGTGATGCCTGACTGTACGTGTGAGGGGTCCTTCTAGGTGGCTGAGCTGTCCTGTGTGATGCCTGACTGTACGTGTGCAGGGTCCTTCCAGGTGGCTGAGCTGTCCTGTGTGGTGCCTATGTGTGCAGGGTCCTTCCAAGTGACTGAGCTGTCCTGTGTGATGCCTGACTGTACGTGTGAGGGGTCCTTCCAGGTGGCTGAGCTGTCCTGTGTGATGCCTGACTGTACGTGTGCAGGGTCCTTCCAGGTGGCTGAGCTGTCCTGTGTGATGCCTGACTCTACGTGTGAGGGGTCCTTCTAGGTGGCTGAGCTGTCCTGTGTGATGCCTGACTGTACGTGTGCAGGGTCCTTCCAGGTGGCTGAGCTGTCCTGTGTGATGCCTGACTGTACGTGTGCGGGGTCCTTCCAGGTGGCTGAGCTGTCCTGTGTGATGCCTGACTGTACAAATGCAGGGTCCTTCCAGGTGGCTGAGCTGTCCTGTGTGATGCCTGACTGTACGTGTGAGGGGTCCTTCTAGGTGGCTGAGCTGTCCTGTGTGATGCCTGACTGTACGTGTGCAGGGTCCTTCCAGGTGGCTGAGCTGTCCTGTGTGATGCCTGACTGTACGTGTGAGGGGTCCTTCTAGGTGGCTGAGCTGTCCTGTGTGATGTCTGACTGTACGTGTGCAGGGTCCTTCCAGGTGGCTGAGCTGTCCTGTGTGGTGCCTATGTGTGCAGGGTCCTTCCAAGTGACTGAGCTGTCCTGTGTGATGCCTGACTGTACGTGTGCGGGGTCCTTCCAGGTGGCTGAGCTGTCCTGTGTGATGCCTGACTGTACGTGTGCGGGGTCCTTCCAGGTGGCTGAGCTGTCCTATGTGATGCCTGACTGTACGTGTGAGGGGTCCTTCTAGGTGGCTGAGCTGTCCTGTGTGATGCCTGACTGTACGTGTGAGGGGTCCTTCCAGGTGGCTGAGCTGTCCTATGTGATGCCTGACTGTACGTGTGCGGGGTCCTTCCAGGTGGCTGAGCTGTCCTGTGTGATGCCTGATTGTACGTGTGCAGGGTCCTTCCAGGTGGCTGAGCTGTCCTGTGTGATGCCTGACTGTACGTGTGAGGGGTCCTTCTAGGTGGCTGAGCTGTCCTGTGTGATGCCTGACTGTACATGTGCAGGGTCCTTCCAGGTGGCTGAGCTGTCCTGTGTGGTGCCTATGTGTGCAGGGTCCTTCCAAGTGACTGAGCTGTCCTGTGTGATGCCTGACTGTACGTGTGCGGGGTCCTTCCAGGTGGCTGAGCTGTCCTGTGTGATGCCTGACTGTACGTGTGCGGGGTCCTTCCAGGTGGCTGAGCTGTCCTATGTGATGCCTGACTGTACGTGTGAGGGGTCCTTCTAGGTGGCTGAGCTGTCCTGTGTGATGCCTGACTGTACGTGTGCAGGGTCCTTCCAAGTGACTGAGCTGTCCTGTGTGATGCCTGACTGTACGTGTGCGGGGTCCTTCCAGGTGGCTGAGCTGTCCTATGTGATGCCTGACTGTACGTGTGAGGGGTCCTTCTAGGTGGCTGAGCTGTCCTGTGTGATGCCTGACTGTACGTGTGAGGGGTCCTTCTAGGTGGCTGAGCTGTCCTGTGTGATGCCTGACTGTACGTGTGCAGGGTCCTTCCAGGTGGCTGAGCTGTCCTGTGTGATGCCTGACTGTACGTGTGCGGGGTCCTTCTAGGTGGCTGAGCTGTCCTGTGTGATGCCTGACTGTACGTGTGCAGGGTCCTTCCAGGTGGCTGAGCTGTCCTGTGTGGTGCCTGACTGTACGTGTGCAGGGTCCTTCCAGGTGGCTGAGCTGTCCTGTGTGGTGCCTATGTGTGCAGGGTCCTTCCAAGTGACTGAGCTGTCCTGTGTGATGCCTGACTGTACGTGTGAGGGGTCCTTCCAGGTGGCTGAGCTGTCCTGTGTGATGCCTGACTGTACGTGTGCAGGGTCCTTCCAGGTTGCTGAGCTGTCCTGTGTGATGCCTGACTGTACGTGTGAGGGGTCCTTCTAAGTGGCTGAGCTGTCCTGTGTGATGCCTGACTGTACGTGTGCAGGGTCCTTCCAGGTGGCTGAGCTGTCCTGTGTGATGCCTGACTGTACGTGTGAGGGGTCCTTCTAGGTGGCTGAGCTGTCCTGTGTGATGCCTGACTGTACGTGTGCAGGGTCCTTCCAGGTGGCTGAGCTGTCCTGTGTGGTGCCTATGTGTGCAGGGTCCTTCCAAGTGACTGAGCTGTCCTGTGTGATGCCTGACTGTACGTGTGAGGGGTCCTTCCAGGTGGCTGAGCTGTCCTGTGTGATGCCTGACTGTACGTGTGCAGGGTCCTTCCAGGTGGCTGAGCTGTCCTGTGTGATGCCTGACTCTACGTGTGAGGGGTCCTTCTAGGTGGCTGAGCTGTCCTGTGTGATGCCTGACTGTACGTGTGCAGGGTCCTTCCAGGTGGCTGAGCTGTCCTGTGTGATGCCTGACTGTACGTGTGCGGGGTCCTTCCAGGTGGCTGAGCTGTCCTGTGTGATGCCTGACTGTACAAATGCAGGGTCCTTCCAGGTGGCTGAGCTGTCCTGTGTGATGCCTGACTGTACGTGTGAGGGGTCCTTCTAGGTGGCTGAGCTGTCCTGTGTGATGCCTGACTGTACGTGTGCAGGGTCCTTCCAGGTGGCTGAGCTGTCCTGTGTGATGCCTGACTGTACGTGTGAGGGGTCCTTCTAGGTGGCTGAGCTGTCCTGTGTGATGCCTGACTGTACGTGTGCAGGGTCCTTCCAGGTGGCTGAGCTGTCCTGTGTGGTGCCTATGTGTGCAGGGTCCTTCCAAGTGACTGAGCTGTCCTGTGTGATGCCTGACTGTACGTGTGCGGGGTCCTTCCAGGTGGCTGAGCTGTCCTGTGTGATGCCTGACTGTACGTGTGCGGGGTCCTTCCAGGTGGCTGAGCTGTCCTATGTGATGCCTGACTGTACGTGTGAGGGGTCCTTCTAGGTGGCTGAGCTGTCCTGTGTGATGCCTGACTGTACGTGTGAGGGGTCCTTCCAGGTGGCTGAGCTGTCCTATGTGATGCCTGACTGTACGTGTGCGGGGTCCTTCCAGGTGGCTGAGCTGTCCTGTGTGATGCCTGATTGTACGTGTGCAGGGTCCTTCCAGGTGGCTGAGCTGTCCTGTGTGATGCCTGACTGTACGTGTGAGGGGTCCTTCTAGGTGGCTGAGCTGTCCTGTGTGATGCCTGACTGTACGTGTGCAGGGTCCTTCCAGGTGGCTGAGCTGTCCTGTGTGATGCCTGACTGTACGTGTGAGGGGTCCTTCTAGGTGGCTGAGCTGTCCTGTGTGATGCCTGACTGTACGTGTGCAGGGTCCTTCCAGGTGGCTGAGCTGTCCTGTGTGGTGCCTATGTGTGCAGGGTCCTTCCAAGTGACTGAGCTGTCCTGTGTGATGCCTGACTGTACGTGTGCGGGGTCCTTCCAGGTGGCTGAGCTGTCCTGTGTGATGCCTGACTGTACGTGTGCGGGGTCCTTCCAGGTGGCTGAGCTGTCCTATGTGATGCCTGACTGTACGTGTGAGGGGTCCTTCTAGGTGGCTGAGCTGTCCTGTGTGATGCCTGACTGTACGTGTGAGGGGTCCTTCCAGGTGGCTGAGCTGTCCTATGTGATGCCTGACTGTACGTGTGCGGGGTCCTTCCAGGTGGCTGAGCTGTCCTGTGTGATGCCTGACTGTACGTGTGCAGGGTCCTTCCAGGTGGCTGAGCTGTCCTGTGTGATGCCTGACTGTACGTGTGAGGGGTCCTTCTAGGTGGCTGAGCTGTCCTGTGTGATGCCTGACTGTACATGTGCAGGGTCCTTCCAGGTGGCTGAGCTGTCCTGTGTGGTGCCTATGTGTGCAGGGTCCTTCCAAGTGACAAAGCTGTCCTGTGTGATGCCTGACTGTACGTGTGCGGGGTCCTTCCAGGTGGCTGAGCTGTCCTGTGTGATGCCTGACTGTACGTGTGCGGGGTCCTTCCAGGTGGCTGAGCTGTCCTATGTGATGCCTGACTGTACGTGTGAGGGGTCCTTCTAGGTGGCTGAGCTGTCCTGTGTGATGCCTGACTGTACGTGTGCAGGGTCCTTCCAAGTGACTGAGCTGTCCTGTGTGATGCCTGACTGTACATGTGCGGGGTCCTTCCAGGTGGCTGAGCTGTCCTATGTGATGCCTGACTGTACGTGTGAGGGGTCCTTCTAGGTGGCTGAGCTGTCCTGTGTGATGCCTGACTGTACGTGTGCAGGGTCCTTCCAGGTGGCTGAGCTGTCCTGTGTGGTGCCTGACTGTACGTGTGAGGGGTCCTTCTAGGTGGCTGAGCTGTCATGTGTGATGCCTGACTGTACGTGTGCAGGGTCCTTCCAGGTGGCTGAGCTGTCCTGTGTGGTGCCTATGTGTGCAGGGTCCTTCCAAGTGACTGAGCTGTCCTGTGTGATGCCTGACTGTACGTGTGAGGGGTCCTTCCAGGTGGCTGAGCTGTCCTGTGTGATGCCTGACTGTACGTGTGCAGGGTCACTCTAGGTGGCTGAGCTGTCCTGTGTGATGCCTGACTGTACGTGTGCAGGGTCCTTCCAGGTGGCTGAGCTGTCCTGTGTGGTGCCTATGTGTGCAGGGTCCTTCCAAGTGACTGAGCTGTCCTGTGTGATGCCTGACTGTACGTGTGAGGGGTCCTTCCAGGTGGCTGAGCTGTCCTGTGTGATGCCTGACTGTACGTGTGCAGGGTCCTTCCAGGTGGCTGAGCTGTCCTGTGTGATGCCTGACTGTACGTGTGAGGGGTCCTTCTAGGTGGCTGAGCTGTCCTGTGTGATGCCTGACTGTACGTGTGCAGGGTCCTTCCAGGTGGCTGAGCTGTCCTGTGTGATGCCTGACTGTACGTGTGAGGGGTCCTTCTAGGTGGCTGAGCTGTCCTGTGTGATGCCTGACTGTACGTGTGCAGGGTCCTTCCAGGTGGCTGAGCTGTCCTGTGTGGTGCCTATGTGTGCAGGGTCCTTCCAAGTGACTGAGCTGTCCTGTGTGATGCCTGACTGTACGTGTGAGGGGTCCTTCCAGGTGGCTGAGCTGTCCTGTGTGATGCCTGACTGTACGTGTGCAGGGTCCTTCCAGGTGGCTGAGCTGTCCTGTGTGATGCCTGACTGTACGTGTGAGGGGTCCTTCTAGGTGGCTGAGCTGTCCTGTGTGATGCCTGACTGTACGTGTGCAGGGTCCTTCCAGGTGGCTGAGCTGTCCTGTGTGATGCCTGACTGTACGTGTGAGGGGTCCTTCTAGGTGGCAGAGCTGTTCTGTGTGATGCCTGACTGTACGTGTGCAGGGTCCTTCCAG
Organism: Ranitomeya variabilis; assembly: GCF_051348905.1. NCBI lineage: Eukaryota > Metazoa > Chordata > Amphibia > Anura > Dendrobatidae > Ranitomeya > Ranitomeya variabilis. The sequence continues at coordinate 249,792,135 of NC_135238.1, read as the reverse complement.
GTGGCTGAGCTGTCCTGTGTGGTGCCTATGTGTGCAGGGTCCTTCCAAGTGACTGAGCTGTCCTGTGTGATGCCTGACTGTACGTGTGCGGGGTCCTTCCAGGTGGCTGAGCTGTCCTGTGTGATGCCTGACTGTACAAATGCAGGGTCCTTCCAGGTGGATGAGCTGTCCTGTGTGATGCCTGACTGTACGTGTGAGGGGTCCTTCTAGGTGGCTGAGCTGTCCTGTGTGATGCCTGACTGTACGTGTGCAGGGTCCTTCCAGGTGGCTGAGCTGTCCTGTGTGATGCCTGACTGTACGTGTGCGGGGTCCTTCTAGGTGGCTGAGCTGTCCTGTGTGATGCCTGACTGTACGTGTGCAGGGTCCTTCCAGGTGGCTGAGCTGTCCTGTGTGGTGCCTGACTGTACGTGTGCAGGGTCCTTCCAGGTGGCTGAGCTGTCCTGTGTGGTGCCTATGTGTGCAGGGTCCTTCCAAGTGACTGAGCTGTCCTGTGTGATGCCTGACTGTACGTGTGAGGGGTCCTTCCAGGTGGCTGAGCTGTCCTGTGTGATGCCTGACTGTACGTGTGCAGGGTCCTTCCAGGTTGCTGAGCTGTCCTGTGTGATGCCTGACTGTACGTGTGAGGGGTCCTTCTAAGTGGCTGAGCTGTCCTGTGTGATGCCTGACTGTACGTGTGCAGGGTCCTTCCAGGTGGCTGAGCTGTCCTGTGTGATGCCTGACTGTACGTGTGAGGGGTCCTTCTAGGTGGCTGAGCTGTCCTGTGTGATGCCTGACTGTACGTGTGCAGGGTCCTTCCAGGTGGCTGAGCTGTCCTGTGTGGTGCCTATGTGTGCAGGGTCCTTCCAAGTGACTGAGCTGTCCTGTGTGATGCCTGACTGTACGTGTGAGGGGTCCTTCCAGGTGGCTGAGCTGTCCTGTGTGATGCCTGACTGTACGTGTGCAGGGTCCTTCCAGGTGGCTGAGCTGTCCTGTGTGATGCCTGACTCTACGTGTGAGGGGTCCTTCTAGGTGGCTGAGCTGTCCTGTGTGATGCCTGACTGTACGTGTGCAGGGTCCTTCCAGGTGGCTGAGCTGTCCTGTGTGATGCCTGACTGTACGTGTGCGGGGTCCTTCCAGGTGGCTGAGCTGTCCTGTGTGATGCCTGACTGTACAAATGCAGGGTCCTTCCAGGTGGCTGAGCTGTCCTGTGTGATGCCTGACTGTACGTGTGAGGGGTCCTTCTAGGTGGCTGAGCTGTCCTGTGTGATGCCTGACTGTACGTGTGCAGGGTCCTTCCAGGTGGCTGAGCTGTCCTGTGTGATGCCTGACTGTACGTGTGAGGGGTCCTTCTAGGTGGCTGAGCTGTCCTGTGTGATGCCTGACTGTACGTGTGCAGGGTCCTTCCAGGTGGCTGAGCTGTCCTGTGTGGTGCCTATGTGTGCAGGGTCCTTCCAAGTGACTGAGCTGTCCTGTGTGATGCCTGACTGTACGTGTGCGGGGTCCTTCCAGGTGGCTGAGCTGTCCTGTGTGATGCCTGACTGTACGTGTGCGGGGTCCTTCCAGGTGGCTGAGCTGTCCTATGTGATGCCTGACTGTACGTGTGAGGGGTCCTTCTAGGTGGCTGAGCTGTCCTGTGTGATGCCTGACTGTACGTGTGAGGGGTCCTTCCAGGTGGCTGAGCTGTCCTATGTGATGCCTGACTGTACGTGTGCGGGGTCCTTCCAGGTGGCTGAGCTGTCCTGTGTGATGCCTGATTGTACGTGTGCAGGGTCCTTCCAGGTGGCTGAGCTGTCCTGTGTGATGCCTGACTGTACGTGTGAGGGGTCCTTCTAGGTGGCTGAGCTGTCCTGTGTGATGCCTGACTGTACATGTGCAGGGTCCTTCCAGGTGGCTGAGCTGTCCTGTGTGGTGCCTATGTGTGCAGGGTCCTTCCAAGTGACTGAGCTGTCCTGTGTGATGCCTGACTGTACGTGTGCGGGGTCCTTCCAGGTGGCTGAGCTGTCCTGTGTGATGCCTGACTGTACGTGTGCGGGGTCCTTCCAGGTGGCTGAGCTGTCCTATGTGATGCCTGACTGTACGTGTGAGGGGTCCTTCTAGGTGGCTGAGCTGTCCTGTGTGATGCCTGACTGTACGTGTGCAGGGTCCTTCCAAGTGACTGAGCTGTCCTGTGTGATGCCTGACTGTACGTGTGCGGGGTCCTTCCAGGTGGCTGAGCTGTCCTATGTGATGCCTGACTGTACGTGTGAGGGGTCCTTCTAGGTGGCTGAGCTGTCCTGTGTGATGCCTGACTGTACGTGTGAGGGGTCCTTCTAGGTGGCTGAGCTGTCCTGTGTGATGCCTGACTGTACGTGTGCAGGGTCCTTCCAGGTGGCTGAGCTGTCCTGTGTGATGCCTGACTGTACGTGTGCGGGGTCCTTCTAGGTGGCTGAGCTGTCCTGTGTGATGCCTGACTGTACGTGTGCAGGGTCCTTCCAGGTGGCTGAGCTGTCCTGTGTGGTGCCTGACTGTACGTGTGCAGGGTCCTTCCAGGTGGCTGAGCTGTCCTGTGTGGTGCCTATGTGTGCAGGGTCCTTCCAAGTGACTGAGCTGTCCTGTGTGATGCCTGACTGTACGTGTGAGGGGTCCTTCCAGGTGGCTGAGCTGTCCTGTGTGATGCCTGACTGTACGTGTGCAGGGTCCTTCCAGGTTGCTGAGCTGTCCTGTGTGATGCCTGACTGTACGTGTGAGGGGTCCTTCTAAGTGGCTGAGCTGTCCTGTGTGATGCCTGACTGTACGTGTGCAGGGTCCTTCCAGGTGGCTGAGCTGTCCTGTGTGATGCCTGACTGTACGTGTGAGGGGTCCTTCTAGGTGGCTGAGCTGTCCTGTGTGATGCCTGACTGTACGTGTGCAGGGTCCTTCCAGGTGGCTGAGCTGTCCTGTGTGGTGCCTATGTGTGCAGGGTCCTTCCAAGTGACTGAGCTGTCCTGTGTGATGCCTGACTGTACGTGTGAGGGGTCCTTCCAGGTGGCTGAGCTGTCCTGTGTGATGCCTGACTGTACGTGTGCAGGGTCCTTCCAGGTGGCTGAGCTGTCCTGTGTGATGCCTGACTCTACGTGTGAGGGGTCCTTCTAGGTGGCTGAGCTGTCCTGTGTGATGCCTGACTGTACGTGTGCAGGGTCCTTCCAGGTGGCTGAGCTGTCCTGTGTGATGCCTGACTGTACGTGTGCGGGGTCCTTCCAGGTGGCTGAGCTGTCCTGTGTGATGCCTGACTGTACAAATGCAGGGTCCTTCCAGGTGGCTGAGCTGTCCTGTGTGATGCCTGACTGTACGTGTGAGGGGTCCTTCTAGGTGGCTGAGCTGTCCTGTGTGATGCCTGACTGTACGTGTGCAGGGTCCTTCCAGGTGGCTGAGCTGTCCTGTGTGATGCCTGACTGTACGTGTGAGGGGTCCTTCTAGGTGGCTGAGCTGTCCTGTGTGATGCCTGACTGTACGTGTGCAGGGTCCTTCCAGGTGGCTGAGCTGTCCTGTGTGGTGCCTATGTGTGCAGGGTCCTTCCAAGTGACTGAGCTGTCCTGTGTGATGCCTGACTGTACGTGTGCGGGGTCCTTCCAGGTGGCTGAGCTGTCCTGTGTGATGCCTGACTGTACGTGTGCGGGGTCCTTCCAGGTGGCTGAGCTGTCCTATGTGATGCCTGACTGTACGTGTGAGGGGTCCTTCTAGGTGGCTGAGCTGTCCTGTGTGATGCCTGACTGTACGTGTGAGGGGTCCTTCCAGGTGGCTGAGCTGTCCTATGTGATGCCTGACTGTACGTGTGCGGGGTCCTTCCAGGTGGCTGAGCTGTCCTGTGTGATGCCTGATTGTACGTGTGCAGGGTCCTTCCAGGTGGCTGAGCTGTCCTGTGTGATGCCTGACTGTACGTGTGAGGGGTCCTTCTAGGTGGCTGAGCTGTCCTGTGTGATGCCTGACTGTACATGTGCAGGGTCCTTCCAGGTGGCTGAGCTGTCCTGTGTGGTGCCTATGTGTGCAGGGTCCTTCCAAGTGACTGAGCTGTCCTGTGTGATGCCTGACTGTACGTGTGCGGGGTCCTTCCAGGTGGCTGAGCTGTCCTGTGTGATGCCTGACTGTACGTGTGCGGGGTCCTTCCAGGTGGCTGAGCTGTCCTATGTGATGCCTGACTGTACGTGTGAGGGGTCCTTCTAGGTGGCTGAGCTGTCCTGTGTGATGCCTGACTGTACGTGTGCAGGGTCCTTCCAAGTGACTGAGCTGTCCTGTGTGATGCCTGACTGTACGTGTGCGGGGTCCTTCCAGGTGGCTGAGCTGTCCTATGTGATGCCTGACTGTACGTGTGAGGGGTCCTTCTAGGTGGCTGAGCTGTCCTGTGTGATGCCTGACTGTACGTGTGCAGGGTCCTTCCAGGTGGCTGAGCTGTCCTGTGTGGTGCCTGACTGTACGTGTGAGGGGTCCTTCTAGGTGGCTGAGCTGTCCTGTGTGATGCCTGACTGTACGTTTGCAGGGTCCTTCCAGGTGGCTGAGCTGTCCTGTGTGGTGCCTATGTGTGCAGGGTCCTTCCAAGTGACTGAGCTGTCCTGTGTGATGCCTGACTGTACGTGTGAGGGGTCCTTCCAGGTGGCTGAGCTGTCCTGTGTGATGCCTGACTGTACGTGTGCAGGGTCCTTCTAGGTGGCTGAGCTGTCCTGTGTGATGCCTGACTGTACGTGTGCAGGGTCCTTCCAGGTGGCTGAGCTGTCCTGTGTGGTGCCTATGTGTGCAGGGTCCTTCCAAGTGACTGAGCTGTCCTGTGTGATGCCTGACTGTACGTGTGAGGGGTCCTTCCAGGTGGCTGAGCTGTCCTGTGTGATGCCTGACTGTACGTGTGCAGGGTCCTTCCAGGTGGCTGAGCTGTCCTGTGTGATGCCTGACTGTACGTGTGAGGGGTCCTTCTAGGTGGCTGAGCTGTCCTGTGTGATGCCTGACTGTACGTGTGCAGGGTCCTTCCAGGTGGCTGAGCTGTCCTGTGTGATGCCTGACTGTACGTGTGAGGGGTCCTTCTAGGTGGCTGAGCTGTCCTTTGTGATGCCTGACTGTACGTGTGCAGGGTCCTTCCAGGTGGCTGAGCTGTCCTGTGTGGTGCCTATGTGTGCAGGGTCCTTCCAAGTGACTGAGCTGTCCTGTATGATGCCTGACTGTACGTGTGAGGGGTCCTTCCAGGTGGCTGAGCTGTCCTGTGTGATGCCTGACTTTACGTGTGCAGGGTCCTTCCAGGTGGCTGAGCTGTCCTGTGTGATGCCTGACTGTACGTTTGCAGGGTCCTTCCAGGTGGCTGAGCTGTCCTGTGTGATGCCTGACTGTACGTGTGAGGGGTCCTTCTAGGTGGCTGAGCTGTTCTGTGTGATGCCTGACTGTACGTGTGCAGGGTCCTTCCAGGTGGCTGAGCTGTCCTGTGTGGTGCCTATGTGTGCAGGGTCCTTCCAGGTGGCTGAGCTGTCCTGTGTGATGCCTGACTGTACGTGTGCGGGGTCCTTCCAGGTGGCTGAGCTGTCCTATGTGATGCCTGACTGTACGTGTGAGGGGTCCTTCTAGGTGGCTGAGCTGTCCTGTGTGATGCCTGACTGTACGTGTGCAGGGTCCTTCCAGGTGACTGAGCTGTCCTGTGTGATGCCTGACTGTACATGTGCGGGGTCCTTCCAGGTGGCTGAGCTGTCCTGTGTGATGTCTGACTGTACGTGTGCGGGGTCCTTCCAGGTGGCTGAGCTGTCCTATGTGATGCCTGACTGTACGTGTGAGGGGTCCTTCTAGGTGGCTGAGCTGTCCTGTGTGATGCCTGACTGTACGTGTGCAGGGTCCTTCCAGGTGACTGAGCTGTCCTGTGTGATGCCTGACTGTACGTGTGCGGGGTCCTTCTAGGTGGCTGAGCTGTCCTGTTTGATGCCTGACTGTACGTGTGCAGGGTCCTTCCAGGTGGCTGAGTTGTCCTGTGTGATGCCTGACTGTACGTGTGAGGGGTCCTTCTAGGTGGCTGAGCTGTCCTGTGTGATGCCTGACTGTACGTGTGCGGGGTCCTTCCAGGTGGCTGAGCTGTCCTGTGTGATGCCTGACTGTACGTGTGCAGGGTCCTTCCAGGTGGCTGAGCTGTCCTGTGTGGTGCCTATGTGTGCAGGGTCCTTCCAAGTGACTGAGCTGTCCTGTGTGATGCCTGACTGTACGTGTGCGGGGTCCTTCCAGGTGGCTGAGCTGTCCTGTGTGATGCCTGACTGTACGTGTGCGGGGTCCTTCCAGGTGGCTGAGCTGTCCTATGTGATGCCTGACTGTACGTGTGAGGGGTCCTTCTAGGTGGCTGAGCTGTCCTGTGTGATGCCTGACTGTACGTGTGCAGGGTCCTTCCAGGTGGCTGAGCTGTCCTGTGTGGTGCCTATGTGTGCAGGGTCCTTCCAAGTGACTGAGCTGTCCTGTGTGATGCCTGACTGTACGTGTGCGGGGTCCTTCTAGGTGGCTGAGCTGTCCTGTGTGATGCCTGACTGTACGTGTGCAGGGTCCTTCCAAGTGACTGAGCTGTCCTGTGTGATGCCTGACTGTACGTGTGCGGGGTCCTTCCAGGTGGCTGAGCTGTCCTGTGTGATGCCTGACTGTACGTGTGCGGGGTCCTTCCAGGTGGCTGAGCTGTCCTATGTGATGCCTGACTGTACGTGTGAGGGGTCCTTCTAGGTGGCTGAGCTGTCCTGTGTGATGCCTGACTGTACGTGTGCAGGGTCCTTCCAAGTGACTGAGCTGTCCTGTGTGATGCCTGACTGTACGTGTGCGGGGTCCTTCCAGGTGGCTGAGCTGTCCTATGTGATGCCTGACTGTACGTTTGAGGGGTCCTTCTAGGTGGCTGAGCTGTCCTGTGTGATGCCTGACTGTACGTGTGCAGGGTCCTTCTAGGTGGCTGAGCTGTCCTGTGTGATGCCTGACTGTACGTGTGAGGGGTCCTTCCAGGTGGCTGAGCTGTCCTGTGTGATGCCTGACTGTACGTGTGCAGGGTCCTTCCAGGTGGCTGAGCTGTCCTGTGTGATGCCTGACTGTACGTGTGAGGGGTCCTTCTAGGTGGCTGAGCTGTCCTGTGTGATGCCTGACTGTACGTGTGCAGGGTCCTTCCAGGTGGCTGAGCTGTCCTGTGTGATGCCTGACTGTACGTGTGAGGGGTCCTTCTAGGTGGCTGAGCTGTACTGTGTGATGCCTGACTGTACGTGTGCAGGGTCCTTCCAGGTGGCTGAGCTGTCCTGTGTGGTGCCTATGTGTGCAGGGTCCTTCCAAGTGACTGAGCTGTCCTGTGTGATGCCTGACTGTACGTGTGCGGGGTCCTTCCAGGTGGCTGAGCTGTCCTGTGTGATGCCTGACTGTACGTGTGCGGGGTCCTTCCAGGTGGCTGAGCTGTCCTATATGATGCCTGACTGTACGTGTGAGGGGTCCTTCTAGGTGGCTGAGCTGTCCTGTGTGATGCCTGACTGTACGTGTGCAGGGTCCTTCCAGGTGGCTGAGCTGTCCTGTGTGGTGCCTATGTGTGCAGGGTCCTTCCAAGTGACTGAGCTGTCCTGTGTGATGCCTGACTGTACGTGTGCGGGGTCCTTCCAGGTGGCTGAGCTGTCCTGTGTGATGCCTGACTGTACGTGTGCGGGGTCCTTCCAGGTGGCTGCGCTGTGCTATGTGATGCCTGACTGTACGTGTGAGGGGTCCTTCTAGGTGGCTGAGCTGTCCTGTGTGATGCCTGACTGTACGTGTGCAGGGTCCTTCCAAGTGACTGAGCTGTCCTGTGTGATGCCTGACTGTACGTGTGCGGGGTCCTTCCAGGTGGCTGAGCTGTCCTGTGTGATGCCTGACTGTACGTGTGCGGGGTCCTTCCAGGTGGCTGAGCTGTCCTATGTGATGCCTGACTGTACGTGTGAGGGGTCCTTCTAGGTGGCTGAGCTGTCCTGTGTGATGCCTGACTGTACGTGTGCAGGGTCCTTCCAGGTGACTGAGCTGTCCTGTGTGATGCCTGACTGTACGTGTGCGGGGTCCTTCCAGGTGGCTGAGCTGTGCTGTGTGATGCCTGACTGTACGTGTGAGGGGTCCTTCCAGGTGGCTGAGCTGTCCTGTGTGATGCCTGACTGTACGTGTGCAGGGTCCTTCCAGGTGGCTGTGCTGTCCTGGGTGATGCCTGACTGTACGTGTGCAGGGTCCTTCCAGGTGGCTGAGCTGTCCTGTGTGATGCCTGACTGTACGTGTGCGGGGTCCTTCCAGGTGGCTGAGCTGTCCTGGGTGATGCCTGACTGTACGTGTGAGGGGTCCTTCTAGGTGGCTGAGCTGTCCTGTGTGATGCCTGACTGTACGTGTGCAGGGTCCTTCCAGGTGGCTGAGCTGTCCTGTGTGATGCCTGACTGTACGTGTGAGGGGTCCTTCCAGGGGACTGAGCTGTCCTGTGTGATGCCTGACTGTACGTGTGCAAGGTCCTTCCAGGTGGCTGAGCTGTCTTGTGTGATGCCTGACTGTACGTGTGAGGGGTCCTTCCAGGTGGCTGAGCTATCCTGTGTGATGCCTGACTGTACGTGTCCAGGGTCCTTCTAGGTGGCTGAGCTGTCCTGTGTGATGCCTGACTGTACGTGTGCGGGGTCCTTCTAGGTGGCTGAGCTGTCCTGTGTGATGCCTGACTGTACGTGTGCAGGGTCCTTCCAGGTGGCTGAGCTGTCCTGTGTGATGCCTGACTGTACGTGTGAGGGGTCCTTCTAGGTGGCTGAGCTGTCCTGTGTGATGCCTGACTGTACGTGTGCAGGGTCCTTCCAGGTGGCTTAGCTGTCCTGTGTGATGCCTGACTGTACGTGTGAGGGGTCCTTCCAGGTGGCTGAGCTGTCCTGGGTGATGCCTGACTGTACGTGTGAGGGGTCCTTCTAGGTGGCTGAGCTGTCCTGTGTGATGCCTGACTGTACGTGTGCAGGGTCCTTCCAGGTGGCTGAGCTGTCCTGTGTGATGCCTGACTGTACGTGTGAGGGGTCCTTCCAGGGGACTGAGCTGTCCTGTGTGATGCCTGACTGTACATGTGAGGGGTCCTTCCAGGGGACTGAGCTGTCCTGTGTGATGCCTGACTGTACGTGTGCAAGGTCCTTCCAGGTGGCTGAGCTGTCTTGTGTGATGCCTGACTGTACGTGTGAGGGGTCCTTCCAGGTGGCTGAGCTGTCCTGTGTGATGCCTGACTGTACGTGTGCAGGGTCCTTCTAGGTGGCTGAGCTGTCCTGTGTGATGCCTGACTGTACGTGTGCGGGGTCCTTCTAGGTGGCTGAGCTGTCCTGTGTGATGCCTGACTGTACGTGTGCAGGGTCCTTCCAGGTGGCTGAGCTGTCCTGTGTGATGCCTGACTGTACGTGTGAGGGGTCCTTCTAGGTGGCTGAGCTGTCCTGTGTGATGCCTGACTGTACGTGTGCAGGGTCCTTCCAGGTGGCTTAGCTGTCCTGTGTGATGCCTGACTGTACGTGTGAGGGGTCCTTCCAGGTGGCTGAGCTGTCCTGTGTGATGCCTGACTGTACGTGTGAGGGGTCCTTCCAGGTGGCTGAGCTGTCCTGTGTGATGCCTGACTGTACCTGTGAGGGGTCCTTCCAGGGGACTGAGCTGTCCTGTGTGATGCCTGACTGTACGTGGGAGGTGTCCTTCCAGGGGACTGAGCTGTCTATTGTGATGCCTGACTGTACGTGTGAGGGGTCCTTCCAGGTGTCACGATAATGTAAAAATGTCATAATGTGAGTTTAGTTTCAGAAGGTTACATGGTGTTCCAGACACATGCTGCAGATTCGACCCCCCCTTCTCCCCCTCTGCATTCGCTCATACAAAGACAAAGCCCTATGGTAGGCACTCTGTGCAACTTGATACCAATGTGTGAGCAGTTTATGGCTTTTAGCTGTGGCAGACAAATCTCCCTAAAACTACTCATTCCCTCCTCCCAACCAATACCAGCTCAAACTGGTATAGCACCTTCCAAACTGCATGAGATCCTTTGTTCTATTAATGTGATATATATGGGCACCAATCTGGGCTAGAGATATAAGAATTATATAATCTGGATGTCCATCGATAGATCTATCACTCATTGAAAGTGCTAGCAGCTAAACGCAACGAGTGAAAAATGCAGATTTCTTCGTAAGCGGTTCAGGTAATTACTCTGTATGTACACTTACAAGAATCTCCATGATGTGGGGCATATTCTGATCATCATGCCTTTCTTATACGAGGTTCATATAGCGAGATATGCGTAAAAATAGTTTTCATATTCTAAGTAAAGGGGAGGTGTCAGCCTCTAAGTGATGTCACCACAGGGGGAGTGTCTGGGTTTTGGGCTAGGAATAACTTAGGCAGCATTCTTGCAGTGTCTTTTGTCCGGGGTCCAGTTGCTGTACAGAGTGGTGCTATGCATCTAGATATATGCCCACCCTTCCCCCCAACACACGGCAAGTCAAGATGATACAATGACATATCGACCTGTAAGTGTTCTTTTCAATTTTAATCTCATTTTACTTGTAATGAAGGCATTGATAATTATTGTTCCCGACTGACTAGGAGTAGTTATATCGCCCTCGCTGCAGTGTACCCCATAGCCAGTACATAGCAGGCAGCTTTTCTGGTGACTAATTACCCTAGGTGCAGTACCCTGACTGACCTGAGGGTAAGGGGGGCGCCAGAGAGCTGCAAGTTCCAAACCGGAACAGGGAAGTGGGATAAAGATAAATCCCCTTCAGAAGGAACCAGGGGCAGCCAAACAACCCTGGTTCGTGACAAATTGGTGTGAGTGGTGGGGATGATAAAGATATCTTCCCCATGAACTGTGACATAGTGGTGGGATCCCGGCGGGATCCGTGACATTTTGGTGGCAGAGCAGTGGGATAATAAAGCATTAGTGATTGGGTTTGAGCACTAAAAACTTGCACAGTTCTGGAGAGGAATCTGCGCAAATAAGTTTTGGAGAACAAGCTCAGTGTTTACTAGTCCTGAGACAACAGTGTGTACTTGAGATTATCCTCTCCCTTCTCTTCATTTTTCTATCCTATTTTTTATTTGGCAACCATGGTTATGCAGGGAGAAACCTTTTATAAGAAGCAGTCCAAGGACACTCTTATTGCCTTGTGCATGTCACAGCAGATTGGCTTTGCGGGCAAGGACCAACTGGTCACGGATCTAGTGCAATAGGAAGCCAATCAAGACCGCTCTCAGAGCCCAGTGACCGCAGAAGCCAGCACAAGCGAAAGTGGTGCTTCAGCAGAGGTCCAACCACTGAATGCTGGCCCTACTTGCAACCAGGGCGGATTGGACCCCAACCAGCAGGCGGCCTTAGAACAACTCCCTGCAGACGACCGTGATGGACATTTGCAGCTGATCCAGGAATACCGGCAGGAGGCCGAAGCCGAGCTGAGGCGGAGAGAATCTAGCAGCAAGCAGACCGGGAGCACCAGCTGGAGTTAGCCCGACTCCAGGAGCAGAGATCGTCCCACTCCAGCAGCGAGCCCAACAGTGCTCAGACCCCTAAACCCTGGCCAGAGCACTTTCCTGTGATGGAAAAAGATGGAGACTTGGACACTTTTCTGTGGGCATTTGAGAAAGTCTGTAGACAGTATCGGCTGCCGGATAACCAATGGGCCCGATACCTGACCCCAGGGCTAAGAGGCAAAGCTCTGGAGACGTTTGCTGCTCTCCCTCAAGACCAAGATGACGACTATGAGGCCATCAAGCAGGCACTGATAACCAAGTACCAGCTTACACCTGAGGTTTACCATAGAAAGTTCTGGAACCTCCAACGTGGCCCACACCACAGTTACAGCAATGTGGCACATAGACTCAGGACCCACTTTGATCAGTGAACCCAAGGACTGTCAGTGACCTCCTTTGCACAGCTGCGGGACCTGATGATCAAAGACCAGTTCTTATATCTTTGCCCAGCTGAGGTGCAGCAGTTCGAGATGGACAGAGAGCCCAAGGACGTGACGAAAGCAGCACAGATTGCTGATGCCTATGAGTCCAACCATAGATTGGAAATGCGGAAGCCAGTCACCGACAGCTGGAGAGGGGGTAAGCCTGCAACAAACGCCAGTACCCCTGCCAGCCAACACACCAGAGGCCCTGTCCCCATTGCCAACCTCATCAGACCTACCACCGACCCTCGCCAGTGTTTTTTCTGCAAGCGGACTGGTCATATCTCCGCCCACTGTCCAGAGAAGCAGAAGAATCCCCCAGCCAAGGCCTCAGGGCCTAATGCAGCAGTTCATTTGGTGGGTGGAGCGGTTGTGAGGGTGTGTGACAACGTGCAGCACATCACCGTGGGGGGCCATGTCGCTACAGGCCTCAAGGACACCGGGGCTGAACGAACCCTCATCCAACCCAAACTGGCAGCCCCTGAAGAGATAATTCCAGGGAAAACTCTGAGGCCATGTGCACACGTTCAGTATTTTTCGCTTTTTTTGCTATAAAAACGTGATAAAAACGTGAAAAAAACGCGAAAAACACGCTTACATATGACTCCTATTATTTACAGTGTATTCCGCATTTCTTGTGCAAATGTTGCATTTTTTTCCGCGAAAAAAATCGCATCTCTGAAAAAAAAGCAACATGTTCATTAAATTTGCGGAATTACGGGGATTCCGCACACCTAGGAATGCATTGATCTACTTACTTTCCGCATGTGGCTGTGCACACCATGCGGGAAGTAAGCAGATTATGTGCGGTTGGTACCCAGGGTGGAGGAGAGGAGACTCTCCTCCACGGACTGGGCAACATATAATTGGTAAAAAAAAAAAGAATTAAAATAAAAAATAGTGATACACTCACCTTTGATGGCCCCCGGAGTCTTCCCGCCTCTCAGGTGCATGCTGTCACTTCCGTTCCTATAGATGGTGTGGTGAAGGACCTGCGATGACGTCGCGGTCTTGTGATTGGTCGCGAGACCGGTCATGTGACCGCTCACGTGACCGCGACGTCATCGAAGGTCCTGCACACACACACCATCTATAGGAACGGACGCCACTGAGGAGATCGGCCGTCTGCAGGTGAGTATAAGCATTTTTTTAATTTTTTTTATTATTTTTAAACATTCTATCTTTTACTATTGATGCTGCATAGGCAGCATCTATAGTAAAAAGTTGGTCACACTTGTCAAACACTATGTTTGACAAGTGTGACCAACCTGTCAGTCAGTTTTCCAAGCGATGCTACAGATCGCTTGGAAAACTTTAGCATTCTGCAAGCTAATTTCGCTTGCAAAATGCTAAAAAAAACGCGAAAAAAATGCGGATTTCTTGCAGAAAATTTCTGGTTTTCTTCAGGAAATTTCTGTAAGAAATCCTGACGTGTGCACATACCCTGACTGTCATCGGGATTGGGGCCATCAGCTGTCCCCTGCCAATGACCCGGGTGTATATAGATTGGGGAGCCGGGAGTGGGGTGAAGGAAGTGGGGCTGTCCGATAACTTGCCCACTGATATTTTATTGGGGACTAATTTGGGGCGGATGGTTGCATATTATGTCCCGGACTCCCCTCCCCGATCGAATGTTGATGATAGCGATGGGAAATTGCATGTGTTACCTGACAATGCTTTACCTGTTAATGATGTACCTGATAATCATTTTTCTGAAAATGCCGAGGGTAATACCAATAATGCTGATGATGAAAATATGCATGTTTTACCTGATAGCCATTTATTTTCTAAGGATGATGTGTTCACAGGTGCAGGAGGGCTCAGCCACGTCACTCCGCGGGGTGGGATGGCTGAGGAACCCCTAACAGGAGCAAGCGATGGTGCTAAGGGAAATGGGGAGATGCATGGGAACCATGAGGAAGGTGATGTCGTGCAACTACCAATACCACAGAGGAAAGTAACTGCCCCATAAGTAGCACCGCTCCTGAAATGTTGGGGGTGGATGGGGAGGTAGTACCCATAGCAGCGCCGGCTGATGGGTCTGTGGAAATCCCCGGGGAGACAGCCTACGTAGCTGCTGTCACCCGCAGTCTGAGTGCCCGGAATTCAGATAACGGTCTGCCTTCTGGACCCTCCTCAGTCACAGGCGTGACTGAACCAGAGATGGACCCAGAGCAGGTCCCAGAGGGTTCCCATGGGGAAGGGACCCTGACATCGCTTCTGGCTTCCCCTAGCCAGGAGTTCCAGGCCGCTCTGCACTTAGATGCGAGCTTGGAGAATTTGAGACACCTCGCCGAGACGCCCACCTCCGTGACAGATAAGGAGAGGGTGTTCTGGGAACAAGGGAGATTGTATCGAGAGACAGTACCGGGAAAATCCCAAAAGGAGTGGCTGAGGGAAAGACAGCTGGTCGTCCCGCACCAATTCCGGGGTGAGTTGTTGCGGATTGCCCATGAGATCCCGCTAGCTGGACAATTGGGGATCAGAAAAACTAAGGCCCGGCTGTCTCAACACTTCTATTGGCCCAAGATGGGGACAGATGTGACAAACTACTGCCGCTCCTGTGTCACCTTTCAAAGAGTGGGGAAGGCGGGGCCTGATCTTAGGCTATGTGCACACAATGCAGATTTAGTGCGAATCCGCAGCTGATTTTTCCGCGCAGAAACGCTGCAGATCCGCACTGTGATTTACAGTACAATGTAAATCAATGTGAAAATAAAAAGCTGTGCAGATGGTGCGGAAAAATCCGCACGGAAACGCTGATTTAAAAGAAGTGCATGTCACTTCTTTTGTGCGGATCTGCAGCGTTTCTGCACTCTTCCATTATAGTGGTAAAAAACGCAGAAAATCCACATCAATTCCGCAGAAAATCCGCGGCAAATCTGCACCTGCGGATTCTGCCAGGAGATGCGGATTTTGCGCAGAAAATTCTGCACCCCATTCCGCAACGTGTGCACACATCCTTAAGGCTCCCTTGATCCCTTTGCCAGTGATAGAGGAGCCTTTCCAGAGGATCGCGGTGGACATTGTGGGCCCGCTGGCCGTCCCCAGCAGCTCTGGAAAGCAATACCTCCTCACTGTGGTAGATTACGCTACCCTGTACCCAGTGGCAGTGACTCTGTCCTCAACTAGGGCAGATAAGGTGGCGGATGGACTGGGCTATCTTTTCACGGGTAGGATTTTCCAGGGAGATGCTTACCGATCAAGGGACCCAATTCATGTCTCGCCTAATGGAGGCTCTCTGTAAGAGAATGCAGGTGAAGCACCTGGTATCGAGTTCATATCACCCACAGACCAATGGCTTGTGTGAACGCTTCAATGGTACCCTCTGTAGTATAGTGACCCCTGTGGCAGCTAGGGGGCGCTGTGTATGCTCCTTGGGATGTGCATAGAGGCGTATGGAGGCCATAGGAATGCATGATAATCACAGATATAAGTGTGGTGGTGAGTCAAAGTCCGGCATTATGGTGAATGGCCGGTGTGTGTGTCGCAGAGGGAGACACTCTGCACGGCCAATCTGAAGCAAGGATGATGATGATGACAAGTGAATTGTGTGTGTTGTTTAGCTAGGGAGATTGGCATAACACACTCACATCTAGGGGAGTGGTTAGTAGCATATAATGTGACTGAGGTTTTGGTCACATGGGCTCTGAGTGTGGATCTGAGTGGTTTTGTGCTGGAAGGTCCTGGAGAGAGCCCCATGTGTTGGGAGTGGCGGCTCCCTGAAAAGCACATGCGGGGGCTCTGGACCTCCACAGACCAGACTCTGGAACAGATAGAGATCCGTGTTTGTACTGACCGGGGTCAGTGTGAGAATGTCGGAAGGATGCCTCTAGTGGAGAGAGGTATCCGAGAACCTGTGCAGCAATGGCAGGAAACGAATGGAGATTCGTGTATATTACTGACCGGGGTCAGAGAAAAGGAAAGTCTGAGTGTGAACGTCTGAAGGATGCCTCTGGTGGAGAGAGGTATCCGAGAACCTGTGCGGCACCAACAGGTAACGAATGGAGATTTGTGTATTGTACTGACCGGGGTCAGAGTGAGAGACATTGTGTATGGGCACCTCAGAGGCCAAGAGGTGTCCAGGAACCCGTGAAGGTTGCCAACGGGTAACGGTCTGAAAACCGTGTATAATAATGACCGGGGTCAGAGACGAACTGTGGTAAAGTTGAATATGTCCAGATACTGTTCAAGCTGTTACTAAGTTCCTGTGGATGTGGTTTATGTTGTGTAAAATAAACCTAAAAGACTGTGTTTTGATAGAAAACCATGCCCGAGTGCTTTAATCCCATGCCAAGCGAGTGTCCCCAAGACACGTAGTAGGCGCTATGCTACACCTCAAACAGATGCTACGCATGCTGGTTGAGACACAAGGACGCGACTGGTAGCGGTGCCTCACACACCTGCTTTTCGCTTACCGAGAGGTTCCGAAGGCCTCAACGGGGGTCTCCCCCTTCGTGCTCCTGTACGGCAGGCGAGTCCGGGGATCCCTTGGGTTGGTAAGGGAATCCTGGGAAGAGCCGAACCCTTCTGAAGTGTCCCATAGTGTAGTATGTCATGCGCTTCCGTGGCAAAATGCAGACCTTGATGCAGTTTGTTCATGACAACATGATGCAGGCTCAGTCTGATCAGAAGCACTGGTATGAGCAGAACGTCCGGGAGCGGACCTACCACGTGGGTCAAAAGGTGTGGGTGCTGGTCCCCGTACCAAAGGATAGGCTTCAGGCAGCCTGGGAAGGCCCGTACGTCCACCAACAGCTCAACCCAGTCACCTACGTGGTCACGCTTTACCACGCTCGGGTGTTGTGAATTCCGTTCTCGGGCTCCCTCCTGTGGTCGTGAATGGTACTTTGGTGAGTTCTGTCCTTGGGCACCCTCTGGTGGCTTTGAGTGGAACTGCTGATCTTTGAGGTTGGCTTTCTCAGCTCCCTCGTTTATTGCTGCTGCTGGCTTCCCTATTTAACTCTGCCCAGGTCGTTAGTTCATGCCAGCTGTCAATGTCTCAGTACTGGTTCAGATCTCTCTTGGATTTCTCAGATGACCTGTCTACTCCAGCAGAAGCTAAGTCCTTGCTAGTCATTTGCTGTTAATCGGGTTTTGAATATATTTTTCAGTACATGCTATGTTTCAGTCCAGCCTGCTATTATGATATTTCCTTGCTAGCTGGAAGCTCTGGGGGTGCAGAGCTGCACCTCCACACCGTGAGTCGGTGTGGAGGTCTTTTTGCACACTCTGCGTGGTTTTTGTAGTTTTTTATACTGACTGCATAGTTCCCTTTCCTATCCTCTGTCTATCTAGTGAAGATTCGGCCTCCTTTGCTAAAATCTGTTTCATTCCTGTGTTTGTCACTTCCCTCTTAACTCACAGTTAATATTTGTGGGGGGCTACCTTTGCTTTGGGGAATTTCTCTGAGGCAAGGTAGGCTGCTATTTCTATCTTTAGGGGTAGTTAGCTCTTAGGCTGTGAAGAGGCGTCTAGGGAGAGTTAGGTACGCTCCACGGCTATTTCTAGTGTGTGTGATAGGATTAGGGATTGCGGTCAGTAGAGTTACCACCTCCTCAGAGCTTGTCCCAGGTTTTCTGTTTTAACCATCAGGTCACTTCGGGTGCTCCTAACCACCAGGTCCATAACACTCGGGGTAGGAGAAAGGCCTTTCACTTCAACATGATAAAGGCTCATCACGAGCGTGAAGCCTACGTCCTACTGGTCTGCAGCCTGCCCAAAGATGGGGAGGAAGACCCCCTCCTGGACATGCTGGCCCAAGCCAAGGCCGGTGGGTCCATCGAGGATGTGGAAGCGCCTTTTTAACAGAACTCCAGCGGTCGCAGTTGCGGACCACGCTGGACCACTTCCGGGCCATGTTCTCCAACTGACCTGGAAGGACGATGTTAGTGGTCCATGAGGTGGACACTGGAATCATGCCCCTCTACGGCGAACACCCTATCGGATCTCCAACGAGATTCAGCAGGTTATGCGCCAGGAGATCGATGTTACAGCTGGGGGTGATTCAACGGCAAAGAGCGCGTTGGCCTCACCTTTAGTTCTCATGCCAAAGAAGGATAGGACCACCCGATTCTGCGTGGACTACAGTGGGCTCAATGCCATCACAGCCCCTGATGCGCACCCAATGCCACACATCGAGGAGCTGCTTTAGTGGTTAGCTGGCGCAAAATATCTGACCATAATGGATCTGAGTCAAGGATACTGGCAGATTCCCCTGAGCCCGAGGCGCAGAAGAAGTCTGCCTTTATCACACCCTTCGGACCGTACGAGTCCACGGTCATGCCCTTCAGCATGAAGAATGCCCATGCGACTTTCCAGCGGATGGTCAATCACCTGCTTCAGGGACTGGAGAAGTACGCGGTGGCGTACCTGGATGACATTGCCATCTACAGTTCCTCCGGGGATGAACACCTGCAGCATCTTCAGGAGGTGCTCAGGCGATTTCACCAAACCGGTCTGACCATCAAGCCGGGAAGTGCCAGATGGGCATGAGAGAGGTCCATTACCTGGGGCACCGGGTAGGTGGGAAGTGCATAAAGTTAGAGCCTGGGAAAGTGGACGCAATCGCGTCTTGGCCCACCCCAGGACCAAGAAACAGGTGATGTCCTTCCTGGGCACTGCAGGGTACTATAGGCGCTTCGTACAGAACTATAGTAGCCTAGCAAAACCCTTGATGGACCTCACCAGGAAGAAGCTACCCCACATAGTCAACTGGACCGACGGCTGTGAGGGGGCCTTCCAGGCATTGAAAATAGCCCTGTGCAACGCTCCTGTGTTGAAAGCAGTCGACAGTTCTTGGTGCAGACAGACACCAGCGAGTATGGCCTTGGTGCTGTGCTCAGCCAGGTCGACTCGGGGAACCACGAGCACCCCGTGTTGTACCTGTGCCGGAAGCTTCTGCCGAGGAAAGTGACCTACTCCACCATCGAGAAGGAGTGCCTGGCCATAGTCTGGGCCATGCAATGGTTGCAGTCCTACCTGTACTGGCACACCTTCACTGTGGTGACGGACCACCTCCCTCTGCGCTGGCTACAAGCCATGTGTGGAACCAACGGAAGGTTGTTACTCTGGAGCCTTGCCCTCCAGCAGTACGACTTTACCATCAAGCACAAAATGTGCAGGGAGCATGGCAATGCAGATGGGTTGTCCCGCCAGGGTTAACCTGCTGAGGTGCACATGGAGGCATACTGAGAGGTTCTGCCTCCGTATCACACACCAAAAGGGGGAGGTGTCACGATATTGTATGAAATATCATATAAGTTTAGTTTCTCCTGTTAGCCCAGGCTGTGGGCTAAACCCCCCCCTTCCCTTTCACTCATGCAAGAGCTTGCCTTGTCAATGTATGTGGGGAAGTTTTATTGAAGAAAGGAATTTTTACGATCGCTTGGTTAGGCTCAAACTCTCCTCCAGCTAGAACTGGATTAGAAGGCTCCAGAATCCATGAGGGTCTTTGTTCTAATATTGTAAGATATTGGGCCGATGGTTTAGGATAAGAAAATAATAAATACATATTGTTATAGTCCATTGGCGGATCTATCAACCCCTGTAAGGAGCAACTCCTAACTCCATCAGGTAAAAAGTAGGGATTTCTCTGTAATTATGCATCACAAATAGGACATATTTGATCTCATTAGAATGCCAACGTTAATACGAGATGAATGCTGGGTTTGTTATGACTATGACATGTACTGTAGCGGAGTTATAGGGATTAGACAAATTTAGGCTGAATTTACTAAGACTGAAGAAAGAGGAGGGCGATCTTAACTCAACCATTTTGGTGATGTCACAGGCTGTGGTTATTTAAGTGACTCCACTTACCCAGCCCTCAGAGTCTGTCTGCTGTAGTCTGTGTGAGCCTGATCTTACTCCAGGACCCTGATGAATTGGGACATTTGGGAACTCCGCCCACTAGCCTGGTTGCCTGCAATGCTCTGAACACATGTAAGTGTTGATTTTCTCCTTTAACCCCTGTTTTTTTTTTATAATTACCTTGTGCATATTTACAATTGTCTCATATTGTAACATCTTTATATAACTGTTTATAAACACTGCCTTAAACCTCTTATGGAGTATAATATTTAATATACTAGATTCGTTCTTCCTGTTCTAAAACGTACCCTAAGTCTTCTGAAGGGAATTACGCTACTGTTTCGGGTTAGCTTTGGACACGTTTAATCGAAGCTGGTGGCAGCAATATCGTGCACTGTGCCTTTGGGAGTCATTGTAGTGACGGCGACATTGATAATTATTGTTCCTGCCTGAGCGGGAGTAGTTAAATCGCCTCGCTGCAGCGTGCCCAATAGCCAGTACATAGCAGGCAGCCTTTCTGGGACTAATTATCCTAGGTGCAGTACCTAATCTGACCTGAGGGTAAGGGGGGGCGCCAGAGAGCTGCAGGTTTCAAGTGGAACTGTAAGTGGGATATACACAAATCCCTGCAGTTCGTGGTATATTGAAGAGCAGTGGGATACCTAAAATAAGCCCCTAATGTAAACTAAGAGGTCAATAGCCTCGTGTGTGTTTTTTCATCACATTGTAGCAGTGGAGGGATAACTAAGATAAGCCCCCTGCACAGGTGATAGCCGTCTGTTGGCCTAAAGTCACCCCGATCCGTGAAGTAGGGGTGACGGTCACGCTGTGCATCCGTGACATATTGGTGGCAGAGGTGAGGAATCGTGACAATTGTCTAACAGTGACAAAGATTCTGGGGACTCATCACCCCATGTGTTTGATGAGAGGTGGCAGCGTGGGGTAATCAGGGTGTGTTGAGAAAGTCGGGTGTGATTGATGCTCAGTTTATAGCCTAAAACAGGGTGAGAGCTGGATTGAGTGAGGAGATAAATTAACCCTTGCAGGCGCAGGTCATGGGCCGAGAAGTGTGCACATGACTCGGAGGTACAATCACATAGGTCATCGTGAAAACAATTATGAAAGTAAAGGACCCCTCACAGGAAAGTCAAACATCACACAGGACAGCTCAGCCACCTGGAAGGACCCTTCACACGTACAGTCAGGCATCACACAGGACAGCTCAGCCACCTGAAAGGATCCTTCACACGTACAGTCGTGCCCATATATATCATGTTAATAGAACAAAGGATGTCATGCAGTTTGGAAGGGGCTATACCAGTTTGAGCTGGTATTGGTTGGGAGGAGGGAATGAGTAGTTTTAGGGAGATTTGTCTGCCACAGCTAAAAGCCATAAACTGCTCACACATTGGTATCAAGTTGCACAGAGTGCCTACCATAGGGCTTTGTCTTTGTATGAGCGAATGCAGAGGGGGAGAAGGGGGGGTCGAATCTGCAGTGTGTGTCTGGAACGCCATGTAACCTTGTGAAACTAAACTTACAATATCAAATTCAAAAAATCACTGCACTCGTATGGTTTTCAAATGCATAATTCCAAAAGTTTATTAGATTTGTATCACAGGAAAAAGGTACTTGGCGAATTCGCCAAGTACCTTTTTCCTCTGATACAAATCTAATAAACTTTTGGAATTATGCATTTGAAAACCATACGAGTGCAGTGATTTTTTGAATTTGATGACGTGTGGGATTCAATATCCCGTTCACTGGCACCGTGAACTTCATTGATTGAGTGCTAGCTTTTCACTACTTTCTAAACTTACAATATGACATTTTTACATTATTGTGACACCTCCCCCTATTGGACTGCGCTACGGAGGAAGAATCTCTCAGTACTCCTCCAGGCGCACCTCTGGAGTATAATACAGGATGTAACAGGATCAGTAATGTATGTACACAGTGACTGCACCAGCAGAATAGTGAATGCAGCTCTGGAGTATAATACTGGATGTAACTCAGGATCAGTAATGTAATTTATGTACACAGTGACTGCACCAGCAGAATAGTGAGTGCAGCTCTGGGGTATAATACAGGAGGTAACTCAGGATCAGTAATGTATGTACACAGTGACTGCACCAGCAGAATAGTGAGTGCAGCTCTGGAGTATAATACAGGATGTAACTCAGGATAGGTAATGTATGTACACAGTGACTGCACCAGCATCATAGTGAGTGCAGCTCTACGGTATAATACAGGATGTAACTCAGGATCAGTAATGTAATGTATGTGTAGGGGGGTGGTGCTGTTATGGACAGTAGGAACACGCTGCCACTTTAAGAGACAGCACCCCCTTGTCTGGTGTGATGGAATGTTCTGCTTCCCCCTGCAATAGACTGTGTAAAATGAACTGCCCTGTGCGTGCTAGGGAGAGGTGTTGAGCCTTGGGAGTGTGTGAGCAGATCAGAAGCTGCTGTAGAGAACGTCGGTGCTAAGCTTGTACCTGTAAAAGAGGTCCCACAGCCTGGGACAGAGGGAATCGTGAAATTGGACAGATTCTTCGGGTGCAGCAAAGGTGGCTGTTCTGTGCTAGTTTGAGAAGCTACGAAGATACCGAGAAAGGTGTTTACAGTTTCCAGGAGCACCTCCAGGACCCAAAAGCAAAAAGAAGACCACGTTTCACGGAGCTGGCAGAGAGCTGTGCGCACCACCGTAATAGACTGTTGGGGGCCCCCTGGGACTGGATCTGAGTCCCCAACATAACTGTGAGTTTGTTCCTGTTTTGAGCAAATGTCAGGGCCTACTGTAGGCTTCAATAGATAGAAAACTAGGAGCAAAAAGAATGCAGTCATAATCCAATAAAAACCACTTTTTATTAATAATCAGTAAAATTACACAAATAGAAGACCAAACAGTATATGGTGAGACCAGTAGATGGAAAATATGCCTAAAGCAACATAAAAGAAACTAGTCACCCGGGAACTAATGTCCCCAGTGGTGATCCGGAATCAGCCCGTACAGGTAGAGGGGCATATAGTATAGCGCAGGATCAGTGCACAAAAGATATCAGATAGTCACAGTGTCTGTAACCTAGTATAACCGGGAATATCCAGCAGTACCGTGGCTATAACTAGGGAAGAAGCACTGAAATAAAACATATCACCTGCTATGAAGAGTCCGGTGCAGCACAGGGGATGTCAGATCACCCCGACGCGCGTTTCGGCACGTGTACCTTCTTCAGGGGGCGCTTAATGGTAAGTGGTCTAAATGAACAGTTTTATATATGACCCATTAATGAAAAAAAGATGTTCAGCTGTGCGGCGCTGCCATCATCTGTCCAGCAACAGATCAGCCGGCGACCGGAAGTACGCGGGGCCCCGCGCAAACCGGAAGTACGGGATCAGCAGCCGGAACAGATCTGAGGCAGCATGTGCATGCGCAGATGGATCTGTAATAGACGGCGGCCATGTTTAAAGAGGGTAAATAAAAGGGCAAAGACGCAAGAACGAAATACAGGCAAATGCATATATTGAATCAAAGGTACGTGTATAAAAAAGCCTTTAAACATACAGGCAGTACCTGGGGAAGATAAATATGAGCCACAACTAGCCCTAACAAGGGGAATCTAGAGCACCCATAAAAATATAGGCTCATAAGGTGACCGCAACAATCATACTGTCATCTCGTGCTAGTATAGAATGGCAATGGACAGTCTACAAAGGATACTATACAATATCCCAAATGGAGTCTATGGCCACAATAAATTACAAATAATTACACCAATACAGATAGTACATACATAAATAACGGGAAGTCCCATATACAACATACTGGTATAACATGTTAGTGAAAATAGCAGCAATAGATACTTAAATTACACATAGACATACCAGTATAGATACCAAGTACATAAAAAAGGGGAATTCCATATACAAAATATCAAAGAATATGGTAAAAAATAAATCCCATAGGGAACAAAGTCCAGATTAAATAGCCATATGATAGGCAGTCATGTCCAAAAGATGCAGGCAGCGTCCGAACCTTCATGCAGGGCTAGACAATCCCCTTCTTGCTTCACCTCTCATTCCTTCATAGTTTAGCCATTTAGATGCAGGCAGCCAACAATCGATATATAACAAATATAGGTCCTATATAGCAAAAACATGAAAGTATAGAAAATTAAAACCACAATAAAAACATCATGATGCGGAGAGACAGATCTAGGCACAGCAGCGTGACGACTACAGAAAAGGGGCATAGCTTATGTTTTCGTTTAAGCCGAATGGGTGTACCGTATTAAGCAACCAAATCCATCGCGTCTCTAATTGACTGAGACGTTTGAACGTATTACCACCACGAATATTGACATTTAGCATGTCAATACCACGGACTCTCAATAAGGACCCATCACAATTGTGGAAAGTAGAGAAATGTCTTGGAATAGTTTTCAATAGGGATTTATCAGTCTGGGTAGCAGCCGCCTCAATCCCCAGAACGTGCTCCCTAATCCTAACTTTCAAGAGTCTAGTGGTCATCCCGACGTATATCAGTCCGCACGGGCAGGTAGCATAATAAATAACAAATCTGGAGGTGCATGTAATGCGCCTCCTGATAATATATTCCTTGGAACCACTTGAATTTTGAAAATTGCCACATCTATCCATATTGGGACAAGCGACACAACGTCCACATGGGCCCGAGCCCGTTGGGACTGGTATATCGTCCAAGAATGTTCTAGGTCCCTGTCCAATATAGTGACTCTTTGTTAGAAGATCCCTCAGGTTCCTTGCCCGTCTAAATGTGAGAAGGGGTCTCTTAGGGAGAAACTTATTAATTATAGGGTCGGTTTGTAGGATGGGCCAGGCTTTAGTAAGTGCAGATCTCACTCTATCAGCCTGGGGATTAAATGTCGTAATGAACCAAAGTTGGTTACCACCATTGGCTCTACCCTCATCCTGAGGTTTATATAGCAGACAATTACGAGTAGAATACTTAGCCCTATGATAGGCTTTTTTGATGTTACGCCTGCTATATCCCCGTTCAGCAAGCCGTGCTGATAACTCCATGGCACGTTTCTCAAAATCACGTTCCGTTGAGCAGATCCTCCGTAAACGGAGGAACTGCCTCATCCTGTCATCCCCGACACATGGTATCTGCTATACCCGTCGGTCAGTTCCTCCGTTTACGGAGGATCTGCTCAACGGAACGTGATTTTGAGAAACGTGCCATGGAGTTATCAGCACGGTTTGCTGAACGGGGATATAGCAGGCGTAACATCAAAAAAGCCTATCATAGGGCTAAGTATTCTACTCGTAATTGTCTGCAATATAAACCTCAGGATGAGGGTAGAGCCAATGGTGGTAACCAACTTCGGTTCATTACGACATTTAATCCCCAGGCTGATAGAGTGAGATCTGCACTTACTAAAGCCTGGCCCATCCTAGACGGGCAAGGAACCTGAGGGATCTTCTAACAAAGAGTCACTATATTGGATAGGGACCTAGAACATTCTTGGACGATATACCAGTCCCAACGGGCTCGGGCCCATGTGGACGTTGTTATTATCAGGAGGCGCATTACATGCACCTCCAGATTTGTTATTTATTATGCTACCTGCCCGTGCGGACTGATATACGTCGGGATGACCACTAGGCTCTTGAAAGTTAGGATTAGGGAGCACGTTCTGGGGATTGAGGCGGCTGCTACCCAGACTGATAAATCCCTATTGAAAACTATTCCAAGACATTTCTCTACTTTCCACAATTGTGATGGGTCCTTATTGAGAGTCCGTGGTATTGACATGCTAAATGTCAATATTCGTGGTGGTAATACATTCAAACGTCTCGGTCAATTAGAGACGCGAAGGATTTGGTTGCTTAATACGGTACACCCATTCGGCTTAAACGAAAACATAAGCTATGCCCCTTTTCTGTAGTCGTCACGCTGCTGTGCCTAGATCTGTCTCTCCGCATCATGATGTTTTTATTGTGGTTTTAATTTTCTATACTTTCATGTTTTTGCTATATAGGACCTATATTTGTTATATATCGATTGTTGGCTGCCTGCATCTAAATGGCTAAACTATGAAGGAATGAGAGGTGAAGCAAGAAGGGGATTGTCTAGCCCTGCATGAAGGTTCGGACGCTGCCTGCATCTTTTGGACATGACTGCCTATCATATGGCTATTTAATCTGGACTTTGTTCCCTATGGGATTTATTTTTTACCATATTCTTTGATATTTTGTATATGGAATTCCCCTTTTTTATGTACTTGGTATCTATACTGGTATGTCTATGTGTAATTTAAGTATCTATTGCTGCTATTTTCACTAACATGTTATACCAGTATGTTGTATATGGGACTTCCCGTTATTTATGTATGTACTATCTGTATTGGTGTAATTATTTGTAATTTATTGTGGCCATAGACTCCATTTGGGATATTGTATAGTATCCTTTGTAGACTGTCCATTGCCATTCTATACTAGCACGAGATGACAGTATGATTGTTGCGGTCACCTTATGAGCCTATATTTTTATGGGTGCTCTAGATTCCCCTTGTTAGGGCTAGTTGTGGCTCATATTTATCTTCCCCAGGTACTGCCTGTATGTTTAAAGGCTTTTTTATACACGTACCTTTGATTCAATATATGCATTTGCCTGTATTTCGTTCTTGCGTCTTTGCCCTGTTATTTACCCTCTTTAAACATGGCCGCCGTCTATTACAGATCCATCTGCGCATGCACATGCTGCCTCAGATCTGTTCTGGCTGCTGATCCCGTACTTCCGGTTTGCGCGGGGCCCCGCGTACTTCCGGTCGCCGGCTGATCTGTTGCTGGACAGATGATGGCAGCGCCGCACAGCTGAACATCTTTTTTTCATTAATGGGTCATATATAAAACTGTTCATTTAGCCCACTTACCATTAAGCGCCCCCTGAAGAAGGTACACGTGCCGAAACGCGCGTCGGGGTGATCTGACGTCCCCTGTGCTGCACCGGACTCTTCATAGCAGGTGATATGTTTTATTTCAGTGCTTCTTCCCTAGTTATAGCCACGGTACTGCTGGATATTCCCGGTTATACTAGGTTACAGACACTGTGACTATCTGATATCTTTTGTGCACTGATCCTGCGCTATACTATATGCCCCTCTACCTGTACGGGCTGATTCCGGATCACCACTGGGGACGTTAAGTTCCCGGGTGACTAGTTTCTTTTATGTTGCTTTAGGCATATTTTCCATCTACTGGTCTCACCATATACTGTTTGGTCTTCTATTTGTGTAATTTTACTGATTATTAATAAAAAGTGGTTTTTATTGGATTATATGACTGCATTCTTTTTGCTCCTAGTTTACTATGTGTTGGCAGTTATCCGTATTGTCCATACACGGGTGGTGCATTTATCTGGTGTTATAATACTAATATCCGTGTGATCTATATGCACCACCAATGTTGCCTATTGGAATTTCTATGCTTCAATAGATAGAACACGGCAGCCGTGTGGCCTGCTTAGTAGAGGCCAGGGAGGCTATACATAGAGTAGCATCTTTCTTTGTTTATTGTTTGCATTTGCTTGTGTGACAAATGTTGATTCTGTAATAGTTGCAGCACCGTGCTATTTGACGGCCCAGCTAAAGAATACAACTCTTGTAAATTATCTTTTGCCATTGCATACCCGTTTGCACCTTCCTCATCCACTTCATTCCTTGCCTTCCAATAAATCTACCCTTTGTTGTTTGCACCCCATCTTGGTGTACAGTAGTCTCCCTGCACCGTGGTGGTCCCCTGGCCATCGCTTCAAGTGGTGCTGCAAGCAGGGTACTATCACCAAGGTGGAGGCAGCAGACAGCAATGGCGGGAATGCTAATGTTAATGTGGATGCTGTGGGCATTGGTGGAACCCCTGCAAGGACACTCCCTATGGGCACCATATGTAGTGTGCTACCAAAGTTTGACGACCATAATATGCCGGTGTCCCGGCTGCAAAGCACCCTGAAGATTTATAACATCAGCCCAGACCTTGAAGTGGATATCGCTTTAACTGCCCTAGAGGGAGAAGCCCATAGAATCATCTGCCTACAATCAGAACTCATTCGTAGTACCCAGAAGGAGCTAGTGAAGTTCCTGGAAGAGATCTACGGTGAGACCGCTACTGCAGGACACCTTCGCCCCAAATTTTTCTCTAGGCTGCAGCAGGAAGAAGGAATTTCTCAGTATGCAACAGCACTGCAAGAAGTGTTAGCGGAGGTGCAGAGTCGGATGGACTTGGCGGCATGTGATCCAAAGACCTGATAGTCCAGGAGCAATTTATTCTGGGACTGCACAGCACATCCTTGAGGCGAGCACTGTCAGAACGGGTCTGGGCAGATCCGGCTCTTACGTTTTGTCAAATTCTGGCGGAAACAGTGGCCCGAAGTAAACAAGAAAGCTACGCATCCGGGGTGATGCGTGTCCAGGGCGCCAATACCAGAGGGGACCCAAACCATCAGGAGGAGATGGTCCAGGTGGTACAAGACTTGCAGCAGTCCCTTGTCAACGTGCAAAGAGAAACTGACCCAGATGGAGCGAAAAGTGGGAGAACTACAGTAGTCTGTCCCATCGTACTCATGCAACTATTCTTTGGCCCGACCAATAAGGGATCAGTAGGGGGCAAGCCCCCTCCCAACAGGCATCGGAGGCACATGGACAGGCTCGAGGTGCCCCCCAGCGAGGAGGGGGTATCCAATGCTGGGAATGTGGAGGATGGGGACACCTTGCCAGAGACTGTCTGAATTATCCATATCCTCACTCCACGACAGACACTGCCACTGCTTTCTACAATGCCACTCTCGCATCAGCTATTGACACGGTTGCCCCTCTTGTCCATGGCAGAGTGCGACATATCAATAGACAACCTTGGCACAATAACACCACTAAAAAGCTCCGGCAAGTGTCCAGGGTTGCGGAGCGGCGTTGGAAGAAAACACACTCGCAAGACGAATTCACTGCATTCAAACAGGCAACACTCACCTTTAAATCTGCTCTCACCTCTGCTAAACAGGCCTACTTCACAACCCTCGTATCTTCCCTATCCTACAACCCGTTATTCAAAACCTTTAACTCCCTCCTCCGCCCCCCACTGCCCCCTCCAACCTCCCTCATCTCTGCCGAGGACTTTGCCACACACTTTAAAAATAAGATCGACCAGACAAGGCAAGTCATCATTGTTCAACCACCACAACCCCTTTGTATACCAGACCAATGCCCAAACCCCATAACATCCCTATCCAACATCACTGAAGGGGGGCTTAATTGTCTCCACCTCACCACCTGAGCGCTCAACCCCATCCCATCCCACCTCCTCCCCAACCTCACCACCACACTTATCCCATCCCTAACCCACCTGTTCAACCTATCACTATCTTCTGGCACCTTCTATTCTGACTCATGGGTATGTAGAACGCAGTGGTGCCTGGATAGGCCAATTCTTTTGGGCGCTTCCGTATTGACCTGTACTCACGTTCATACCGATTTATCAGATAGCTTAACTCAGCCACGTTCTCATGTAAGAAGACTCCAGGAAAAGAGGATTGCTTTAACTGAAATTCTTGTATTATGATGAAAGCAGCAGGTAAAAAGGAATATTCAACAGAGGACATGTAATAGGATGCATACAGATATGGGGATGATGACAAAATGGAGAATAAGGGCGTGAACAAACATACATCACAGGACTACAGTGAGAGAGTTGGGACAAAATAAAGGGAAAGGCAAACTTCTGCCTAGAAAGAAAGGATGGAACACAAACAATGCAAACATTAAATGATTTCTCAAGTCGTGGGACATGACACTCCCCGTCTGAAATCCTTGGATTTCACGATGTCCGTAATTTTTCGAAGTCGTTCGAACCTGAAAAAACAAGAGGAAGAAAACATGCATGCAATAATAAACATAAAAGATTTTTAAGTCCAACTCGTTGTTGTTGACCCGTAGATCACACCGAAAGATAAGTTCAAGTATATAAAACCCATCTTCAGATTGGGGAAGCCGCAAACATGCAAACTCTTCCACCAACCCAGAATCCAATGGGAATGTTAAGGGTTCAATCCAATGGAAAATGTCAACATTCAATAAACTGGGGGATGAGGAGGAATGCTCCCCGCCGTGAACAACGTCCAGGAGCATGTTCAGTTCATGTGATGTTCTCCTTTCGTAGAAGCAACACGAGTTCAGTGACCGGGCGGAAGAAGGTTCGGGTAGAGCCCCCTTTTGTCACCTTAACTTCTACCTTACGAGTCTTTCCGTCCTCACTGGGTAGGACCTTGGTGATAAGTCCCATTGGCCAGTCATTACGATGAGCCTCTGTATTCTTTAAGAGAACAAGGTCTCCTTCTTGGAGATTGGGACTGGGCGTCTGCCATTTGTGATGGTTTTGAAGCAAGTGTAAATATTTGGTCTTCCATCGGTGCCAAAACACGTTAGCCAGGTGTTGTACTTGCCTCCACTGACGTCTGTAAATGTCCTTATTATCGAAGTTCCCAGGCGGAACTGTAGCAGCTCCAATCTTCTGTGTGAGAAGTGTGGCTGGAGAAACATCAGAACCCAAGTTGAGGTCCTTTAGGATTGTGGCGTGGTCCTCAGATGGAAACGCGTTCATTACGTCTTGTACAACTTCAGCAATTTCTACTGCCAATACCGCAGCGCAAAGCTCGAGTCTGGGTACAGAGTGTGCAGGCTTTGGAGTTAACTTGGCTTTACCCAGGATGAAACCACAGTGTACCTTGTTAGCTCCTAAGGTCATCAGATAAGCTACTGCGGCTATGGCTTCTGTAGATGCGTCAGAGAAAATATGAACTTCTCTTCTGATTACAGTCAAAGGTGATCTTGGAGAATAACAACGTGGGACTTGGAGTTGCTCTAAGAACTTCAGAGACTTCTTCCACGCCTCCCACCTTTGCTGTTTCTGAGTTGGGAGCGGGGTGTCCCAATCCGTGTTCTCGGCCGTAAGCTGTCTTAACAGTATCTTGCCTTGAATAGTGATGGGTGCTACAAACCCGAGAGGATCATAGATGCTATTTATGACAGATAGGACTCCTCGTTTGGTAAAGGGTTTGTCATAGGGTGACACTTGGAAAGTGAAGGTGTCCCGTTTGATATCCCACAGTAGACCAAGGCTGCGCTGTGTTGGAGGAACATCGGAACCCAAGTTGAGGTCCTTTAGGTTTGTGGCATGGTCCTCAGATGGAAACGCGTTCATTACCTCTTGACTGTTAGAGATAATCTTGTGGAGTCTGAGGTTTGATGTGGATAGCATTTCCTGTGTTCTGGAGAGTAGGTCAATTGCATCTTCGCTTGTGGGCAAGGACTTGAGCCCATCGTCCACGTAGAAGTTCTTCTCTACAAATTGCCGAGCATCGGAACCGTACTCTCTCTCACCTTCCTGGGCTGTCCGTCTCAGTCCATAGATCGCCACAGCAGGTGAGGGACTGTTGCCGAAGACATGGACCTTCATCCGGTAGTCTATGACCTGATTGTTGACGTTGTTGTCCTTGTGCCATAGGAACCTAAGATAGTTTCTGTTGTCTTCTTTCACAATGAAGCAATGAAACATCTGCTGAATGTCGGCCATTATGGCAACAGGTTCTTGTCTGAAGCGGATCAATACTCCAAGGAGGCTGTTGTTCAGGTTGGGCCCAGTTAGGAGCAGGTTATTGAGAGAGAGGCCTTCAAACTGAGCACTGGAGTCAAACACCACTCTGATCTGATTAGGCTTGCGAGGGTGATAGACACCAAAGGATGGAAGATACCAACATTCTTCTCCCTCCCTCAGTGGTGGCGCAGGTTCAGCATGATTTCTGTCAAAGATGTTCTGCATAAAGTCAATGAAATGCTTCTCCATCTCTGGTTTCCTCTTTAGGGTACGCTTTAAGGATGAGAACCTTGCAGTTGCTTGCTGCAGGTTGTTCGGCAACCTCACTCTTGGGAAACGAAAGGGTAAAGGAGCTACCCAACTGTTGGAGTCGTCTTGAACAAATTCTTTATCCATAACCTTTATAAATTCTTTATCTTCCCTTGTGGGTGCCAACTTGTTGTCATTACTTGTGGAATCGAACACTGATGACCCGAGGTTTTCTTCCCAGGACTGGAGTGTGTTCATGTTGTTGAAGGATTCCTGTTGCCACTTGGTGTTGCTCACTTTCTCTTTCACCCAGTAGTGATGTGGGCATGGTTGGAAATGGGTGCTGCGACCATTTGACAAAATGTGTGTCTTGTAAGAGGAGATGTTGTTAGGTCTCTTCATCTTGTGTATGCAAACATTGCCTATGATTACCCAGCCTAGATCTAAGCGTTGGGCAAATGGTGCATCGTGTGGTCCATTAATTTGCTGACGCACCTTGTGCAGCCGGAGGATGTCTCTGCCTAGCAGAATCAGGATATCTGCACTGTTGTTGAGGGCTGGTATCTTGTTTGCTATCCCCTTGAGATGTTGGTGATGAAGAGCAGCCTCTGGCGTTGGGATCTCTTCTCGATTGGATGGAATCTGGTTGCACTCGACCAGTGTAGGTAACGGTATCTCGACGGTGTTCTCGAGAGATGTCGCTGTAAGACCACTGGCCCTTCTCCCATAAACCTCTGTAACACCACTGCAGGTACCTAAGGTGTAAGGGTAGGCATTTCCCTTTAAGTTAAACATGTCAAAGAGTTCTGACCTTGCAAGTGATCGGTTGCTCTGATCATCCAGAAGGACGTACACCTTCACGGCTTTCTCTGGGTGACCGTTGGGATATACGTTCACCAGGCAAATCTTCGCACAGGACTTGTCCCAGAGGTCTTCTCCGCAGACTTCTGTGCATGAAGAAGATATTGTGGTATGGCTTGCAGTTTGAGCTGCGTCCTCCCCGCCATGGCTCTTGGTGGGGGAAGGAGTAAGTGTAGAGTCAGGACGGAATGGGTGGAGTGCTTGTACGTGGTCCTCACTGTCACACTCCATGCACTTAATTGTAGTTTTACAGTCTTTAGCAAGGTGTTCAGTAGAAGCACAACATCTGTAGCATACCCCGAACCTCTTTAGAAGCTCCTTGCGTTCCTGGAGCGGTTTCTTCCTGAAGCCGATGCACTTTTTTAAGGGATGTGGCTTCTTGTGGATGGGACATTCACGATTTGGGTTCTCTATCTTTTCACCTTTGTTACTCTTGTCTGGGGCTGGTGTTGGTAAGGGAAGAATATCCGTCTTCTTCACTGACACTGGACCTCTGCGGTTTCTGTCGTTCGAGCGTGCGCTGACGTATTTAGAAGGAGGTGAAGCTGGGCCACTGGATTCTTGGTAAGAAAAGCTTGGGTCGTTCTTGCGCTCTGCCACGTCTTTTATAAACTCACAGAAGTAGGAGAATGGAGGAAATGACACTTGATGGTCTTTCTTGTATTTTGACCCTAGTGTAGTCCACCTTTCTTGCACGTTGTACGGTAGCTTGGAGATAATGGGATTTACTCCACGAGCAGTGTCCAGGTAGCTGAGGCCAGGTAGGTGGGTGTCTGCCTTGGCCAGCTGGAGCTCTAACAGCAAGTCACTGAGCTCTAGGAACTTTGAACTGTCCTTGCTTGATATCTTTGGAAAACTCTGTAATCGCTTGAACAGTGCGTCCTCTATGGCTTCTGGACTGCCAAAGTTTTTCTCTAGTCTTTCCCATGCAGCCATGAGACCAGCCGTTGGATTACTGATATGTACAGACCTGAGTCTCTTGACACGCTCGGTGGATTGTGGTCCTAGCCATCTGATTAGCAGGTCCAGCTCTTCGGCAGCAGTGATGCCGAGGTCACTAGTTACGGTTCTAAAGGCATTTTTCCAACCTCTGTAATTTTCAGGTTGGTCGTCAAACCTTGTGAGACCGGTTTTAGTAAGTTCGCGGCGAATCATGTACCTTGCGAAGTCGGACATGTCTGTTCTTTCTGACTTAGGATGCACGAATGTGGGCTGAGCGGTGTTGTACATAGGAGTGGAGACGTCTTGGACTTGAAACGTGGGTAAGTATGGAGTGGCATATGCATTTAGTCCAGCAACCGGTTTGGTGGGTATAGTCTCTGCTACATGCGGAGCTGGCACTGTGCGGTTGTCGAGAGTATAATGACCTGCCGGTATATTGGGTTGCGTGTAGATAATAGCCTGTGGAGTTTGATGAGATGCAGGGTCTTGGCGCATACTGGAATACGAAGGAAGTTCAAGTTTGGGAGCATTGTACTGACCTTGAGTGTAGGGTTCTGTAAGTTGATCGGCATCCTGGTGTCCTGGAGAAGCATGAACGCCATCAGAAGTGTTAGTGATGATCTGCGGTTCGCCATTTTGGCTTAGCACGTAGTCTCTTGTGCGTTCAATAGGGTCCTCCGCCTCCACTTCACACAAACTGATGCTGTCTCTTTGACTCCCACTGATAGCTCGCTCCAGGATCCTTAACTCCGCCATGGCTGTTGCGTGCTCACATTCCTTCTCCAGAGCTTCCTTGCGTGCTGCATCCGCATCCATTTCTGCTCTCTTTTGTGCTGTGGCTGCATCCATTTCTGCTCTGGCTGCTTCTATTTCTGCTCTCTTTTGTGCTGTGGCTGCATCCATTTCTGCTCTCTTTTGTGCTGTGGCTGCGTCCATATCTGCTCTCCTTTGCGCAAAGGCTGCTTGTATCTTAGACGTTTCTGCCTTAGCACGTGCCCTTATAAGCTGCTGGCTGAGAGTGGA
Organism: Ranitomeya variabilis; assembly: GCF_051348905.1. Classification (NCBI taxonomy): domain Eukaryota; kingdom Metazoa; phylum Chordata; class Amphibia; order Anura; family Dendrobatidae; genus Ranitomeya; species Ranitomeya variabilis. Next base: position 249,757,763 of record NC_135238.1, on the reverse strand, counting down.
ATATTTTGATGAACTTGACCTAGATGAGCGTTTTGAGTGCTTAGACGATTTGGATGAGCGAGATGATGCATCTGGTGTCCGTGCAATTTTAGCCTCTATCTTTGTCTTAATGTCGCGTACGGTGCAGTCCCTTTCAGAATTAAGCTGCTGGAAACTTTGCAATTCTTTTAAAGTCTCTGGCAAATTCAGTTTCTTCAGGAGAATAATGTATTGGTCAGTCTTCTCCATATACCTTTGGTATGCTGTGCATAATTGTTCTAGGGCTCCCTCAAGTGGTAACTCATGAGAAGCAGGCCTTGATACAGTGTCTATGTGACTCAGCACTTTCTCCCACAGTGAAGACACATCACTATATACAACACATTTTTCAGTCTCTAAATTCTCCATGACTTTCCATGTAGGTTTAACTGTACGTTTTCCTCTTTCACTAGCTGGTGGATGGGGATCTGGGTCTCTGTCCTGTGTTTGTAAGTCTGGTAGGGACATTGTATTCCTTGCTTCAGACATGATTTGCTTGCAGGCAGGAAGAGTGGATGATGAGGGTTATACTTCTCACTGTTTATCTGCAGTGTGTGCTTCTATGCACACTGGGGTCTGGCTGGGAACTGGGTTACTGTGTATCTGGGAAATGTCCTTTTCCACTGAGGTTCAGCACAGACCTTGAGTTACTGTCTCTGAAGGCAGGCTATTCCTTTTTACTATTCTGACTCATGGGTATGTAGAACGCAGTGGTGCCTGGATAGGCCAATTCTTTTGGGCGCTTCCGTATTGACCTGTACTCACGTTCATACCGATTTATCAGATAGCTTAACTCAGCCACGTTCTCATGTAAGAAGACTCCAGGAAAAGAGGATTGCTTTAACTGAAATTCTTGTATTATGATGAAAGCAGCAGGTAAAAAGGAATATTCAACAGAGGACATGTAATAGGATGCATACAGATATGGGGATGATGACAAAATGGAGAATAAGGGCGTGAACAAACATACATCACAGGACTACAGTGAGAGAGTTGGGACAAAATAAAGGGAAAGGCAAACTTCTGCCTAGAAAGAAAGGATGGAACACAAACAATGCAAACATTAAATGATTTCTCAAGTCGTGGGACATGACACCTTCCCTTCTGCGTTCAAACATGCCACAATCACGCATATCCTTAAAAAGCCAACCCTCGATCCAACTGCTATGTCCAGCTATCGCCCAATATCGCTGCTCCCATTCGCTTCCAAACTCCTGGAGCAGCATGTCCACGCTGAACTTTCTAAGAGCGAAGAGAACAGATTGGACTATAAATAGGCCTGCACAACCACATAATGTAGAAAATAAGCAAAAAACATTTTATTAGACACCACAAAAAACACATAAAAACAATTAAAATACAACCAGTGTAACCATAACGCCCCTTATCCAATACATAAATAGGTAGAAAAATGTAATATGACCCACCAAGCTAGCATGAACAACCCTATAAATGTAGAGGGTGTGCATGTATATAGCACATAATGAAGAGTATAGATCTCACCATCAGACTCGCATATAGGACTTGAGTAGCATGCCAAGAGAAAGTGTAAATCTGTGCAAGGCAATTCCGTGCCGTAAATGTGCAGCTAGCTGGGGGAAGCAGGGAAAGCAGCAGCTCAAACCCAAAGATGCTCCGGCCTGAAAGTGGCCATAAAGCTGTCCGTGCCCTGAATAGCCGGCAATAGGACAGTAAGGGGTGTATGAAAGCAACCCACGCGTATCGCCGCCGCAGCGGCTTCGTCAGGGAAAGTGGGTAGATGGTGTCAAACTCACGTTTAAGTAGACAAACTAATCCTCCATAGTGGAAGCGGCTGAAGTGGACCGGAAGACGCACATGGCTGAGTGGGGAGGGAACAAGACGAAAGCGCTGGGCTTCTCCATGGAGACGGGTGGCGCATGCGCAGATGCGCCTCAAGAATGAGCCGCACTGCGCAAGCGTCCAGGAGGGTCAGAGCAGGGAGCGCATAGCGGTGCTCGGAAAAAAGGCACATAACAGTAAAAGCTGATAACATGTGTGAGTATGAGTGACAGGACAGTGTATCCTTGGAGGAGTTACCTAGAAAAAAAGCAATGTTATTAGTTCATGTTAATTACGCAGTACAACAACATAAATGCAAATGACTACCAAATTAGATAATTTATGACTTATATATTATATACACATCTACAGAAAGAGGCCAATAAATGGACAAATAAATGTTCATAGTCCACCTCCTGAGATCAATTTAACCAATGGAGTCTGTAGGATATGGCAATCGTGGAACCGAAGAAAAGATGACAGAATGTCACATACGTGTGGTATTTCCCAGAGAATTACTTTAATTGTCTTTCTTCAAGCTTCCAAATAACCAACAAAAATTGGTGTGGAGAAAGACACGAAACATGTCCAGGACATATTCCAGAAACCAAATATTGAGGCCAATAGTTCATTGACATATAGTCCAGACATGGGTCAACTACAGGACCTAAATAGAAAGGTAGAGCATCTTCCTCCGCCCAATTCCCGTATAGTGTCCATGAACATTCATACGGTTCCAGTTCCAAGGTCAACGAAGTCGAAAGTTCATTGACATATAGTCCAAGCATAGGCCAGCTAAAGGACCTATATAGAAAGCTAGAGCATCTTCCTCCGCCCGATTCCCGTGTAGTGTCCATGAACGCTCCTACGGGTCCAGTTCCAAAATCGACACAATCCAAACCGATCCAGAAGGGAGTCCGGCAATTTGCTAAATATCCTAAACAAAAGGTCTTCAACAGATCATGTACAGAGGAGCAGGACAGCCGACATCCGATGCCCAATGTAGCCAAAGGGTGCTGAAGCATGTCCAATGGGTAAACTAAAAGAAGGACGACAATGATAAAGATATTAAATATGAAACCACATCCATAAAATAGATCAACTGCCCAAAAAAACTTTTTTATTTTTTAAGGCAGAGAGAGCTCGTCTCTCCTCCTTGTTCAAATTCGTAGGGCCACTTACCCGAATGGGCATGGTCTGTATGTCTCGCTTGACAACTTCAACAAATATTTTAATTGCCGGTATCAGGGAGAAAGATGGTGCTTTGAGGGACTTCTTCCTGTGTGGAAACCTCTTCCTGTTTGAACCCGACTCATTCTCTTCCAATAATTCCAGTAGATCTAGAAAGGTGCCACGTTCATCACTAGGCATAGTTTGCAGAATGTCCGGTCTCCTGTACATGATCTGAAAAGTGAGTCTTCTGCAAAACAGATATAAATCTTTTATGAGGGTAAATTTATCCACTGAATGTGTGGGAACAAAAGATAGACCCCTCCGGAGAACGGATAACTCAAAAGGTGTGAGATGGTGCTCAGAAAGATTTATTACCTGTAATGTGCCAGATCCGGGCTCGCATTCAGAGATGTTTTGACCAGAAGACCCTGAAACGGTTACTTCCGTCTGGTCGGATATTTGTGTCGATAGGGAGACACTTGGCCCTTGTATCGTGTCAATCTTTTCTGTACGCTTCTTGCGTTTTCCCCCCCGTCTGGCCCGTGATCTATTTCGCTCCCAGTGGAAGACAAAAAATCGCTAGAGCTTTCCTCTCTACGTGAGGGGATATTGGCCAATACTGATGAATTGCTCCTAATTGATCTTAGGTGGCGAGTATTGCCTGTGTGCCTCCATTTATATGCCAAATGTTGTTCAAAATCTGCCTTATCCCTTTGGAACTTTTTACATTTACGTTGTGTCACCTCCAATTCGTACTTGTCCAATGTGTCTTTAAGCTTGCCCTTGAACACCGCAACCTGATTTGTATCAAAGGTAGCCAATTTAGTTTCAAGCTCCTTCACCAGGACTTTGGTAGAAGTGAATAAAGTCCTGTCATGTTCAAGTAACAAGTTCATCAATATGGTTGAACAGCGTGTTAAACCCTGTTCCCAAGTTTGTTTAAAATCCACAGAGGGTTCCCAGGCTGGGAATAAAGACACACGAAGCCCCCTAGGGACATAACCAGATTTAATATATTCATCTAGGCTTCTCATATTCCACCACAGTCTCACACATGTTTTGTGAGCCTTGGTTAGATCTGAGCATAATGCAGAAAAACCATTATCCACACTGGGCAAGGAGACAGCGGTTGTCTCAAATATACTAGAGGATTTGGCCAGCCACGCCGCCTCCCTAGCCTCCCAATCCATATCAACACACGCAGTATGCAAACACAATGAAGAAAAAATTATTATTATATATAGATATATTAATAACCAATGATACCAGCACCACTCAAATAAGTGTGTGCAACCCTAAGAAAAATGCCCTGGGACACAGGGCTAGACAAGCAACATGAATAATAATAGAGGGTGCACTCAAGCTGGATATAGTTCTAAATCGCCTCATCTCTTCCTTCGTATGTTCGTGACTCCTCACACTTCATTGACATATGTGGTCAGATTGAACTCTCTGGCGACTATCTTCTTGTTACGTGTGATGTCGAGTCGCTTTATTCAAATATCGGTCACAAGGAAGGAATTGGGGCGGTAACCTATTTCTTGGACAAGAATACTTCTATCGACAGAGGACATGATTCCTTTTTGGTTGATTTACTATCTTTTGTCCTCCATCATAATTTTTTTCTTTTCGATAGGGTTTACTACCTTCAGCGATCAGGCGTGGCGATGGGCGCAAAATGTGCACCAGCCTACGCTAACATCTTTTTGGGCTGGTGGGAAGAAAAATTTGTTTATCCTTTACCATCATTTGCTGCCCACGTACACGCCTGGTTTCGCTTTATCGATGACGTATTCATACTGTGGAAAGGTACAGAGGTAGAATGCATTGACTTCTTCAACAACCTGAATTCTAACACTCTCAATATCTACCTTACCTATTCCTTTTCCGTTAGTGAGGTTACCTTCCTGGACCTGAGGATCTTCCCATATGAGAACCATCTGGCGACAAACCTATTTCGCAAACCTACGGCAACAAACGCGCTTCTGGAATTCTCAAGTTTCCATCCCTGGCATACGAAGATGGGTGTGCCCACGGGACAATTTTTACGTATAAGACGTAATTGCACCCGGGATTGTGACTTTTTAACTCAGGCTCGGGACCTCTCGGACCGTTTCCATCAAAGGGGTTACCCGAAACGTGTCGTCTCTACAGCCTATCAAAGAGCTAAAGGCCAAAATCAGAGGTCACTTCTTTCCTCTACGAGACCGTGTCAGGAGTCACCTATTAGGTTTATCACTGACTACAATAATAGTTGGAAACAGGTCAGTGACATCCTAACTAGACACTGGCCAATTCTTCGAGCTGACCTACAAACTATGGATGTCACGAGTGATAGGCCCCTCATGACAGCCAGACGGGCACCAAATCTGAGGGACTTACTCACCCGGAGTCACTTCCGAAGACCCACGGTTAGGTTGAATAGAGGGATCATTTTGAGAGGTTCGTTCCCATGTGGGGACTGTAACATCTGTCCCCACATGATCTCGACCCCTGATTCGTTCATTCACCCCACACTCCTTAGTCGACATCCCCTTAGGGGATACATCAATTGCAAATCTAGAGATGTAATTTACACCCTTATCTGCCCGTGTAAATTAATATACGTTGGGCAGACTTCGCAGGAGTTGAGGAGACGAATCCAGAAGCACATTTCCACGATACATCTGGCTGCCTCAGATTTGAGAAAAGGAAAGGTCCTTACTCCAGTGGCTGAACACTTTTTCAGTAAACATGGTGGTTCTTCAACCAACTTCAGGGTGGTGGGCTTGCAAAAACACCCCCAATGAGAGAGGGGGGGATAGACGCAAACTACTTCTCCAAATTGAATCCAGATGGATTTTTCAGCTCAAATCAGTTGTCCCCTCTGGTTTAAATGAAGAACTTCTTTTCACTGGTTTTTTGGGCAGTTGATCTATTTTATGGATGTGGTTTCATATTTAATATCTTTATCATTGTCGTCCTTCTTTTAGTTTACCCATTGGACATGCTTCAGCACCCTTTGGCTACATTGGGCATCGGATGTCGGCTGTCCTGCTCCTCTGTACATGATCTGTTGAAGACCTTTTGTTTAGGATATTTAGCAAATTGCCGGACTCCCTTCTGGATCGGTTTGGATTGTGTCGATTTTGGAACTGGACCCGTAGGAGCGTTCATGGACACTACACGGGAATCGGGCGGAGGAAGATGCTCTAGCTTTCTATATAGGTCCTTTAGCTGGCCTATGCTTGGACTATATGTCAATGAACTTTCGACTTCGTTGACCTTGGAACTGGAACCGTATGAATGTTCATGGACACTATACGGGAATTGGGCGGAGGAAGATGCTCTACCTTTCTATTTAGGTCCTGTAGTTGACCCATGTCTGGACTATATGTCAATGAACTATTGGCCTCAATATTTGGTTTCTGGAATATGTCCTGGACATGTTTCGTGTCTTTCTCCACACCAATTTTTGTTGGTTATTTGGAAGCTTGAAGAAAGACAATTAAAGTAATTCTCTGGGAAATACCACACGTATGTGACATTCTGTCATCTTTTCTTCGGTTCCACGATTGCCATATCCTACAGACTCCATTGGTTAAATTGATCTCAGGAGGTGGACTATGAACATTTATTTGTCCATTTATTGGCCTCTTTCTGTAGATGTGTATATAATATATAAGTCATAAATTATCTAATTTGGTAGTCATTTGCATTTATGTTGTTGTACTGCGTAATTAACATGAACTAATAACATTGCTTTTTTTCTAGGTAACTCCTCCAAGGATACACTGTCCTGTCACTCATACTCACACATGTTATCAGCTTTTACTGTTATGTGCCTTTTTTCCGAGCACCGCTATGCGCTCCCTGCTCTGACCCTCCTGGACGCTTGCGCAGTGCGGCTCATTCTTGAGGCGCATCTGCGCATGCGCCACCCGTCTCCATGGAGAAGCCCAGCGCTTTCGTCTTGTTCCCTCCCCACTCAGCCATGTGCGTCTTCCGGTCCACTTCAGCCGCGCAGCTGCTTCCACTATGGAGGATTAGTTTGTCTACTTAAACGTGAGTTTGACACCATCTACCCACTTTCCCTGACGAAGCCGCTGCGGCGGCGATACGCGTGGGTTGCTTTCATACACCCCTTACTGTCCTATTGCCGGCTATTCAGGGCACGGACAGCTTTATGGCCACTTTCAGGCCGGAGCATCTTTGGGTTTGAGCTGCTGCTTTCCCTGCTTCCCCCAGCTAGCTGCACATTTACGGCACGGAATTGCCTTGCACAGATTTACACTTTCTCTTGGCATGCTACTCAAGTCCTATATGCGAGTCTGATGGTGAGATCTATACTCTTCATTATGTGCTATATACATGCACACCCTCTACATTTATAGGGTTGTTCATGCTAGCTTGGTGGGTCATATTACATTTTTCTACCTATTTATGTATTGGATAAGGGGCGTTATGGTTACACTGGTTGTATTTTAATTGTTTTTATGTGTTTTTTGTGGTGTCTAATAAAATGTTTTTTGCTTATTTTCTACATTATGTGGTTGTGCAGGCCTATTTATAGTCCAATCTGTTCTCTTCGCTTTTAATGACTTATATTATTGGACTTGGCACCCTTTGTTCTTATTTTAGAACTATATCCAGCTTGAGTGCACCCTCTATTATTATTCACGCTGAACTTTCCTCCCACCTCTCATCTAACTTGTTGTTCGACAATCTACAATCTGGTTTCCGCCCCCATCACTCAACTGAGACTGCCCTGACCAAAATCACTAACGACCTACTTAACGCCAAAGCTACTGGACAATACTCTGTACTCCTCCTTCTAGACCTGTCCTCTGCTTTTGACACAGTAGACAACTGCCTCCTACTACAGATCCTCTCCTCCTTTGGCATCAAAGACCTCGCCCTATCCTGGATCGCCTCGTACCTTTCCAACCGCACATTCAGTGTCTCCCACTCCCACACTACCTCCTCATCCCATCCTCTCTCTGTTGGAGTCCCCAAAGGCTCTGTTCTAGGACCCCTACTCTTCTCAATCTATACACTTGGCTTGGGACAACTCAAAGTCCCATGGATTCCAGTACCACCTCTATGCTGATGACACTCAGATCTACCTCTCCGGCCCAGACATCACCGCTCTGCTGTCCAGAATCCCAGAGTGCCTATCAGCCATATCCTCCTTCTTCTCCTCTCACTTCCTCAAACTCAATGTGGACAAATCTGAACTCATCATCTTTCCTCCATCCCACAGATCTTCCTTACCTGACCTATCTATCGCAACCAATGACATCATGCTTTCCCCCGTACCGGAAGTCCGCTGCCTCGGAGTAACCTTCGACTCTGCCCTATCCTTCAAACCGCACATCCAAGCTCTTTCCACCTCCTGTCGCCTCCAGCTCAAAAATATCTCCAGAATCTGTCCTTTCCTCAACCTTCAATCTACTAAAATGCTTGTGCATGCCCTCATCATCTCCCGCCTTGACTACTGCAACATCCTTTTCTGCGGCCTCCCTGCTAACACCCTTGCACCTCTCCAGTCCATCCTTAACTCTGCTGCCCGACTAATCCATCTCTCTCCTCGCTACTCCTCCGCTTCCCCTCTGCAAATCTCTTCACTGGCTCCCATTCCCTCAGCGTATCCAGTTCAAATTACTAATACTGACCTACAAAGTCATCCATAACCTGTCTCCTCCATATATCTCTGAACTAATCTCCATATATCCTCCCTCACGTAATCTCCGGTCCTCCCAAGACCTCCTTCTCTCCTCCACACTTATTCGCTCCTCATCCAATCGCCTCCAAGACTTCTCCCGAATATCCCCCATCCTCTGGAATTCTCTGCCCCAACACGTCCGGTTATCCACCACATTCGGATCCTTCAGACGGAACCTGAAAACTCATCTCTTCAGGAAAGCCTACAGCCTGCACTGACCCCGCTGCCTCCTCATCACCACCGAAGCTACCGCCTCACCAACACCGGAGCTCCTGCAACCCCCAACCTATTGTCTCCTTCCCCATAATCCTGCAGAATGTAAGCCCGCAAGGGCAGGGTCCTCACCCCTTTGTACCAGTCTGTCATTGTAAGTTTGTTTACTGTAAGTGATATCTGTAACTTGTATGTAACCCCTTCTCATGTACAGCACCATGGAATCAATGGTGCTTTATAAATAAATAATAATAATTACACTCAAGGCCAGCGGAAGCAGCCGTTAAACTACCAAACCCCCGCAGGAGTGCGGCACTCTGCGGGGGAGGCTCCATATCATATCGAACACTTGATTTGATAGATACCGGGTCACAAGTGACGACGATGCAAGAAACGTATTTCAAGCAGCATTTCCAGGCCCTGGCCAAGCCAGAAAAAGAGACATCGATCTGGTTGTTTTCTGCCAACCAACAACCGATCCTGGTCACAGGGGTCATGTGGATGAATATTCTAATCTGTGGGCAAGAAGTGGGGAGAAAAGGGATCCTGCTAGTCCCTGAGCCTATCAAAGAAGATGTGCCTGCAGTACTGAGAATGAATATCCTACGTGAACTCGATCAGATTGTTTACCAAACGGGGACCCGGATATTGGAAGAAGGCTACTACACATAAGCCTTTTTTAAGAAGCCCTTCAACAACTGATCCGTGTCTGTGGGATGCAGAAGAGTGTGCCATCTTATCAGACGGTAGGGGTCATCAAGGCCCCTGGTAAAGAGCCTGTAATCCTGCCTCCTGAGCGAGAAACTATATTATACCTTCCAGTGGGGACTCATCGCAACCTCAACAGGTTGGAAGTGATTTTTCAGCCTGGCGTAGGCAGAGGAGTGGACCAAGAAGTCATGATAGCTTGTACGATAGCTGTGGTCCAGTGAGGACATGTCCTCATAAGAGCTTTGAATGTGGGCCCCGGGGAGGTCACCTTGCCACGAGGGACAGATCTGGCCCTGCTGTACCTACATAAGGGTGAAGTGGTGAGTCAGAAGGAGATGTTTTTATCGCCAATAGAAGGTGTGGGGTGGACCCTAGCAGTTGCTGTGGGGGCCGAAGAGACGCCATCCCCAGAGTGGAGTGGACGGGTCATCCTTGATCAAATGGAAGTGGATGTGAAGGCTCTGGGCCCTGAACGTGTGCAAGTGATAGAAGGTAGGCGGTGGGAAAATCAGGCCACATTCGCCCATCACGCCAAGGATTTTGGCTGTACTGAAGACATCACGCATGAGATACCGACTGGGGAAGCTTGTCCAATTCGAGAACGATACCGGCAGATCCCGCCCAAGATGTACCAAGAGGTGAAGACATTACTGAGGCAGATGCTGGATTCAGGAGTAGTGCAGAGTAGTAAGAGCCCTTAGGCAGCCCTGGTGGTGCTCGTCAAGAAAAAGGATGGGCCCATCTGGTTCTGTGTAGATTACAGGAAACTCAGTGCCTGCACTGTTCCGAGACTCATATTCGTTACTCTTCATCGAAGAATCCTTGACAGCGTTGGGGAAAGCCAAGTACCTCTCCACCTTCGACCTAGCAAGCGGTTACTGGCAAGTAGCCGTGGCAGAGAAAGACAAAGAAAAAAACTGCCTTCATCCTCCCTATGGGACTGTTTGAGTTTAACCGGATGCCCTTCGGGCTCTCCCATGCTCCGGGCACGTTTCAATGGCTGATAGAAAAGTGTTTGGGAGACTTACATTTTAAGGCTACCCTGATCTATCTGGAAGACACCTTGCCTGGCTTGGACAGGTACTCGGAAGACTGCGTGCTCATAACCTGAAGGTGAAGCCAAAGAAGTGCCACCTCTTTAAGAGAGAGATTGAGTATCTGGTCACATAGTGTCATAAGATTTAGTTCTACCCTCACCAGAAAAAGTTGCTGCTATCCAGAAGTGGCCAGTCCCTCGAACAATGAGAGAACTCTAGGCCTTTCTGGGGCTCGCCGGGTGCTACCGCCGGTTTGTCAAAGACTTTGCGAAGGTGGCGGGTCCTCTGAATGAGCTGCTGAGGGGGACCGCCAGAGTGCCGAAGACCCAGTACATCCCTTGGGCCCAGAGACAAGACGAGGCCTTCCAGGCCATAAAGAATGCCCTTACTTCAGCCCGAATTTGGCCTTCGCAGATTTCGATCAATCGTTCCTGTTGTACACAGACGGTAGCCTTCATGGACTCGGTGCAGTACTTTCTCAGATACAGGATGGACTTGAGAGTCATCGGGTATGCCAGCAGGTACCTGCGAGACAGCGAAAGAAACCCCCACAATTACAGCTCCTTCTGGTTAGAGTGCCTGGCCCTGGTGTGGGCCACGACAGAGAAGTTTGCGGGCTTCCTGACAGGGACCAAGATTCAAGTTCGAACACACAATAATCCCCTGGCCCACCTTGAGAATGATAAATTGGGGGCCTTAGAACAACGGTGGGTGGCTCGCCTAGCCAAGTTTGACTTTACCATCCGTTATCGATCTGCTACCGAAAACGCAAATGCTGACGGGCTGTCAAGAGTGACTGTGGAGACTCCAGTGGGAGATCTCAAAGAACAACTCGAAGAGGATAAAACCCCAGACTTTCATAAGTTTAAGCCCCCAGTGATTGCGGCCGAGTCAAGAAGGGAGGCCTGTGCACTATGCCGGTCCCTGGGGAGAACCATTGAGGAATGGGGACATGTTCAGGATGAAGACAAAGGGCTGAGACAGATGAAATGGTGGATAACTCAGAAGCGGAAGCCTGGCAAACAAGAGAGAGATGATCTGGGCGCTGAAATGAAGAGTGTCTTACACCAGTGGAATAGACTAGAAGTGCGAGAATCAGTGTTATATCATATGAGACAACAGCCAAAAGATATGAAAGTAAGGTGGCAGGTGGTCATCCCAGGAGGAATGGCTCAAGCAGTAGCTAAAGAAGCCCACAAATTTGGAGCTCACTTCGGACCCACAAAGACCTACCAATGGTTACAGCGGTACAAGTATTGCCCCTGGTTGGAGTCTGTGGTGGAAGAGGTTTGCCGGCAACGTCGAGTATGCGACCTCATTAAGAGTACCGAACAGAGGGCACCCATCCAGACCATACAAACTAAGGAACCGCTAGAAATCTTGATGAACGACTATCTCCTGGTGGGACACTCGGCCCGGGGGCTACAGTACTGTTTGGTGATGACCGATCATTTATCCAAGTTCGAAGTAGTCACCCCGACTAGAGATCAGACTGCGGAGTCTGCGGTGCGAGCCATCTGTCAAGACTTCATCCGGGTTTATGGGTGCCCAAAGTGCATCCACTCCAACCAAGGCGCATGTTTCCAAAGCAAGGTGATGGAAGAACTGTATCGTATGTATGGCACTGAGCGGTCCCGGACCACCCCTTACCATCCCCAAGGCAACGGAGCATGTGAACGCTTCAACTGAACCCTACTTCAAATGCTGAGGACGTTGGAGGAGGATAAGAAGGCATGTTGGCCAGACTACCTGCCAGAGTTGGTCTGGACCTACAACAATCGGGTCCACTCCAACACCGGTTATACCCGCTATCTACTGCTGTATGGTAGAGCTGGACGAGAGATCATTGAGCTGAATTTGGAAGAGCCAGAGGAGCTGATGGAGCGAACTGTCAGTTCATGGGTGAAAGAACACGATTACAAACGATACAGCGGTTGGTGGGTCAGCAGCTGCAGGAAAAAGAACATACGGGCCGTAAGCCAAGTCAAGATATACCACTCCAACCCGGAGATTGAGTAATAGTCAGAGAGAAATGCCCCAAGGGAAAACTAAGTGAGAGATGGGAAGTACAGCCTTAGGGTACTGTCACACAGTGCAATTTTGATCGCTACGACGGTACGATTCGTGACGTTCTAGCGATATCGTTACGATATCGCAGTGTCTGACACGCAGCAGCGATCAGGGATCCTGCTGAGAATCGTACGTCGTAGCAGATCGTTTGGAACTTTCTTTCGTCGCTTGATCACCCGCTGACATCGCTGGATCGTTGTGTGTGACAGCGATCCAGCGATGTGTTCGCTTGTAACCAGGGTAAACATCGGGTAACTAAGCGCAGGGCCGTGCTTAGTAACCCGATGTTTACCGTGGTTACCAGCGTAAACGTAAAAAAACCAAACAGTACATACTTACATTCCGGTGTCTGTCCTCCGGCGTCTCAGCTTCTCTGCACTGTGAGCGCCGGCCAGCAGAGAAAGCGAGCACAGCGGTGACGTCTGACGTCACCGCTCTGCTTTCCGGCCGCTGTGCTTACACAGTGCAGAGAAGCTGAGACGCCGGGGGACAGACACCGGAATGTGAGTATGTACTGTTTGTTTTTTTTACGTTTACGCTGGTAACCAGGGTAAACATCGGGTTACTAAGCGCGGCCCTGCGCTTAGTAACCCGATGTTTACCCTGGTTACCCGGGGACTTCGGCATCGCTCCAGCGCCGTGATTGCAACGTGTGACCGCAGTCTACGACGCTGGAGCGATAATCATACGATCGCTGCGACGTCACGGATCGTGCCGTCGTAGCGATCAAAATTGCTCTGTGTGACAGTACCCTTACAGAGTAATCGAGCGAGTGTATGGTAACATAGTAACATAGTTAGTAAGGCCGAAAAAAGACATTTGTCCATCCAGTTCAGCCTATATTCCATCATAATAAATCCCCAGATCTACGTCCTTCTACAGAACCTAATAATTGTATGATACAATATTGTTCTGCTCCAGGAAGACATCCAGGCCTCTCTTGAACCCCTCGACTGAGCTCGCCATCACCACCTCCTCAGGCAAGCAATTCCAGATTCTCACTGCCCTAACAGTAAAGAATACTCTTCTATGTTGGTGGAAAAACCTTCTCTCCTCCAGACGCAAAGAATGCCCCCTTGTGCCCGTCACCTTCCTTGGTATAAACAGATCCTCAGCGAGATATTTGTATTGTCCCCTTATATACTTATACAGTACATGGTTATTAGATCACCCCTCAGTCGTCTTTTTTCTAGACTAAATAATCCTAATTTCGCTAATCTATCTGGGTACTGTAGTTCTCCCATCCCCTTTATTAATTTTGTTGCCCTCCTTTGTACTCTCTCTAGTTCCATTATATCCTTCCTGAGCACCGGTGCCCAAAACTGGACACAGTACTCCATGTGCGGTCTAACTAGGGATTTGTACAGAGGCAGTATGATGCTCTCATCATGTGTATCCAGACCTCTTTTAATGCACCCCATGATCCTGTTTGCCTTGGCAGCTGCTGCCTGGCACTGGCTGCTCCAGGTAAGTTTATCATTAACTAGGATCCCCAAGTCCTTCTCCCTGTCAGATTTACCCAGTGGTTTCCAGTTCAGTGTGTAATGGTGATATTGATTCCTTCTTCCCATGTGTATAACCTTACATTTATCATTGTTAAACCTCATCTGCCACCTTTCAGCCCAAGTTTCCAACTTATCCAGATCCATCTGTAGCAGAATACTATCTTCTCTTGTATTAACTGCTTTACATAGTTTTGTATCATCTGCAAATATCAATATTTTACTGTGTAAACCTTCTACCAGATCATTAATGAATATGTTGAAGAGAACAGGTCCCAATACCGACCCCTGCAGTACCCCACTGGTCACAGCGACCCAGTTAGAGACTATACCATTTATAACCACCCTCTGCTTTCTATCACTAAGCCAGTTACTAACCCATTTACTCACATTTTCCCCCAGACCCAGCATTCTCATTTTGTGTACCAACCTCTTGTGCGGCACGGTATCAAACGCTTTGGAAAAATCGAGATATACCACGTCCAATGACTCACCGTGGTCCAACCTATAGCTTACCTCTTCATAAAAACTGATTAGATTGGTTTGACATGAGCGATTTCTCATAAACCCATGCTGATATGGAGTTAAACAGTTATTCTCATTGAGATAATCCAGAATAACATCCTTCAGAAACCCTTCACATATTTTACCAACAGTAGAGGTTAGACTTACTGGCCGATCATTTCCAGGTTCACTTTTAGAGCCCTTTTTGAATATTGGCACCACATTTGCTATGCGCCAGTCCTGCGGAACAGACCCCGTCGCTATAGAGTCCCTAAAAATAAGAAATAATGGTTTATCTATTACATTACTTAGTTCTCTTAGTACTCGTGGGTGTACGCCATCCGGACCCGGAGATTTATCTATTTTAATCTTTTTTAGCCGGTTTCGCACCTCTTCTTGGGTTAGATTGGTGACCCTTAATGTAGGGTTTTCATTGTTTCTTGGGATTTCACCTAGCATTTCATTTTCCACCGTGAATACCGTGGAGAAGAAGGTGTTTAATATGTTAGCCTTTTCCTCGTCATCTACAACCATTCTTTCCTCACTATTTTTTAAGGGGCCTACATTTTCAGTTTTTATTCTTTTACTGTTGATATAGTTGAAGAACAGTTTGGGATTAGTTTTACTCTCCTTAGCAATGTGCTTCTCTGTTTCCTTTTTGGCAGCTTTAATTAGTTTTTTAGATAAAGTATTTTTCTCCCTATAGTTTTTTAGAGCTTCAATGGTGCCATCCTGCTTTAGTAGTGCAAATGCTTCCTTTTTACTGTTAATTGCCTGTCTTACTTCTTTGTTTAGCCACATTGGGTTTTTCCTATTTCTAGTCCTTTTATTCCCACAAGGTATAAACCGCTTACAGTGCCTATTTAGGATGTTCTTAAACATTTTCCATTTATTATCTGTATTCTTATTTCTGAGGATATTGTCCCAGTCTACCAGATTAAGGGCATCTCTAAGATGGTCAAACTTTGCCTTCCTAAAGTTCAGTGTTTTTGTGACTCCCTGACAAGTCCCCCTAGTGAAAGACAGGTGAAACTGTACAATATTGTGGTCGCTATTTCCTAGATGCCCGACCACCTGCAGATTCGTTATTCTGTCAGGTCTATTAGATAGTATTAGGTCTAAAAGTGCTGCTCCTCTGGTTGGATTCTGCACCAATTGTGAAAGATAATTTTTCTTGGTTATTAGCAGAAACCTGTTGCCTTTATGGGTTTCACAGGTTTCTGTTTCCCAGTTAATATCCGGGTAGTTAAAGTCCCCCATAACCAGGACCTCATTATGGGTTGCAGCTTCATCTATCTGCTTTAGAAGTAGACTTTCCATGATTTCTGTTATATTTGGGGGTTTGTAACAGACCCCAATGAAAATTTTGTTACCATTTTTCCCTCCATGAATTTCGACCCATATGGACTCGACATCCTCATTCCCTTCGCTAATATCCTCCCTTAAAGTGGACTTTAGACAAGACTTTACATAGAGACAAACCCCTCCTCCTCTCCGATTTTTACAATCCTTTCTAAACAGACTGTAACCCTGTAAGTTAACTGCCCAGTCATAGCTTTCATCTAACCATGTCTCGGTTATTCACGCTATGTCAAAGTTACCTGTAGATATTTCTGCTTCTAGTTCTTCCATCTTGTTTGTCAGGCTTCTGGCATTTGCGAGCATGCAGTTTAGAGGATTTTGTTTTGTTCCAATCTCCTCGCTGTGGATTGTTTTAGAAATGTTCTTACCTCCCTTCTGAGTATGTTTACCTGGGTCTTCTTTGTTCGAGTCTAATGTTTTTCTTCCCGTCCCCTCTTCTTCTAGTTTAACACCCTCCTGATGAGTGTAGCGAGTCTTCTGGCGAATGTGTGTTTCCCAGGTTTGTTGAGGTGTAGTCCATCTCTGGCGAGGAGTCCATCGTACAAGTAATTCACACCGTGGTCCAGGAATCCGAATCCTTGTTGTCTGCACCATCGTCTTAGCCAGTTGTTCGCATCAAGGATCCTGTTCCATCTCCTGGTGCCATGCCCGTCTACTGGAAGGATAGAAGAAAAAACTACCTGTGCATCCAGTTCCTTTACTTTCTTCACAAACTCTTCAAAGTCCTTGCAGATTGTCGGTAGGTCCTTCCTTGCCGTGTCATTGGTGCCAACATGTATCAGAAGAAATGGGTGGACGTCCTTGGAGCTGAAGAGCTTTGGTATCCTATCGGTCACATCCTTGATCATCGCACCTGGAAGGCAGCATACTTCTCTTGCGGTTATGTCCGGTCTGCAGATGGCTGCTTCTGTGCCTCTCAGTAGTGAGTCTCCCACCACCACCACTCTTCGTTGCTTCTTGGCTGTACTTTTTGCTGTCACTTGTTGCTGTGTACCCTTTTCTTTTTTGCTTGCTGGTAGTGCTTCATCCTTAGGTGTGCCATCTTCATCCTCTACAAAGATTTGATATCGGTTCTTCAGTTGTGTGGTTGGTGATTTCTCCATGGTCTTCTTGCTGCTTTTGGTCACATGCTTCCACTCATCTGCTTTTGGAGTTTCTCTGACACTTTTTTCACCTTCTGTGACCAGTAGAGATGCTTCTGTTCTGTCTAGGAAGTCTTCATTCTCTTTGAGTTTCAAAGTTGCTATTCTTTCTTCCAGACCCCGCACCTTTTCTTCTAAAAGGGCCACTAGTCTACACTTCTGACAGGTGAAATTGGATTCTTCTTCTGGTCGATCTGTGAACATGTAGCACATGCTGCAGCTCACCATGTAGGTTGTCACATCTGCCATGTTGCTCCTAGATCCTGCTGACTTGCTGTGTGTTTTCCTTCTTGTGTAATCTACTCAGCCAAGCTTTCTTGCAATAATGTCCTACAGGCAAAAATTATCCTCCTGAAGCTTGAATCCCTGGTTTGGTGATGCTTTCCAAGCAGCTGGTCCCGGCTGTACCCAACGATTTTCTTGCTGAGGGAGACTCTTTGCTTTTCCCAGAAGGCACCTGGAATATGCAAATTATCCTCCTCAAGCTTGAATCCCTGGTTTGGTGATGCTTTTCAAGCAGCTGGTCCCGGCTGTATATATAATAAGCATGGTGTACTTATCCAATAAATTTAATACTGTATTTAGCGACTGGATAAAAATTAACCTTTATTAGGTATTTTTAAAAAACCAATAAATGGCCCATATACTTAAATCAAAAATAACAAACAAGAGACGCTTCTTGTAGCACCATACTTTAACACCAGGGTCGGACATGAGGTGGACGGAGATAAGAGGAACAGCTGGGAATGACTGAGTTGAACATGCGGTGAGATCCACCCAAGCATATGGGCTTTTTTATGTATATCTGGTCCCATGCATTGCAGCGTTCCTGAGATAATATCCCACCATCATTAACCCTTGAAGGTGCCATAATTGAACCCATTAGGGAACACTCGTGTAATTGCAAAACGAGTCATTATGTATCCCATAGATATATAGATGGGTAATTGTGTCTGTTAAGGTACCTTCACACTAAGCAACTTTCCAACGATAACGATAGCGATCCGTGACGTTGCAGTGTCCTGGCTAGCGATATCATTGTGTTTGACACACAGCAGCGATCAGGATCCCGCTGTGAGATCGCTGGTCGTTGCTGAAAGTCCAGAACTTTATTTCGTCGCTGGATCTCCCGCTGTCATCGCTGAATCGGTGTGTGTGACGCCGATCCAGCGATGTCTTCACTGGTAACCAGGGTAAATATCGGGTTACTAAGTGCAGGGCCGCGCTTAGTAACCCGATGTTTACCCTGGTTACCATTGTAAATGTAAAAAAAAAAACACATACTCACATTCCGGTGCCCGGCGTCCGCTTCCCTGCACTCCTCCTGCATCCTGTGTAAGTGCCGGCCGTAAAGCAGAGCGGTGACGTCACCGCTCTGCTCTGTGGGAGATGCCGGAGATGTTCGGCGCTGACACAGGATGCAGGAGGAGTGCAGGGAAGCGGACGCCGGCCACCGGAATGTGAGTATGTGGTTTTTTTTTTACTTTTACAATGGTAACCAGGGTAAACATCGGGTTACTAAGCGTGGCCCTGCGCTTAGTAACCCGATGTTTACCCTGGTTACCCGGGGACTTCGGCATCGTTGGTCGCTGGAGAGCCGTCTGTGTGACAGCTCTCCAGCGACCACACAACGACTAAACAGCGACGCTGCAGCGATCGGCATCGTTGTCTGTATCGCTGCAGCGTCGCTTAGTGTGAAGGTACCTTTAGGCATCTTGAAACGCTATATGTATGGTTTGCTAATTTGCACTGACAGTGCTCCAATCCAATATATAGCATCTATGTTTATAACTAAGTGGAGTATTTGCATGTGGTGTCCTGGAGAGCATACGAGACACATAGTATATGCACTTTTGTGGTTCAGAAACCACCTTGAGTAAAGATTAAAGGCAAAAACTGTATCTTTTTCGGTGGAGTAGACACAGTTACAGTAAGAACCTAATTGTAGGAGTGTATCCTGTGTCCATATACCGATGTTTTTGTTGAACTATACAATTGTTGGCCCACCTTTGGAGTCTATGGGAAAATTGCGGATTGGAAGTGACTTTCAACACTGACAGTGCTGTTGGGTATTCGTTATCTGTATTTGTCTTGTTTTGTTTCCCCATTCTGTGTAGGTATTAGGGCACGCATCACAATAGGGTTCCTATTTGTTTGTTATTTTTGATTTAAGTATATGGGCCATTTATTGGTTTTTTAAAAATACCTAATAAAGGTTAATTTTTATCCAGTCGCTAAATACAACATGGTCCCTGCTGTACCCAACAATCTTCTTGCTGAGGGAGACTCTTCACTTTTCCCAGAAGGCACCTGGAATATGCAAATTATCCTCCTCAAGCTTGAATCCCTGGTTTGGTGACGGTGACGGCCCTGTCTTCAAGTTGCAGATTGAGAGTGGGGCATCCGACCCTAGAGTACTCCACAGAAATATGCTGCGGCCCTGTCGGTCTGAGGTCTGTTCTGCGCCATTGCCGCCTGAAGGCGCTACTCCACTTCGATGATGAGTGGTGGACCGTCCCTGACACAGTAAGGGGTCCTCAGCCATACAGACACGGTAATCCCATGGATGTACCAATATCCCACGTGAGGATGAGACCCAACAAGAGCCCACTATGACTCCTGCAGCAAGTGTTCCTCTGGAAGATAGTCAAGCCTTGCCTGACAGCCAAGAGCTCCGGAGACACCAGAGGTCTACTGCAGGGGTTCCACCAGTCCGATATGTAGAACAGTGTACTCTGTCTGTTTTTTCCAACTTTGTTGCCTCTACTATAAGTACTGTTTCCGTATTG
The DNA here is from genome assembly GCF_051348905.1 of Ranitomeya variabilis. Classification (NCBI taxonomy): domain Eukaryota; kingdom Metazoa; phylum Chordata; class Amphibia; order Anura; family Dendrobatidae; genus Ranitomeya; species Ranitomeya variabilis. The sequence goes on along the minus strand of NC_135238.1, from coordinate 249,737,738 downwards.
CATGTTCATTCATTACACTGTGACCTTGATGCTGTGATGGTTGAGGACGGCCATCATTAAGTAGGGAGGCATGTAGAGGGTGGTGCTGTTATGGACAGTAGGAACACGCTGCCACTTTAAGAGACAGCACCCCCTTATCTGGTGTGATGGAATGTTCTGCTTTCCTCTGAAATAGACTATGCAAAATGAACTGCCCTGTGCTAGGGGGAGGAGTTGAGCCTTGGGACTGTGTGAGCAGATCAGAAGCTGCTGCAGAGAATGTCGGTGCTAAGCTTGTACCTGTAAAAGAGGTCCCACAGCCTGGGACAGGGGGACTTGTGAAATTGGACAGATTCTTCGGGTGTAGAAAAGGTGGCTGTTCTGTGCTAGTTTGAGAAGCCACAAAGATACTGAGAAAGGGATTTACAGTTTCCAGGACCCAGAAGCAAGGAGAAGACCACGTTTCACGGAGCTGGCAGAGAGCTGTGCGCACCACCGTACTAGACTGTTGGGGGCCCCCGGGACTGGATCTGAGTCCCCAACATCACCGTGAGTTTGTTCCTGTTTTGTGCACATGTCAGGGCCTAGTGTAGGCTTCAATAGACAGAACACAGCAGCCCTTTGGCCTGCTTAGTAGGGGCCAGGGAGGCTATACGTAGAGTAGCATCTTTCTTTGTTTATTGTTTGCATTTGCTAAAGAATACAACTCTTGTAAATTATCTTTTGCCATTGCATAACCCTGTTTGCACCTTCCTCATCCACTTCATTCCTTGCCTTCCAATAAATTTACCCTTTGTTGTTTGCACCTCATCTTGTGTACGGTAGTCTCCCTGCACCGTGGTGGTCACTTCATATGTACACCGTGACTGCGCCAGCAGAATAGTGAGTGTAGCTCTGGAGTATAATACAGAATGTAACTCAGGATCAGTAATGTATGTACTCAGTGACTGCACCAGCAGAATAGTGAGTGCAGCTCTGGATTATAAGACTGCAGAGACCCGTGTGTCGGAAACCGTGCCTTCCCCTCTCCCACCAATCCCGGAAAGACAACGCCAACGGGCCTACATGGGTTGAAAGGTTGGTCACCGTTTATTAATTTGATCAGCAGGGAGGGGCAACTACATTTCGCAACAGGCTCACAGCCGAAGGCCCAGTCTGCGACCAACAGGCGAGCAGCCAGTGAGCGGCTACGAACCTTTGCCCCTCTCTACACTTCCACCACGGAGTAACCTGTGTATGACCTACACAGGACTCCGACCCCCACCCATCAGCATTAGGGCCTGTTCAATTCCATCATGCAAATCTGACAGAAATATGTCGAGCCCAATGTCCGTAAGATGAACACCGTCGGACCTCAATAACAGTGAGTTGTCACCTTCCAGTTGGTAGTGGCGAACTACGATGCCATATTTTCCTCTTACGAATCTCGCCACTCTCAAGTTGACCTTTTTTCTTGATCTCTCTATGGCTTTTGGGTCCTTAGCTCCGTGCCAGACAGCTCACGGCACCATCTCCGACCATACCAATATCATATCCGGTAAAAGATAGAAAAAGCACTCGATATCAGCTGTCATAGTTGTACTGAGCTCGACACCTCTCCGTTTACCCAGATCGTTGCCACCGGTATGTAAGACAAATATCACTGGCCTTTTGGCCCTCTTAGCAACATAGACTATTTCAGGGAAGATCTTTTGCCATTGTAGCCCTCTGATCCCTCTCCAGTTGACCTCCAGGTTTGGGAAACCTAAATTCACACCGCCCCGCCGAAGTTCGGCCCTTTTCTTAGCCCAGTGGACATGCGAGTGTCCGACCACCCAAACTGCGGGATTGTGGATGCCTGAAAGAGACAAAATGTGTTACTTGAGCAAGTCAGGTCTTATGTATCTGGCAAAGCATTCCGATTTCCAGAAACCCATTCTCTGCACTTCGGCCTCTGGAACGCCGGCCTTAGCTGCTTCAGTGGCGGCCCCTATTCAGAATGAATGCGTCCCGTATTCCTTCAGATTGACGCCAACTTCTTCTAGGCACTGATTATTGTTTGAAACTGGTATTTAGTAAGAGGGGACCCGTCAGTATGAGTGAGAAAAAATCTGCTTGCGCGTCTTATTACGCGTATCGTCTGACTATGTTAAGTGGGCATACGGAACCATCCGCCGACTTAACGAGGACCCACGTCCCTCTACTGGCGGGGTCGCATTTGGATTTGCGCACCCTAATGCGCAGGGCATCGCTGCATATGACGAGGTCTTCGTTGATTAGGCCGCCTTCCGATTAAGTTTTTGACTGCGGGGAACCAGCTCGCTAATGCGCAGTGCTCCGAAAAAGGCGATGGCAAATGCGGCTGATACTAGGGTAGACTCGTATTGGGACTTGCACACTGATGGGGAAATTGTGATGGTATCGTGCAATACCCCCAAAGAAATGGGACAACGACACTCCTGACTAGGTTGTGGAGCCTTTTCCAGCCTTTAACGGCTTGTTTGATGAAAAAATATTTCGCCACATCCACCCACCAGATTAGCTGGAAAAAAAAGGATATTCCCGAAAGATGACGCTGTGCCGATGTTCCTGACGCGCCTCTTTGCCTGAGCTGATTTAAGAGTTCGACCAACACCTCGCATCTCGCCGATCGCAACTATTAATGACCACCACTTGTCCCACGCATTACCATAAACCTGCCAGGTAGCCGGTGTAACCGAAGCATGGATTAATGGCATCATTAATTGGCTACAGTGTCCAAAAATTACACTTACACTTCTAGGGGGTCAGCCGAGGAGAAAGAGGAAGGTACTGACCCCGACACCTGAATTTAACCCTTGTGGGTGTGGCCGGACACCTCTTCCACTTTCTTCCCGTTGGTCAGCTGGGCGTCCCAGATTACTGCATCACCTGGGGAGTAGTGGGAGTGGGAGGGGGGAATAGGCACTGCACAGATTCCTACCAGCTTTCCCATAGGGGCTCTGCAGTCAGAGGCACATTCCTTATGCGGTACCGCGCCTGCCATACAGGATGCAACTCAGGATCAGTAATGTAATGTATGTACACAGTGACTGCTCCAGCAGGATAGTGAGTACAGCTCTGGGGTATAATACAGGATGTAACTCAGGATCAGTAATGTAATGTATGTACACAGTGACTGCACCAGCAGGATAGTGAGTACAGCTCTGGGGTATAATACAGGATGTAACTCAGGATCAGTAATGTAATGTATGTACACAGTGACTGCACCAGCAGAATAGTGACTGCAGCTCTGGGTATAATACAGGATGTAACTCAGGATCAGTAATGTAATGTATGTACACAGTGACTGCTCCAGCAGGATAGTGGGTGCAGCTCTGCTCAGCTGCTGCTCATTGTGCTAATTGTGGGTGCGGTCGCTGCTGAACCTGCTATGTGCTCCTGAGCTCCTGGGAACCACCACCTCTCCACCCGGGGACCTGCTCTCTCTCTTACCCAGGGAGGGAGTGGGTTTCCTGGGATGAATGAGGGAGCCAAGTCCCTGGCTTCTGCTTCCCGGACCGGGCTGGCGGGGGGCAGAAGGAACCAGCAACCAGCCTGCACATCAGAGGATTCAGGGGTAAGAGGCTCCACCAGGAGTCCCAGCAATGTGGCTCCTACTCCCCCCAGGTCTGCAGAGACCCAGAGAAGCTGCAAGGCTTCCATGGAGGAGAAGCCTGCTAGTGTGCAAGATGGCGGTCCTTCCGGAGGAAAGCTGAGTGCTCACGGAGGTGAGGCCGACCTCACTGAGGAGGGTTGGGCACTGCAGAGACCCCGGGAGTCTGTGTCCACCTATGCCTCCCGGGTCATGAGCCACCTCTGTGAGTATGAAGAGGCGAGTAAGACACTGAGGAGGCTCTGGGAAGAGTTGCGCTGCACAAGCAACAAAGCTGCAGGTTCCTCTAAACCAAGGAAGAATCAGCTCCAGGTGGAGGTAAGGAGACTGAAAGTTGATATCAATGAGCTTGAAGTTAGAAAAGCTTTCATCAGAGAAAAAAGTGGACCGTTTAAGGAAAAGCTTATTAATGAAGATCGATTCAGAGAAATGGCTGATAACAGAGAGCAAAGGCAGATGGGGCTGCAGCCTGAAAGCTAGGTGGATGATGATGATGATGAGGAGGATGATGACCAGCAGAAAGCCCCACCTGGCAGCCTGCTTAGTCACTCACAGGCCACGTGCAGCGAGGTCCCTGCTGGACAGGCGACAATGACATCTCGTTGCAGTCCTGCTGGCTCTGGGGAGGACAGTGACATCGGCCAGGGAGGAGCGCTAATGGCAGAGATTAAGCTCCTGGAGTCCCCAGTGTGCCTTCAGAACTTCCATCTTGGTTATGATTTACCAGAGGAGGCACCTGGGGGCCAGAAGAAAAAGGCAAAGAAAACCACCAAGCCAAAGCTGCAGGAAGCGGTAAGCTTTGTATATGCCCCCCTCCCTGTACCCCGAGTCAGCTGCAGAGTCAGCTCGCTGTATAAGCCCCGTTGCCCAGCCCAGCCCGGGTTCTGCTGTGGATCCGGTGCAAAGGCGTGGGGAGATTACAAAGCACGGTAATAAGGCGCAGAGCTCCGTCTCTGCTTGTAGTAGCGGGGACGTAGCAGCAGGTGCATCCTGCCGAGAGGCTGGACAGTGAGGGCGGCCCGGCGGTGGGCGAACAGTCAGGCCACGATACTGTGGTGCGCTCCTCAGTGGGAGGGGGGAGCGGCCCGGTGTCAGGGGCAGCTCCGGTAGCCTCGGTGCCCCTGAATGCTGTTGCCGCTGATCACTTAGTTGAGAAGCGGCGGCAGTGTGAGGGGGTTGCTGGGGCTGGGAGTTCCGGTCCTCCCACCAAAGTCCTGTTCTGTGTTGGCGCCGCTGGTCAACAAGATGCTGATATAAAGGATCAGCGGCGAAAGATCAGCGGCGCCTGGTATCAACAGTAAAGCAGCGGAAAATATCAACTGATGATGCGGAGGGCACACGTAAGACCAGGGGTGAGGTCGCCTCCAGTTCTGTGGAGGAGACTCAGCCCCTTGTGCATGATGAAGCGGAGGTCAAAATGTCACCCCCTGTTGTTACTGGTCCAGCAGGAGTGAATGTGGTGGTGGGTATGGATGAGGAAAACTCTTTGTCTAGTGGTGTGGTTGCTTGTTTGGTAGAGGGTGAGGGGGTTATGGAGGTGGGTAATGGTGATGCTGTTGGTGTGGATGTGGTCACTGGTCTGGTTGCCCCCCCGGTGGTGCCAGCACCTGTCAGGAGTTTTGCCGCTGTCACCTCCGGGGGAAATAGGGCATCCTCCTCGTCTCTGGGCTCTGGGGACGGCATGTTGCAACGGCGTCTCCTGGAGGCTCTAAAGAGGGGGGAGAGATCACTAACGGTAGAGGGTCGAGAGGTTGATCTATCCTTCTGGATAGAGAGGCATGGCCTCGGGGCCTTCCGAGAGCAAAGAGGGGGGGATACAGTGTGGTCCCTCCGAACAGCTGGGCCGGGTAGTGTGCGTAGGAATGTGGTCCGTCTTCAGTGGAGGGGCAGTGATGCGTGTCCTCCAAGGTCTAAAGTTGTGGAGCTCCTGCTGAGGATGGGCTTCAAGGCAATTGACATCTACGCCTTGATACATCCCTACACCTGATTTTGATGTCAGCTTTGTTCGGCCGGAGGGGCTTGAGCTCTTCTGGTCGAAGTATGAGTTGGCAAAAAAGGAGCCCGGCTGGGGAGACTTTGCCATTCAGGTGGTGTCTCGCCAAAACCAAGTCAAAAAAGTGACCGTGATGACTTGTAACGAGTCGCTTTCTTGTTATGACATCATGACGTGGCTTGGCCGGTATGGAGAGGTGGTAGAAATGCCAAAGAAAAACCGTGACGAGTTTGGTATCTGGTCAGGGGCCTGGACGTTTATTGTAAAACTTAAGCGTTCAGGTGGTACGGTTGCCCACATACCATCATCTGCCTTCCTGGGTAGGGATCGTATCTTGGTCTTCTACCAGGGGCAACCGAAGCTCTGTCACAGGTGCGGCGACCCCACACACTTCAGCGCAAACTGCACTGTGCAGAAATGTGCATTGTGTGGGGATATCGGCCATCTTGCTGCATCTTGTGTGGAGATTAGGTGCCACCTGTGTGGTGAGTTAGGTCACCCATTCAGCCGTTGTCCTCGCTCCTTCGCTAATGCGGTCGTGACCCCGGTGGGAGAAAGCCGTGAGGCTGATTCTGCTGGGGAAGGGACTAGCAGGGGTGAGGGAGCTGAGGGGCCAAGGAGGAAAAGCAATAAAAAGACGCCTGCCCAGCTAAGGCATCTAGACAAGCGCAGACAGGATAGGGAGTTGGGCGAGCCTCGGGCTACTGGACCGGCCCCTGTTCTGGACGCCAGTCTTGCTGCTGAGGCCCTGAGGGATGATGAGTTGGATGAGGAGGTCAGGAGGATCCACAGGGAGGAAAGTGCCACTGCCTCAGAGTCCTCCCATTATGAAAGTATGGATGAGGATAATAGGCAATGGCTAGAGGACAAGCATAAGCTCGGCACCAAAAAGAAGAGAAAGAGGGGAGATAAAACATCTTCTCCCGCTCTGACCAAGGTACCTAAGGAAGGAAAAACTGACTCCCCTCTGGGTGGTCTTTCTAACCGGTTCCAAGCCCTTGAAAACAGCTCTTCCTCTGATGAGGAAGCTGAGGGTGAGGTTCTGGCTTACGCGGGGCTTACAGGGGGCGCCGAGTCTCCTTCTTCTGGGAATGTAAGGTCCTTGGAGGGAGGGACTGGCCCAGAGTCCAGAGACGAGGATGATAAAAAGAAAAAACATGTGGAAATGGATACCTCCATGTCATTAAAGAGGGGGAAGAATTCTTCCTCTGAGGCAGAGGATAAGGGGAGTGGGAAGAAGAAAGCCATCTAACTCAATCACCAATGATGGCGGTACCCACTCCATTGACGCTGGCGTCCATTAATGTCGCCAGCATAAAGTCAAATACAGCTAGATTTGCGGCCTTTGATTTTCTCAGCCGGGTTGAAGCTGACATTTTCTTTTTGCAAGAGACCAGACTGCCCAACATGGCAGACGTGTTTAAAGCTAAGAGGGAGTGGAGACCCGGGCCCTCCTATTGGTCTCTTGCGGTTGAGCCGTATAGCGGAGTGGCGGTCCTTTTTACCGCACCGGTGGAATGCCGACGGGTTATTGAGTTAGAAATGGGGAGGTGCCTGATCTTAGATGTCTTCATGAAGGGACAAGAGCTCCGGCTCATTAACATCTATGGTCCCCAATCTAAGTGGGACCTGAAGTGTCTCTTTATGAGGATCAAGCCCTACCTTTTTACAAGTCGGCAGGTTGTCTTTGGAGGGGACTTCAATGCTGTCACGAGGCCCCGAGATAGTGGAGGTTCCAGAGACAAGCTGACTTATGATAGCATCGCCCTTAATAGTATAGCTAGTGAGGCTCGCCTGGTGGATGTCCACATTCGGCACACCCCAGGCCACGAGGGGTTCACCTATCATAGAGGTAACTGTAGGTCCAGAATAGATAGGTTTTATTTAAAGGAGGAAGCTGTCTCTTCAGCAGTGTCTGTTGTTGAGGTGGAGTTCTCCGACCACTGTTTAATTTTGTTTTCTCTGAATGTTACAGAGATCCTCCGGATGGGAAGAGGCTTTTGGAGGCTCAATTCGTCTCTCTTGGAAGAAGCGGAGATAAGACAGTCCTTTGAGGATTTTCTTCAGAGCCAGGTACCCTTACTGGATCTTTGTAGTAGTAAGTCAGAGTGGTGGGAGATGTTCAAGGAAAGGGTGGCGAGATTCTTCCGCCAGCTCTCGAGCCTCAGGAGTCTGAGCAGGTACCGCCTGTATCAGGGTGTGAGGAGGAAACTCGAGCATCTTGTCTCAACTGGAGGTAGTCGCGAGGAGATCTCCAGAGTGAAATCTTTGCTTATGAGGTGCCAGTACGATAGACATGCATCTTTGGTTTTTGAGAGGGATTACGGGAAGTACCGCTCGCCCGACCCTTACAGAAACTGCAAGATGTCAGAGAATAGTAAAGTGGTTACAGGACTGGTCGACACTACGGGGTCCCTGAGGCGATCCAGATCAGGGATCCTGGAGGTGGTCAGATCCTTCTACTCGCACCTCTTGGGGAAGAGGGATCTTGATTGGGATGAGATGTCGGCTTTCCTGGATGAAGGTGTCCCCGAACCAGGGGTAAACCCCTCTCTTGACGTTTTGACAGAAATGATCAGGGAAGAGGAAGTTCAGTTGGCGATTGAAGGGCTTGCCCCCCAAAAAATCGCCTGGTCCAGATGGCTTAACATCTGAATTCTATAAGACCTTTAAGGACGTTTTCAATGAGTGTCTTTCCTCAGGCACTCTGCCGAAGTCAATGAGGAGGTCTGCTCTGATCATCTTGTCAAAGGGTAAGGACCCATCTTGCATTGAGAATTGGCGTCCCATAGTGCTTCTCAATGCAGACAGGAAGGTTCTGGCAAAGGTGCTGTTTAATCGGCTGGTGAAATTTGCACCATGACTCCTTTCGGAGGCCCAGCATTGCTCTGTTCCAGGCCACAGCACATTTAGTGCTGTGCTCTGTGTCCGAGAAGCAGTGGAGCAGGGTAGGGCTGGTCACTGGAAGGGGTACATGCTGTCACTGGACCAGGCAAAAGCATTTGATCGGGTTAATCATGAGTACCTCTGGTCCGTCCTTCTGAGATATGGCCTGCCGGGGGGGGTTTGTTGATTGGCTTAAGACCTTGTACAGTGGGGCAGAGAGTTTCCCGCTTGTGAATGGTTGGATTGGCAGCTCTTTTGAGGTTGGGTCCGGTGTTCAACAGGGTTGTCCCTTGAGTCCGCTGCTGTACGTGTTTGCGATTAACCCTCTTCTTAGGAGGGAGGAGCGTGGACCATTGGCTGGGATCGGGATGGACCAGACAGCACCGGAAGCCACTCTGAGGGTGGTGGCGTATGCCGATGATGTCACTGTGTTTGTTTCCTCTCACAAGGAGGCAGGGTGGCTGATGTCAGAGGTAGATCGCTACTCGGAGACATGCGGGTCCAAAATCAACCGGGATAAGTGTGAGAGTCTCTGGCTGGGAGGAGGAGATCCTGGTTTTGATCTTCCGGACACCCTTCCAGGACCCAAAGTCTCTGCAAAAGTCCTTGGCATCGAATTTGGCCAGGAGAATTACCCCAAACAAAATTGGGACAGCAGGCTAGAGATCGCCACTCAGAAGGTGAACTAATGGAAGGGTTGGTCTTTGACCCTAAAGGAAAGGGTAAACCTGATCAAAACTTACCTGCTCCCTTTACTGGTTTATCTGGGCAGTGTGTGCATCTTGCCGGAATCTCTCTGGACTCGGGTCTACAGTTTGTTCTTCCAACTGTTATGGGGGAATAGACTGAACCTGGTCAAGAGGGAGGTTACTTACCGTACGAGGAGACTAGGAGGGTTGGGTATGGTCAACCCTGTGGTATTCCTTGTGGATACCTTCATTAAGATCAATATTGCAAACCTCTGGAAAGAGATGGCTCCTCCGTGGGTATTCTCCTGTAGGGGATGGTTTCAGCCTTTCTTCCAGGAATGGGAGACAGGAGGGCAAGTGAAGGATCTTCGCACACCGCATGGACATCTTCCGGCTTACGCTACCTTGGTTCTGAAGGTAATTCGTCGGTGGGGTCTGGGAATGTGGGAGATCAGGACTCTGCCAAGGAAACTCCTTGACAAAAGGGTTCTGTTGACCCATTTCCAGAGGCCTCTGGCGCTCAGGGACTGCCCAAGTCGGGATCTTGGGGTGGGCTTGCATCTTTTGAATTCTATCAGGATCCCCTCGAAGTTTTGGGACTTGGCTTGGCGCTGCTTCCATGGGAAACTGTGTGTGCACTAATCCGTACCTCCCACTTCTAGGGGGTCAGCCGAGGAGAAAGAGGAAGGTACTGACCCCGGCACCTGAATGTAACCCTTGTGGGTGTGGCCGGACACCTCTTCCACTTTCTTCCCGTTGGTCAGCTGGGCGTCCCAGATTACTGCATCACCTGGGAAGTAGAGGGAGGGGGGGATTGGGCACTGCACAGATTCCTACCAGCTTTCCCATAGGGGCTCCGCAGTCAGAGGCACGTTCCTTATGCGGTACCGTGCCTGCCATACAGGATGCAACTCAGGATCAGTAATGTATTTTATGTACACAGTGTCTGCACCAGCAGAATAGTGAGTGCAGCTCTGGGATATAATACAGGATGTAACTGAGGATCAGTAATGTATGTACAGAGTGACTGCATCAGCAGAATAGTGAGTGCAGCTCTGGAGTATAATACAGGATGTAAATCAGGATCAGTAATGTAATGTATGTACACAGTGACTGCACCAGCAGAATAGTGAGTGCAGCTCTGGAATATAATACAGGATGTAACTCAGGATCAGTAATGTAATGTATGTACACAGTGACTGCACCAGCAAAATAGTGAGTGCAGCTCTGGAGGATAATACAGGATGTAATTCAGGATCAGTAATGTAATGTATGTACACAGTGACTACACCATCAGAATAGTGAGCGCAGCTCTGGAGTATAATACGGGATGTAACTCAGGATCTGTAATGTATGTACACAGTGACTGCACCAGCAGAATAGTGAGTGCAGCTCTGGGGTATAATACAGGATGTAACTCAGGATCAGTAATGTAATGTATGTACACAGTGACTGCACCAGCAAAATAGTGAGTGCAACTCTGGAGTATAATTCGGGATGTAACTCAGGATCAGTAATGTATGTACACAGTGAATGCAGTAGCAGAATAGTGAGTGCAGCTCTGGAATATGTGGATGGTGCTAATGTGGATGGTGCCGGTGTGAGTTATGATGGTGTGGGTGCTGACAGTCTGGATGGTAACAGTGTCAGTGGTGTGACAAAGTTACTGGTAAGGTGCTGGAGGGGAGATTTATTTCACTAAGCTTAATGGCGTCAGTGATGTGAAGCCCAGAGATTTTCCTCCAGCACACTGAGTGCTGCGAGAGGTTAACAGCTAATTTACATAATGGTGACGGTGTGGATGGTGACGGTGTGGTTGGTGACTTGTGGATGGTGACGGTATGGATGGTGACGGTGTGGATGGTGACGGTGTGGATGGTGACGGCGTGGATGGTGACGGCGTGGATGGTGACGGCGTGGATGGTGACGGAGTGGATGGTGACGGAGTGGATGGTGACGGAGTGGATGGTGACGGTGTGGATAGTGACGGTGTGGCTGATGCCGGTCAGTGTGTCTCAGTTCCTACCTTCCACCAGAACTCTTCACTTTCTCCTCATGAATACACCATGGAGCAGCACCTTTTCCTACACTTATAAGCCTGGGGTAGGTGAGCCTCGAGGGTCCTTCACGGTGGGCACACAGAGGTCAAACATTTCTAGGAAACCATAATTTAATATTGATGTATTCATATATACAAGTGAGAAATTTACATGTGAAAGAAAATTAGATTTGAAACCATAGAAATCAAACACTCGTCATCTTCACTGCTACGAATCCAGAGACTTCATGTCCAACAGAGCCCGAAACATGGAAGTGTCCTTTCTATATCTGACTGACAACGCAAGAATCCTCCACCAAAAATTGCTGCCCCCCTGGACCCGAAAAAAGTTGGAATACAGCAAATAAATGACAGGGATCAATCTGTCAGAAAAGTCACTTCTGCTGGGAGAGATGATGACATTCTGCAACGTCTCAAGGAACAAAACAAAAGGACAAAGTGAAGGAACCAAAGAAAACATGCACTACACTAATCGTATCCAAAACCGAGTGGAAAAGGGCCGACCCCTGTACATCCCCGAAGGAAGAAGTCCACACTTCTAAGAGGCCACAGTCTGAGTATCTGCCAGGACACCAGTGATGAAAAAGAAAAGTCCTGAGTGCCTGCTCATTCATCCTCCTCCAGCTCCTGTGTGACCACCGCTGCTTCTCCCTGTGAGCAGTCACTGAAGAAGCGCAGCAGCGTGCTGTACAGGTGGAAGCGATTCTTCTCTGACACGATTTGGTGACCTTCATCAGGATAAATCTGCCAAAGAAAACCAGATGATGGGAGTAGTGTGATGAAAGAGAAAGACAGCGCTGCAAGACCCAAGGGTGAAGCCGTGCAGGTAAACTCAAAGGCGAAACCGTGCAGCTACACCCAAGGGCGAAACCGTACAGCTACACCAAGGGTGAAACCGTGCAGCTAGACCCAAGGGCGAAACCGTGCAGCTAGACCCAAGGGTGAAACCGTGCAGATAGACCCAAGGGGGAAGCCGTGCAGTTAGGCCCAAGAGGCAAACCGTGCAGCTCGACCCAAGGGCAAAACCGTGCAGCTAGACCCAAGGGGTAAGCCATGGAGCTAGACCCAAGGGGGAAGCCGTGCAGCTAGACCCAAGGGGGAAGCCGTGTAGCTAGACCCAAGGGGGAAGCCGTGCAGCTAGACCCAAGGGGGAAGCCGTGCAGCTAGACCCAAGGGGGAAGCCGTGCAGCTAGACCCAAGGGGGAAGCCGTGCAGCTAGACCCAAGGGGGAAGCCGTGCACATAGACCCAAGGGGGAATCCGTGCAGCTAGACCCAAGGGGGAAGCCGTGCAGCTAGACCCAAGGGGGAAGCCGTGCAGCTAGACCCAAGGGGGAAGCCGAGCAGCTAGAACCAAGGGAGAAGCCGTGCAGGTAAACCCAAAGGCGAAACCATGCAGATAGACTCAAGGGTGAAACCAACCAGTTAGACCCAAGGGCGATGCCATGCAGATAGACCCAAGGGGGAAACCGTGCAGCTAGACCCAAGGGGGAAACTGCAGCTAGACCCCAGGGGGAAGCCGAGTAGCTAGAACCAAGGGAGAAGCCGTGCAGGTAAACCCAAAGGCAAAACCATGCAGATAGACTCAAGGGTGAAACCAACCAGTTAGACCCAAGGGCGATGCCATGCAGCTAGACCCAAGGGGGAAGCCCTGCAGCTAGACCCAAGGGCGAAACCGTGCAGCTAGAACCAAGGGCGGAACGGTGCAGCTACACCCAAGGGGGAAACCATGCAGCCAGACGCAAGGGCGAAACCAACCAGCTAGACCCAAGGGGGAAGCCATGCAGGTAGACCCAAGGGTGAAACTGTGCAGCTAGACTCAAGGGCGAAGTCGTGCAGCTACACCCAAGAGGCGTAACCGTGCAGCTACACCCAAGGGGGAAGCCGTGTAGATAGACCCAAGGGGGAGGCCATGCAGATAGACCCAAAGGCAAAACCATGCAGCTAAACCCAAGGGTGAAACCGTGTAGCTAGACCCAATGGTGAAACCATGCAGCTAGACCCAAGGTTGAAACTGTGCAACTAGACCCAAGGGCAAAACCGTGCAGCTAGACCCAAGGGTGAAACCGTGCAGCTAGACCCAAGGGCGAAACCGTGCAGCTAGACCCAAGGGCCAAACTGTGCAGGTAAAACCAAGGACGAAGCCATTTAGGTAAACCAAAGGGTGAAGCCGTGCAGGTAAACCCAATGGCGAAACCGTGCAGGTCAACCCAAGGGCGAAACCGTGCAGGTAAACCCAAGGGTGAAACCATGCAGCTAGAGCCGAGGGCGAAACCGTGCAGCTAGAGCCGAGGGCAAAACCATGCAGCTAGACCCAGTGGCGAGGCGGCAGAACAAAACCCAAAGGTGACGAAGCGCAGCAAGTCAGATGGTGGGAACCATGGAGAAGCAAAGATACAGAATTGGCCGGACACTCCGACATTGGTCATAGACTGAGTAGATTGTCGGCAAGAGAAGGAAGACCTTCCACCATGTCTAACCTCAGAATCCAAGGATGGAAGAACGCTACCAGGTGTACATCTATATGTACAAGTAGGAGGGGCGAGATAGAGCATGTGACCTCTGCCATATACATGTACTATACTTAAGAATGTATGTGCCCCCCACATCCACCTCCGGGGCCTTCTCTGTCCTCACCTACATCCATAGACATTAATATGGTGAAAAGTATGTCCCCCCCCCCCACATCCACCTCCAGGGGCTTCTCTGTCCTCATCTACATCCATAGACATTAATATGGAGAAAGTATGTGCCCCCCACATCCTCCTCCGGGGGCTTCTCTGTCCTCATCTACATCCATAGACATTAATATGGGGAAAGTATGTGCCCCCCACATCCTCCTCCGGGGGCTTCTCTGTCCTCATCTACATCCATAGACATTAATATGGAGAAAGTATGTGCCCCCCACATCCTCCTCCGGGGGCTTCTCTGTCCTCATCTACATCCATAGACATTAATATGGAGAAAGTATGTGCCCCCCACATCCACCTCCGGGGGCTTCTCTGTCCTCATCTACATCCATAGACATTAATATGGAGAAAGTATGTGCCCCCCACATCCTCCTCCGGGGGCTTCTCTGTCCTCATCTACATCCATAGACATTAATATGGAGAAAGTATGTGCCCCCCACATCCTCCTCCGGGGGCTTCTCTGTCCTCATCTACATCCATAGACATTAATATGGAGAAAGTATGTGCCCCCCACATCCACCTCCGGGGGCTACTCTGTCCTCATCTACATCCATAGACATTAATATGGAGAAAGTATGTGCCCCCCACATCCACCTCCGGGGGCTTCTCTGTCCTCATCTACATCCATAGACATTAATATGGAGAAAGTATGTGCCCCCCACATCCTCCTCCGGGGGCTTCTCTGTCCTCATCTACATCCATCACCCCCGGAGCTTTTTCCGTTTTTCCGTTTTTGTTTTTCGCTCCCCTCCTTCCCAGAGCCATAACTTTTTTATTTTTCCGTCAATTTGGCCATGTGAGGGCTTATTTTTTGCGGGACGAGTTGTACTTTTGAACGACATCATTGGTTTTAGCATGTCGTGTACTAGAAAACGGGAAAAAAATTCCAAGTGCAGTGAAATTGCAAAAAAAGTGCAATCCCACACTTGTTTTTTGCTTGCCTATTTTGCTAGGTTCACTAAATGCTAAAACTGACCTGCCATTATGATTCTCCAGGTCACTACGAGTTCATAGACACCTAACATGACTAGGTTGTTTTTCACCTAAGTGGTGAAAAAAAATTCCAAACTTTGCAAAAAACAAAACAAAACAAAATTGCGCCATTTTCCGATACTCGTAGCGTCTCCATTTTTCGTGATCTGGGGTCAGGTGAGGGCTTATTTTTCGCGTGCCGAGCTGGCGTTTTTAATGATAGCATTTTGGTGCAGATACATTCTTTTGATCGCCCGTTATTGCATTTTAATGCAATGTCATGGCGACCAAAAAAACGTAAATCTGGCGTTTCAAATTTTTTTCTCATTACGCCATTTAGCGATCAGGTTAATGCTTTTTTTTTATTGATAGATCGGGCGATTCTGAACGCGGCGATACCAAATATGTGTAGGTTGGGTTTTTTTTTATTGATTTATTTTGATTGGGGCGAAAGGGGGGTGATTTAAACTTTTATATTTTTTTTATTTTTTTCACATTTTTAAAAACTTTTTTTTTTTACTTTTGCCATGCTTCTATAGCCTCCATGGGAGGCTAGAAGCAGGCACAACTCGATCGGCTCTGCTATGCAGCAGTGATCATAAGATCGCTGCTACACAGCAGATTTGCAGGTGTGCTGTGAGCGCCGACCACAGGGGGGCGCTCACAGCTACCTGCGATCAGTAACCATACAGGTCTCAAGGACCTCTATGGTTACAATGGAGGAGCATCGCCGACCCCCGATCATGTGACGGGGGTCGGCGATGCGCTCATATCCGGCCGCACGGCCGGATGCGGTAGTTAAATGCCGCTGTCTGCGTTTGACAGCGGCATTTAACTAGTTAATAGCGGCGGGTGATCGCGATTTCACCCGCCGCTATTGCGCGCACATGTCAGCTGTAAAAAACAGCTGACATGTCGCGACTTTGATGTGCGCTCACCGCCGGAGCGCACATCAAAGCGGGGGTCCCGACATGTGACGTACTATTCCGTCACATGTCGGGAAGGGGTTAATATGGAGAAAGTATGTGCCCCCCACATCCTCCTCCGGGGGCTTCTCTGTCCTCATCTACATCTATAGACATTAATATGGAGAAAGTATGTGCCCCCCACATCCACCTCCGGGGGCTACTCTGTCCTCATCTACATCTATAGACATTAATATGGAGAAAGTATGTGCCCCCCACATCCTCCTCCGGGGGCTTCTCTGTCCTCATCTACATCCATAGACATTAATATGGAGAAAGTATGTGCCCCCCACATCCACCTCCGGGGGCTTCTCTGTCCTCATCTACATCCATAGACATTAATATGGAGAAAGTATGTGCCCCCCACATCCTCCTCCGGGGGCTACTCTGTCCTCATCTACATCCATAGACATTAATATGGAGAAAGTATGTGCCCCCCACATCCACCTCCGGGGGCTTCTCTATCCTCTACATCCATAGACATTAATATGGAGAAAGTATGTGCCCCCACATCCATAGAAGGGGCTCGGGGTCTCACCTGTACAGTATGGTTCACCCCGACCTTGATCAGCCGTTTGATCAGTTCTGCTGAATGCTGGAAATGGACTTTAGCTAAAGAGACAAGAAGATCGGTCACGTAGAGGAAAGGTCTCAGCCCAACCAAACATTTCATCTGACACGCAAATTCTAACCCCGACTACAAAACAATTTTGGCCCTAAGGCCGGGGTCACACTAGCGTAGAATATGGACGAGTGCTTTGCGAGAAAACATTGCAGCGCTCGGCCCAGTGTTAATCTAAGGGGCAGCTCCCATCACCGTTGTTTTCTCGGGCGTATTCATCATGCTGCAATTGTGCACGTATATCGGCCGAGACTCACAAATGCAAGTCTATGGGTGCGAGAAAAACTCGCACACCATACGGACCATCCATGTGACTTGCGACAAATATGCAACCATTTTCCTCATGTCAGCCCATTAGGCCATTAAATTCAATGGGGAAAATCAGCGAGGAATGTAAAGCCATACGGATGTCATACGGATACATGGGTGCGAGAAAATCTCATCAACGCATTGCAAACGCATTACACACGGATGACCATACGGAGAACACTCGTGCAGCTGTGCTCGTGCTTGTAAGCCCCGGGGAATGAAGGAAATGTAGGTCAATGACCTATAGTTACCTTCAGTCGCGGTGATGCGCCCCCTGGTGGATGTCCTCATATGACCTCGAGCGTGGGAAAAAGTTCCCAGGCTGCTGTTCATGAGGACATCCACCAGGGGGCGCATCACCGCGACTGAAGGTAACTATAGGTCATTGACCTACATTTCCTTCATTCCCTGGGGCTTACAAGCACGAGCACAGCTGCTTTAGCAGGGCTCCTGCTTGTAAAATATTTTAACCCCTTCAGATGGATTACCTCGTGGGACGTGACAGGTCATCTGAAGGTATGTATATTGTTGGTTTATTGTTTTTCCAAGCGAGGGTGTTCTGATGGATTGAGAGAGCAATAAAATATTAAAACAACCTGTGTGTTTATTTCATTAAAATACTTTTTAATCATGTGTGTGTGTGTTTCTTTAACCCTTTCATACAATTGGATTAATAATGGATAGGTGACATAATTGACGCCTCTCCATTATTAATCTGGCTTAATGTCACCTTCCAATAGCAAGGTGGCATTAACCCTTCATTACCCCATATCCCACCGCTACAGGGAGTGGGAAGAGAGTGGCCAAGTGCCAGAATAGGCGCATCTTCCAGATGTGCCTTTTCTGGGGTGGCTGGGGGCAGATGTTTGTAGCCATGGGGGGGCCAATAACCATGGACCCTCTCCTGGCTATTAATATCTGCCCTCAGTCACTGGCTTTACCATTCTGGCGGAGAAAATTGCGCGGGAGCCCACGGCAATTTTTTCCGCGATTTAACCCTTAGATTTAATAGCTACAGCGCTGAAATTTTGCACATACACACTACTAACATTAGTAGTGTGGAATATGCAAAAAAAATGGGGATATGACATGGTTTACTGTATGTAATCATGTCTCATATCCTGTCGGGTTTGGGAAGGAGAAATGCAAAGCCGGCAATTGAATTAGCGGCTTTAATGCTATCTAGCGCTGCATTAAATATAAATATACATATATAGGTGTCTCACTGACATGTATATATGTATATATACCTATTCTATGTGTATATATCTACTCTATTGTAACCTGTCAGTGTGATTTTACTGTACACCGCGCTGAATTGCCGGCTTTTCAAAGGACACCGGTGCGTAAAAATCGGACAGAACTCGCATGGTGCGAGTGCTGTGCGATTTTTTTCTCGCACCCATTGACTTGCATTGGCTTGTCTCGTCCGAGACTCGCAGCAAATCGCAGCATGCTGCGATTTTTTTCTCAGTCCGATTTCGGCTGAGAAAAAAATCGCAAATGAAAAGACACCTATTGAATAACATTGGTCCGAGTGCAATCCGATTTTTTATCGGATTGCACTCGTCCGTTTTCCTCGCCAGTGGAAATGAGCCCTTAGTGTGACCCCGGCGTAACACAATCCTATGACCCTGTGATATCTGATCATTAAACACTCACTGGGCAGTGGGACCTGATGAGTAATCAGCCTCTGGGTTCCCAAACCCTGGAAGGTTTTGATCATCTCCAGCTGGACTTTCTAAAGCTCTTAGTATCTGATCTTTAATCATTCGCTGGACTTCTTGGTAGCATCTGACCCCATTACAACATACTTCAAAGTCCACATATCTAGAATGTTTCTTTGCTCACCGTCTGCCATGCCATGGACCAGTAATAGCTTCTTCACTCTGAAGCCATGAATGTTGTGTAGGACGCTGGAGGCCTAGAACACAGCAGAAAGGATTGTACGATATTCTGATATCTGCCCCCAGTGGGGGTAACAAATGCAACATGATGAATCCAGAGCCCATTGTTCCTCACTCCCCTGCATTGCGCTCGGGGCTCTTCCATATAATCCTCTACCTGATATGTGTTGTCCTCTGCAGATGGCATGCCCAGGTAACGCTCCGAGAAGGCCGAAGCTGCGGGAAAGAGAAAGAACAGTTTGTGTCAAGCAGTCCCATGTAAAACGCATTCATATTCTTCAGGAAGAATTACCCCCAGCAATCTCTGAGGACCCTTTTTGTCCATTGGTAAATACAAACCTAGATCCGAAACAATTGTGCCACTGTGTAAGATGTAAAGAAAACCAGAATGTGGTGATCTGGAAATCTCTTATCACCGTATTTTCTCCTCAGAACAGATTGGACATTAAACGTTGGATATTGTTCCTTTCTTTGGGGGCATGTATCCTGTAGTGAAATATGTATATGTATGTATGTATGTATGACCAGCAGTAATTTAGCATCTGTCCTTAGACTGCAGATCACACAAAGGTCATGACCTATGTTATCCTGAGAAAAAGACAGTCTTCCTAGTCTCACCCCAGGGGGATGTCCTGAGAACACACAAAGTGGAAACATTTCACACCTTCTGACTCTTTTGAACAGACGCGCCAATTGCAGCATGACACTGTTTACTATGAGAAAGGTCACACAAATAGGTTCAAAGAAAAAGAATGTATTCATTGGTAAAATAGCCAGGATCCAGTCACAAACCAAGGATTAGAATATTAACCTGAGAGGCTGGTCTAGAAATCTGACCTCCAGGTTGACTCTATAAATTAGGCCTTTACACATAGAAAGTTGTTCACAGATTGAGGGGCAGCCAAGCTGATGTGATTCATTCCCTATTTATCACCCTCTCAGGGAGCAGAATGCCGGACTGCAAAGTTTAGATATTTCTGTAAGTTTTCTCCCTTTATTTTTATAACTGTTTTTGCATATTTGTATGTCACTTTTTATTTCCATATTTTTATATCCTTTTATTGTAAGCACTGTACCTTTTCTATTAAAGCTTAAAACTTTAATAAGTTTGAACCTTGTATGCTCTAAAGAATCCATAGCCTTAGACTGTGTGACCCTGGTGCTTGGCATATAGTAGTAGTATTTCCAGGACTCATCGCCCCTGTATTCGGAGAGTGGTGGCAGCGTGTATGAGCGGGTGTGTGGCCTGGGTCAGTGTGTGATTTATGCTCCCATTACAGCATAGGACAGAGGTCGAATGCTGGACTGAGTGAGGATAGATTAACCCTTGCAGGCGCAACCCCCAGTCACGTGCTGAGAAGCAGGTACGTGACACATCCGATGTCAGAATATTAGGAAAGGTGTACGCTTTCCCTACAATGAGTCGTCCTGTAGATGGCTGTAACTGTAGATATAGACACGAGTGCTCTTTCTGTGGGGGCATGCATCCGATGTCAGAATATCAGGAAGCCTTAAACCTTTCTACCAACCTGTCGGTTTGTGGGTAGTACACCGACGTGCGTAGCTGTTTAATCCGGAGCAGCTTATATAGCTCCCTGGTCACCTTGGATATAAAAGGAGTCCCCTGATCTGTGAGGATCTCCTTCGGTAGCCCTGTAAGGAGGAAGACCGGGCTGCGGGTAACTGTGTGATGCCGGGTCCGGAACTGTCAGGGCTGCATCCAGTGTTGCCTGGGGGAAAGAATGGAGAACCGGACAGGACTGATGACCTGGTGAGAGGGGGGGCATGGCGAACAGAAGGATGAGAGAGCAGGAAACGCGGGAAGAGTCAGAAGTTTCCTGCCAGCAGAGAGTAGAGACAGGTGTGCGCGGCGCTCTGCAGACACAGAGGGAGCACGGAGCTGAGACCCGTCCGGGGTTACGTGAGGACCCTGCGGGAACAGGGAGCGTACAGAGCGTCGGGCACAACTCCAGACAGTGTGAGGTGCTCGGAGTAAGGAACAGGTGCCAGATCGTGAGCTGTATTCCCCTTTGTGAACCGATGTGCGGCGAAGTACGCACCATGTAGAGACTTCCTCGGTGTTACCCTCTTCAGTTCTACGGATTAATGGACTAGGGACTCAACGAGTAAAACCGGACACTGCCCGTTGCCACCAGAAGCTTGTTCATGTGTTGGCGGGAAATGCCTTTAGACGCCATGCGGCTGAGGAAGATTGGAGTCACAATAAGTTTAATAATAAGACTGTTGTGCTATATTGTAATTCCATTTGTTGATTACCTGTTGTCTCCCTGCGAGGAGTTTTCTTAATTGAAATAAGTAAATTGCATTATTATCAACCATTGCTCTGCATCCCCTGCTTTCCTGCATCCCGGTACCTGCTTACATTTGGCGTAGTCAGCAGGATGCAGTCTAGGAACACAGAGGCAGCAGGCCAATCAGTCTTGAGTGCCCCGAGGTCCATCTTACCGCTGGGGGCCATGCAATCTCCCGAGCAATATAATGCTGTGGGACTGGACAGAGCGGGTTGAGGGTGCATCCTATGACCCCTGCTATGCAAGCAGAGATTGCTCTGATGGCCCTGGACGGGGAGGCTAGATGTTCTGTAATGTTTTGGCCCCCTCATGAACGGGACACTCTGACCAAGGTGTTTCGAATTTTGGAAGAGATACATGGGGATCCCACCGATGTCGGGGAATTGCGGATGCTAATGTTTCGCCACGTTCAGAGGGAGGGGGAATCAGTGACTCAGTACATGAATGCTTTACAAGAGATGCACGCGTCTATTGCCAAATGGGACGATGTGGGGGCAATAGGAGAGGGGCCTCCTGACGTGATATTGAGGGACCAATTTGTGGTGGGCCTTAGGGATGTGTTGCTCAAGCAAGCTTTGTGGGAGCACCGGCATACCAATCCGCACATGAGCTTCCTAGAGATTGGGGCAGAAGCGCGCATGAGGGAGCAAGAGCAGGGGACAGCAGTCTTGGCAGAGATGATCCGGAGCAATGAGGTACCCGCATCGCCCGCCGCTGAGCAAGAATGGGCCCAGTAGATCCGGAAGAAAATATGAGAAATGTGGTCCAGCCTCAGAAGAGCCCCCGTGACCCAAGATACTTCCAGAGACAGGAGTGATTCCGAGTCACGCTTGTCCATCTAACCTCGCCAGAAAGTGGATTCCAACTTGTTTTGGGTGTGGAAATACTGGACATTAAGCCCGAGGATGTGTGAGATGGGGGCGGTCCTTACCTCGGCAGCCGTTAAACTAGTGGGCTTCGTGGTTGGGGGACGCCACCTGAAGCCTGAGAGACCAAGGAAGAGAGAAGGTAGTCCCAAAGGTTTAATCTCCATGAGCCCTGCCGTCTGGGTTGTAGTGAACAGGTGAGCTGTCCGTTGCTTGATCGATACTGCATCACAAGTGACCACCATGCCAGAAGCGTATTTTGGACATCATTTTCCAGAAGTGTTGCGACCGGAATTGGGCCCAGTGGTCAGACTAACGGTGGCCAACCAGATGCCCATCCCATTCGCAGGGGTGGTATGGATGGAGATTAAGGTGTGTGGAAAAGACATGGGCCGCAAGGGGGTCGTGTTAGTCACCGGAGATGTAGGCCGCGGGCCTGCAGTGACTCTTGGGATGAATGTACTGAAGGAAGTTGGAACCCTTCTGATCAGGGAGCCGCAAGAGGCCTTCTTAGATCGTTGGAGTCTGCACCCCCCCAGAGAAAGGTATTTCAACAGCTGATATGGGCTGCCCAGGCCCAGGAGACGTCAAGTGATGGAAAGGTTCTGGGGAAGGTGATTGTTCCTGCAGCTGCTAATCTCATCCTACCGCCTGGTCAGACCGTGCTCACGTTGCCCGTACATGCCTGTACGCCTCTTGAAGGAGTGGAAGTGCAGATAGAGCCAACATCGGTGGGGCAGACACCCTCCGGACTCCTCGTTGCTCGGACATTAGCAACTGTCCATGATGGTAATGTTGTGGTGTGGTGCATCAACCTGGGGGAAGACAGTCTTACTTTCCCGCCCAAAAGTGAAGTGGCTCAAGTACTGGGAATGCCGGAAGAGTTGATGCAACCGGTGGCCCTACAGTTGGCAGTAAAGCAAGGAGACCCATGGACTGTAGGGATTATCATGACGCCGGAGAAGTCGCCTGGAAGCATGAAGGAGGGTTGTCGAATTTTGTAGCAGATGCTGGCTGAACTGACGGGACTCTCACCACAACAGGTGCAACAGGTGGAAGCTGTAATGGAACGCTACCAGGGGGTCTTCGTTTGCCATGAATATCACTTCAGGTGCACCACGGCCATCACCCACGAGATCCCTAAGGGGAATGCTGCCCCAGTTCAGGAGAGATATCGCCAGATGCCGCCTCAGATGTATAAGGATGTAAAGGAAATGCTGGCCCACCTGCTGCAAAGCGGAGTCATGCCTGAGAGTCAGAGCCCGTGGGTGACCCCTATTGTTTTAGTCCGGAAAAAGGACAGAACCCTGCGCTTCTTTATTGATTACAGACCACTAAATGCTTGTACAGTGCGGGACTCCTACCCAATGCCCAGGATTAAGGAATACCTGTCCGCCTTGGGGAAGGCAAAGTACTTTTCGTCACTGGATTGGGCCAGTGGGTACTGGCAGGTGCCCATGGCTGAACATGACCGGCCGAAGACAGCGTTCATACTGCCCATGGGATTGTTCGAGTTTAATAAGATGCCTTTTGGCTTGACTAATGCCCCTGGGACGTTTCAGCGGTTGATGGAAAGATGCTTAGGGAACTTGAATTTCGAAGCAACACTCATCTACTTTGACAACCTCATTGCCTATGCGGCCACTTTTGAGGAACATCTTCGGGCGGCTGGAGCAAGTGTTGAGTCAGCTGCAGATTCACGGTCTAAAAGTGGAGCCTCAGAAATGCCACCTTTTTTTGCCAACAAATTGAATATCTGGGACACATCGTCTCCACTGAAGGAGACTGGCGTGTGAAAAGATAGCAGCTGTGCAAGAGTGGGCCACTCCGACAACAGTGAAAGATGTTTGGGCCTTCCTGAGGCTTGCCGGGTACTATCGAAGGTTTATGAAGCATTTCACCAATATCGCTAACCCGCTGCTGGAACTGCTAAAGAGAGTGCACTCTGGTTTGAAGAATCAAGCTATTCAAAGGGGAAGCAGTCATGAGGAAGCCTTCAGAGCCTTGAAGATGGCCTTGACAGAGGCCCCAATACTCACCTACGTGGATTTCTCACAGCCCTTCTTCCTCCACACTGATGGGAGCCTACATGGCCTGGGGGCCGTTCTACCACAAATGCAGGAAGGGAAGGAACGAGTGATAGCCTATGCGAGCCGGTCTCTTCATGACGTGGAGCGAAATCTGGACAACTACAGCTCTTTCAAGTTGGAACTGCTGGCATTGGTGTGGGAAATGACCGAAAAGTTCGCAGAGTATTTGTTGGGGTCTGAAGACTGATAATAATATCCATCACCCACCTGGAAAATGCAAAACTGAGGGCCTTTGAACAACGATGGGTGGTCCGCTAGGCGAAGGATCGCTACAAGATTGCTTGTTGAGCTGGGGCTAAGAATACACACGCCAATGCCCTCTCGCGAGTGACTCATGAGTGGCCTGAATGCGTTCGAGATGAGGAATTGGAGGCAGAGAAGATTCCTGGTTTCCGGGACCTTGCTAGGTCGTTGGTGGCGATACAGGGACAGATCAGAGAGGCATCTGGAGAACAAGTGCTAAGACGGCCTTGGGATGACTGGGTGCAGATCCAACAAGCAGACACAGAGCTTGCCCAGCTGAGACAGTGGGTGGCCCTGAAGCAATTTCCCAGCCGGCGAGAGATACTCTGTTCCCAGGGGCTCTGCAGATTCTGAGACAGTTGGAGAGGCTTCAGTTGGAAGATGGATTTCTATATAGAAGAGTACAGCTGGTGAAGGAATTGGGGGGTCATGTAGTATGTGGTGCTCCCAGAAAAGTTGATCCGTGCGGTACTTACGGAGGCCCATGAGAGGGGGGATCACTTTGGTCTGGAGAAGACGTTCCAGCGGTTACAGAAGTTGGTGTGTCTCCCCCGATTGAAGGCTGCAGTAGAGGATGTATGTCAACGATGTCGGAGCTGTGAACTAGACAAAACTCAAGAGCAGAGAACTCTGAAACAGACCATCGTGACTTCTGCCCTCTTAGAGCTGTTGATGATTGACTACCTAGCTGTAGGCCCGGCACATCTCGGGTATGAACATTGTCTGGTGATGACAGATCACTTCACTTAGGCCAGTTTCACACTAGCATTTTGCTGAGCTGCGGAGGGCTGCGGACTTCCTCTGTGAAGCTCCACCCACGGCTGCACCTCCGCCGCTCAGCTCCGCCCACTTCCGCATGCGGCCTGCATACCTATCTTTAACATTAGTTATGCAGGTCGTGCGGATGTATGCGGATGCCTCCTCATGTGTCGTTTTGACGCTGCAGAGAAAAAAATAAATTCCAACCAGTTGCGTTTTACGCGAGTCGCCGCATCGTCAAAACGACGCATGCGGAGGCATCCGCATACATCCACATGACCTAATGTTAAAGATAGGTACCAGGCTGCATGCAGAAGTGGGCCGAGCTGAGCGTCCGTGGGCTTGGCTTCACAGAGGAAGTCCGCAGCCCTCCGCAGCTCAGCAAAACGCTAGTGTGAAACTAGCGTAAGTTCGCTATAGTGACTCCGACCCAGGATAAGACTGCTGAGTCAGCTGCACAGGCCATCTGCAGAGACTTCATCTGGGTGTATGGTTGCCTGAAGAGGATTCATTCTGACCAAGGCTCTTGCTTCCAAGGTCGAGTGATGGAAGAGTTATACCGTTTGTACTAGATTGAGAAGTTGAGAACTACGCCCTATCATCCTCAGGGAAATGGAGCTCAACGTTTCAATCGAACGTTCATTCAGATGCTCTGAACATTGGCGGAAGTTCAGAAAATATGGTGATCTGAGTTCGTGGCTGAATTGGTCTGGGTGTACAACAATCCAGTTAACAGTAAAACAGGATACACTCCATATACTTTGCTGTTCGGGAGAAAGGGACGGGATCACTGAGCTGGAGTTAGACCCAGAAGAAGCATACCTGCGGACGGGGGTGTCTTCCTGGGTTCGAGAACATCGACACAGACTCTTCACCGACTCGTAGAGATGAAGTTCCGGGAACTCCAGCACCATTAGAGGCCGCCAACTTGAGGGACAGCTCGGAAAACAGGAGATCGGCTGTTGATCCGGGAAAAGCGGCCCCAGGGAAAACTGGACCATCGATGGGAGAAGACCCCACATCAAGTGAAGCGCTAAGTCGGCTCTGATGGGCCGAAGTATGGAGTTCAACCTGAACGAGAAAGAGAAACACCTACCCAAATAGTTCATTGCAGCATGTTGCGGCCCTGTTTGTCGCAGGGACCTGAGGAAGGAGAAAGATTGCCGAGCATCGCCAAAGCACCCACTCCAAGAGTTCTCGACTGTGATGAGGAAGAGACAGTCGCCTCGGCCCCAGATTTGAATTATTCACCATCCACCGGTCCCAGGGAAGTGCCCAGGCCTGAAGCAGCAGGGATGGCAGATTCATCCGACCAAAGTGTTCTCTCGCCTCCTATCAGTCAACCTGAATTATGCCGGTCGGAGCAGACAACCGCTGGAGTACCTTACACTCGTTATGAACAAAACCAATTTATTTGGCAGCATATTATTCAAAGAGTGGAAGAGTGTGAATGTCTGATGAAGGAGCTCTCGCCCGTGGAATGGCGAGTTAAAGGAGGGCCGGAGTGTAAGGAGGAAGACCGGGCTGCGGGTACCTGTGTGATGCCGGGTCCGGAACTGTCAGGGCTGCATCCCGTGTTGCCAGGGGAAAATAATGGAGAAAAGGACAGGACTGATGACTGGGTGAGTGGGGGTGTGGCGAGCAGAGGGAGGAGATAGCAGGATGTGAGGGAAGAGTCAGACGTTTCCCTCCGGCAGAGAGTAGAGACAGGTGTGCGCCGCGCTCTGCAGACACAGAGGAAGCACAGAGCTGAGACCCATCCGGGGTTACATGGGGGCCCTGCGGAAACAGGGAGTGCGCAGAGCATCGGGCGCATCACCAGACAGTGTGAGGTGCTCGCAGTAAGGATCGGGTGCCAGATCATGATCTGTATTCCCCTTTCTTGACCGACGTTCGGCGGAGCAAGCACCAGGTAGAGACTTCCTCATTGTTACCCTGTTCTGTTCTACAGATTAATGGACAAGGGGCTCAACGGGTAAAACTGGAGACCGCCCATTGCTGCCAGAAGCTTGTTCATGTGTTGGCGGGAAATGCCTGAAAACGCCATGCTGGCCACTGCTGGGACAACAAACTTCATCGGACTGCAAGCGGCTGAGGAACATTGGAGTCACGATAAGTTTAATAATAAGTCTGTTGCGCTATATTGTAATTCCATTTGTTGATTATCTGTTGTCTTCCTGCGAGGAGTTTTCTTAATTGTTATAAGTAAATTACATTATTGTTAACTCTTGCTCTGCATTCCCTGCCTTCCTGCATCCCGGTACCTGCTTACAGCCGAAGGCGACAAAACATTGCAAATAGCTTGCGGGCTATTAGTTTTGCCGAAGTGTAGCGAAGTGGTATCACCTCTGGGTACCGCGTGGCGTTGTCCATTATGACCAGAATATGTTGGTGGCCACGTGCAGATTTCACTATAGGCCCCACCAGATCCATTGCTATCTGCACAAAGGATACCTCCATAATGGGTAGAGGCCAATGTACTCTGTAACTTTGCAATGGGTGTGGTTAGTTGGCATTCAGGACATGACTGACAATACCTCTGCACCGCAACATAAATCCCGGGCCAAAAGAACAGCTGCAGTATCCATGCTTAGGTTTTCTTTACCCCTAAGTGTCCTCCCAGAGAGTGCGCCATCTCTAGTGTGGCCCGACAGTACAACTGAGGCACCACCAGGTGTTCTACCACTTCATCTTGGATTTTATCAATCCTATACAACAATTCTTGGTTGACAGCCATGCTGGGAAAAATGTTTCTGCACCTGGGTTCTGAGCCACCCCATTTATTTCCACCACCCTTTCTCATGCCCAGGCCAGGGATCCTGGAGCTGAGCTGTCCCAAATGTACCAGGGGACACTTCTAGCTCTGTCATCGACAGAGTCTCCTCGACCTCTCCTGCCAATACCTCTAGGGGAAACCTATCGGGTTTACACTCTGCCCCTAGATTGGCGACCCCTAAGGCAGGTATCTCTGACTCGGGATCTTCGGGTTCCTTGCCCGGAATAACATTTACCTTGGGTGGGCTAACCCTGGTCTCCCGCAGGGACAAGAATAGGGGCATGTCTCTTCCCAATACAGTCCCATAAGGAAGGGTCTTCACCACTCCCATCATGTTTTATCTCTCCATACGGAGTGGAAAAAACAACCTCCACTGTCGGGAATTCTCGGAGTACCCCATGTATACACACACCACCCCCACTTTCCATCCATTGGGATTGTCCCCGGCAACAATGGACCCATGGGCCAGAGTGACTAGGCTTCCCAAGTACAAGAGAGCCTCCGTTTGGTACCCATTTACAAGTACCTGGCAGAGTTGGGGTTCGCTGCCTGATGTTCCTGGAGTTACGATGCAGTCTGGCTGGGCATACATCGAGACCCTGCGCGTAAACCCGCAATCCATAGGTTCAGCCGTCAGGGGGCAGTTGACAGCCACATGTCCGGGCCCTTGGCCTGGCCAGCACCTGATAGCGAAGGCACTGTTAGTCTTGGGGACCGTTTTAAGGGATGATACCATGGATAAAATTTTTAAGAATGGCATAAACATAGTATCTAGGCGAGGCCCAACTCTGAGTAACTCCTTATCCCCCAGTTTCTATGATCCAAATGAAACAAAATTTTTTTTCAATTGGTTATCGACTACAGGCTATTTTAAATGTGGACAACACCCTTGTAAGACCTGTTCTTGTTCTAGAAAAAACTACATCCTTTTCATGTTCCAAAAACCATAAGAACTTCAAAATACAGAGTTTTCTAAATTGCAATTTCAATTATGTAGTGTACATAATAGAATGTTCTGAGTGTAAATTAACATATGTGGGTTCTACCATCAGAAAATTAAAGGACAGGATCAGAGAACATCTATATGACATCGCTCAACCCACAACTCGTCATGTTTCTAATGCTTCAAATCATTTCATTCATATTGATGACAGACAAATCACACATTTTAAAGTATTTGCAATAGAACAGGTCTGTAATCTACCGCGCGGCGGAGACAGAGAAAAAAAAAATGCGTGATAGGGAGGCGTATTGGATCTACATACTCAATACCAGGGTACCTCTAGGATTACATTTAAAAAGGGAAATTATGTTGCACTATTGATATTTGTATTTTTGTATTTTTTCAAGAAAATTTTTCTTTTTCATGTCTTATGTTTTGTTCTAACTATGTAATCAATCTATGTGTTATTCACACATGCTGCATCTCATTATATTAGGTAATCAATGTATATGTTTTTCACCTGATTGGGACACTTCTTATTCTGAATCTGACTGCCCATGATACTGATACTGAGGACTAAGAACACTACACGTGTTCGAAACGCGTACAGTTACTTACGGCATTTCTCCTTCGGTAATCACCAGGCTCATGTCCAGCAGCCATTTTTCATTTTTTCTTTTTTTGTTTTTAAAATTTTGAATTAAAGAATTTTATATTTTACTTCCGGAGCTGGATTTCTCTTCTTTCCTGTTATGACCGTTTTAAGGGAACCTGGTCCCCTGCTATTTTCACCCTGGGGAAACCCCTCAGTATGGATTCGGGGCTGTCTGTCCCCAGTGAGGGGTCGCGCACTTTTCCCAAGCTCCTGGGATGGCGGGGCCCGAAGTGATAGCCAAAGTGGAGCAGAGTCTCAGAGGGGTTAAGGTCTCAGGCTGAAGCCACTTTTTTATCAGCTGCAGCAAGTCATATGCCTGAGACCTAACAGGGCAAACTCCGTGAACGACCACTGAAATACCCGCTGAGCCTGCATGTACCGTAGTCGCTGGGGAGGATGTCTCTCACAGAGCCGCAGTGTGTTGCAGAATCAAATTGTTGGTCTACTGCTAATGCTGAAACTCCTGCAACTTCCGCTGTTGCGCTTGAGAGAAGGCCAACTGTCTTAGTATTTCCTCCATCTTGTCAGCAGGCTTGGGCTGCAGCATTGCAGGCCTAATAAGTGACATGCAGCGGGCGTTGGAGTATGCCTCAGTTCACACTGCCCGCATTCTCCACCAAGTTGTAGTGCGGTGTGTTGACTGCACACATAAACTGGATGTTGCAGAGCCACCTGCTCTGCAGCTTGCAAACCAAGACTGACACACCCAAACTTTTGCTGCAGGGTTTTTAAAATGGAATCTGTGGCCATGGGCCACTTGTAAGACCCGGCTGTATGGAGTGAACTGCCCTACTATCATTCTGTAGTTCACCCTAAAAATAAAAGCCCTTAACAGGGTTTCCTAAACATTGCCTTGGCCAAATAAATTGACCAGGTCCACACTTACTTTTATTTTGCCTGTGACTGCAATACACTTCAGCGGCCTCAATATGCTTCTATGCGCATCCTGGGGTATACATATCGACCCTCGCATATGACCCCCTCACTGCCTCACACCTGCCACGAACAAACCATGGACTTGGACCTCATGGAAGCGCCCGACACATGACCACCTTCTTGCTGCACCATCTTCAACATAATGCTTGTATTCTTAGGGTTAGAAATAGTGCTGACTACTGGATTGCCACTCTGTTAGCTCCACAGTACAAGAGTAAATTTAGCCAGATGCTTTCCCCCCAGGAAAGGGATGCACGCATGCTGGAGTATCAAAATTCGCTTGTGGACAATCTTAAGAGTGGTTTTCCACAAGACTGCCATGAGGTGATATCCAACCCAGGGAACTTGAAGGCATCATCGCAAAACCATTAGCAGCGGCGACAGTGTAAGTGGCATAAGCTATTTCTGTGAGTCTTTTCACATATTTTTTAGACCAGCCTGTGCACCAGCAGAACAGAGTACAAGTCTGACACGTTGTGAACGACTGAAGAGGATGGTGCAGGAGTATCTGGAGCTCAATATCAATGCCATCTGGAGGGATTTGGACCATTTTGCATTTTGGTCTTCAAAAATCAAAGCCTGAGCTCGCCTCACATGCCTTGGAGGTTTTATCATGCCTGGCAGCCAGTGTTCTCTCAGAACGTGTCTTCAGGGCTGCTGGTGGTGTCCTGACGGATATGTGCAGCTGGCTGTCCCCTGAAAGTGTAGACTGCCTAACTTTCATCAAGATAACACTGGACAGACTACGCGATGGTGTAGTTTTTAGTGTCATGTATTGACCTCGAATTATTGTAGTTTGTGCCACCTTTGAAGTATCTTCTGTGCCTGCTGTTGCTACTGCTGCTATTGTTACAAAAATTTATGCCACTTTAGTTGTGTGTGACAATAATTTTTTGAAATGTGGAGACCTCACGTTGGGTCTCCATATGGTATCTGGTGGGTTGCCTTTGGTGGAAGCTGTGTCAGAGGCCTATTATACTGTTTCTATTCTGTGGAAATTGATGCCACTTTACTGCTGTGTGACAAAAAAATTTTGAAATGTGGAGACTCCAAGTTTGGTCTCCATCTGGTGGGCTGCCTGTAGCAGTAGGGCTCCCAGATAGGCAGGCCTGCACTTAATTTCAGTCAACTACCTGTGTTACTAGCCTTACATTTTTCTACCAATACTAGTGTATGAAACTGATGTTCGTGTCATCTGAGTGTGGCTGGAAAAAAAAGGAGGTGTTGCATGACGTATCAGGGTTCCCAGATAAGAAGGCTTTTCATGGTGTCTGCCCCAAATTTTAGCTGTTTGGGAAGCTTTTTGTCACTCCTTAAGGTGTTGTGTATATGTTTGGTTTAGCCTCCCGTTGAATCTAATGGGGTTCGGGTACGTTCGTGGAACCGATCGGTGAACGTCAGTGACTTGAATCAAACCAAACCTTGAAAGGTTTGCTCATCTCTACTTTTTAATTCAGGGTGTTTGCAGGATTTCTCGTTTCATAACACACTGTATTTTCTGTTGGTGAAAGGACCAGATTGCAGACGGCCAGTGCTTCTTTCCAACTCTACGTTGAGGAACATTTTTATGGAATTTGTCCACAATTTTTATCTGCGGTTTTTCACAGATCGATGACCTTCAGCCATCTTTGCTTCGGAGAGACGCTGCCTCTTAGGGCTCATACTCACTTGCGTGAAATACGGCCGAGTCTCGCATGGTAACACCCGGCTCTGTCGCTGGCACTTGGGAGCGGAGCATGCAGCTCCATGTATTGCTGTGCGGCCGCACGCTCCGCTCTGGAGTGCCGGCGGCAGAGCCGGGTTTTAACCTGCGAGACTCGGCCGTATTTCACTCAAGTGAGTATGAGCCCTAACACATGACATTTATACATAGTAATGTGACTAAGGGAACGTTCCCATGGTTGGACTCTGAGTACATCTGCAGCATCCAACCCACAGCGGTCAGATGTTACAGCATAGTGGATGGGATTTCAAAAAATCTCTTGCCCACTATGCATTCACCGTGGAGATGGACATGTGGCGTGTCTTTCTAGACTGCAGCATGTCAACTTATCTTGCAGAAATGCAAGTCTGTACAAGATGAATCTCCCCCATACAATGTATTGGACATCGTGAATCCGCATGGTTCAGTGATCAAATGCGGAATCCCCTGCGTTCACAAGCCGGCAGCGGACATGAGCCGAGTCTAAAGCGCTGCCAGTTAGGGCCATAGATGAACACTGACCCTCCTGATGTGTTTCATTTGTGCCATGTATCTTTTCCAGACTTTTGTTAACCCTTTCCCAACTTTTTTCAGAGGTGCTGCAGTTATCAATTTGTAAATCACTTAATTTTTTTCAAATGAAACATGTCCAACGATCAACTCTGATCAGTTCTGTGTGAATAAAATACACTGATTAGAGATATCCAAATCATTACATTCTTGTCTTCTTTACATTTTACAGAATTCCAACTTTTTTGAGTTGTGTTTTTTTATCCAAGGTTTACTCACCATATAACCTCATATCGGTGATCGGAGCAATTAAGGCTCCACATCGGAACAGTCTCTCATTGGCCTTTAGAATCATAGATGCAATGTAACCACCATAACCCTGTAGGGAGAGACATAAGCCAGAAAATCAACCAAGAGGATCTGACCTTATGCTGCAGTTACTCACAGCAAGAAATGACAAAATAACTTTCAGTTTTAAATAGCTGGTTTCTTAACGAGTGCTATGAGTCACAAGCTGCAGGCTGCACAGAATCACATGGTCTGGTGCAGAGATCCAATAGGTTTCCCAGAACCCATAGAGTTCAGTGTCCACACATTTATCCAAAATACTTCTAGTATCTTCTGTGAGTCCAGAATACTCAGCTGTTCGAAAACAAAATATCAGCAGTGGAGAATCTACAGCCAGAATTACCAGAACTCCTATACTGGGAACCTACATGCAGAACCCTACACTGTGTAACCTACAGACAGAACCCCTACATTAGGGAACCTACAGCCAGAACTCCTACAGTGTGGACCTAGATACATAACCCTACACTTGGGAACATACAATCAGAACCTTACAATGAGGAACATAAAGCCAGAATCCTACATTGGGTAACCTACAGCCAGACCCCTTTATTGGGAAACCTACAGCCTGATCCCTACAGTGGGGAACCTACAGGCAGAAGCTTTTCAGTAAGGAACACACAGTCAGAACGCCTACATTGGGGAACCTACAGCCTGAACCCTACAGTAGGGAATCTACAGGCAAAACCCCTACATTGGGTAACAGCCATAACTCTTAAATAGGGTAACCTATAGCCTGACCCCTACAATGGGGAACCTGCAGGCAGAATGTCTACATTGTCGAACCTACAGCCAGAAATTGTACAGTGCGAAACCTACAGCCAGAACCCTACAATGGGGAACATACAGCCAGAATCTCTACAGTGATGAATCTACAGTCAGAACTCCTACAATGGGAAACCTACAGCCAAAACCCATAGTGGGAAATCTACAGCCAGAACCCCTACAATGGGGAACATTCAGCCACAGCCTTACAATGGGGAGCCTACAGCCACAACCTTACAATGGAGAACCTACAGCCAGAATCTTCCAATGCAGAACCTACATCCATAATCACTACAGTGGGGAACCTACAGTCAGACCTCCTTCATTGGGTTACCTACAGTCTCACCCTTACATTGGGAAACATACAGCCAGAATCCATACAGTGGGGAATCTACAGCCAGAATACATACACTGGGGAACCAACAACCATAATCTCCTACGGTGGGGAACCTAGAGCCAGAAATTCTCTACTGGGTAACCTACAGCTTGAACTTCATAAACTGGGGAACCTACAGCTAGAAACCCTACACGTGAGAACCAACAGCCAGAAATCATACAGCGGGGAACCTACCGCCAGGAACGATACAGTGGGAAACCTAAAGCCAGAACCCCTACATTGAGGAACTTACAGCCAAAATCCCTATAGTGGGAACCTACAGCCAGATCCTCGTACAGTGGAGAACTTACAGCCAGAACCTCTACATTGGGGAACGTACAGCCAGAACCACTAAACTGGGAAACCCACATCCAGAATCACTACAGTTGGGAACCTACAGCCAGAAATCATCTACTGGGTAACCTACAGCTTGAACTTCATAAACTGTGGAACCTGCAGCTAGAAACCCTTTATGTGGGAACCACCAGCTAGAAAGCATACAGTGGGGAACTTACAGCCATAACCGATACAGTGGGGAACCTACATTGGGAAACCTACATCCACAATTCCTACACTGAGTAACCTGCAGCTCTAACTCCTAAACTGGGTAACCTACAGCCTACTTACAGTGGGGAGCCTACAACAAAAACGGCTACCGTGGCAAACCTCCAGCAAGAACCCATACAGTTGGGAACCTATGTTTTTCATTGTAAGATAAGGCTTCTATTTTTCCTATCCAATCCCAAAAAACAGGCATTTCAAGAATACAGGAGATTGTTGTCACAACGCAGTGCACAACCAGGAGCGCTGAGAAATTGCTGCAGCAACAATAATGGTGCTGTCGACCTCTTGGCAGCCTCCTGGACCAATTTTCTCATCAATTTTTGAGGGACATCCAGTTCTCGGTAATGTCACTGTTGTGCCAAATTTCAGACCCTTCTTGATGACTTCTTCACAGTGTCCACAGTAAATCTAATACCTGGAAAATGCTTTTATACCTTGTCCTGACTAACAACTTTCCACAATGAGATCCTTTGCTAAGTGGTCAGCTGTTTACAGACCAGAATATGTCAGGAAAATCTTACTTAACCCTTTAGTGACCAAAACCCTCAGAAGGGAGGGAGCATCGTTAAGACTTTTTGAACACAAAATTGGCTGTCATCGATGACAGGCACCATGTCATGTTTGGAGACCCCTTGATGTGCCTAAACAGTAGAAACTGAAAAAGTATATTTACTATATTGACTGGATTAGTGTAAAAAAGGCTTACTGGAAAAAATAATACCATAAAACTTTAAAGTTTATTTCTAGTTATAATTAAAAAAACAAACAAAACACAAATTCACGAAAAATAAGCTATACAAAAAAACATCCAATAATTATGCAACATAACAGTAAACAAGGATTGCTAACCAATATCCGCCACCACAAAATCTCTGTCTAGTATGAATAATCTTAATAATCTGGCACTCTAGGGGGAATCAGATGCAGAGCCTGGTTGCAGGTATTATAAAGTTCCCTGGTTCCTGGTATCCTGGTTGTATATTATTTATGTATTAAGGGAATTGTAGGGCTACCAGGGTCAGCCGCCGAGGAGCAGGGGCGCCACATTGCATTCAAGAGGGTGCCAACCTCCGCAGACAGGTAGGGTTCACTATGGGGATTTACTAGGGTGAGTTATTCAACACCTTCAATTCTCTCCTCCGTCCCCCAGCACCTCCTCCCTCCCCACTTATCTCCGCTGAAGACTTTGCCTCATTTTTCAAGCAGAAGATTGATAGCATCAGAGACAGTTTTGGTCAACAAGCCCCAGAGCCCTTCCTCCCGACTTCCCTGCCCTCCACCTTCAAAACCAACTTCTCCACCATTACAGAAGATCAACTCTCCACTCTACTCTCAAGATCGCATCTCACCACCTGTGTACTTGACCTGCTCCCATCCCACTTCATCCCAAACCTCGCCACAGTCTTCATCCCAATCCTAACCCATCTCTTCAACCTATCACTAACAACTGGTGTTTTCCCCTCAAGCTTTAAACATGCCTCCATCACACCTATCCTCAAAAAGCCCTCTCTTGACCCATCCTCTGTATCTAGCTATCGCCCTATATCACTTCTCCCTTATGCCTCCAAACTACTGGAACAACACGTTTACCTTGAACTGTCCTCCCATCTCTCTTCTTGCTCCCTCTTTGACCGCTTACAATCTGGCTTCCGGTCACACCACTCCACTGAAACTGCCCTAACTAAGGTCACCAACGACCTCTTAACTGCCAAGAGCAAGCGACACTACTCTGTCCTCCTCCTCCTCCTCGACCTGTAGGCTGCCTTTGACACAGTGGACCATTCCCTATTATTACAGACCCTCTCATCCCTTGGCATCACAGACTTGGCCCTATCCTGGATCTCATCATACCTAACAGACCAGACATTCAGCGTCTCCCACTCACACACCACCTCCTCACCTCGCCCCCTATCTGTCGGAGTCCCGCAAGGTTCAGTCCTTGGGCCCCTGCTCTTCTCCATTTACACCTTTGGCCTGGGACAGCTCATAGAATCTCATGGCTTTCAGTATCACCTCTATGCTGATGACACACAGATCTACATCTCTGGACCAGATATCACCTCCCTGCTAACCAGAATCCCTCAATGTCTGTCCACTATTTCATCCTTCTCCGCTAGATTTCTGAAACTTAACATGGACAAAACAGAATTCATCATCTTTCCCCCATCTCACGCGACCACCCAACGAACCGAACCATTACAGTAAATGGCTGCCCACTCTCCCCAGTCCCACAAGCTCGCTGCCTCAGGGTAATCCTTGACACTGATCTCTCCTTCAAACCACATATCCAAGCCCTTTCCACTTCCTGCCGACTTCAACTCAAAAATATTTCACGAATCCATTCATTCCTCAACCAAGAATCTGCAAAAACCCTAGTCCATGCCCTCATCATCTCTCGCCTTGACTACTGCAACCTCCTGCTCTGTGGCCTCCCCTCGAACACTCTCGCACCCCTCCAATCTATTCTAAACTCTGCTGCCCGACTAATCCACCTGTCCCCCCGCTATTCCCCGGCCTCTCTCCTCTGTCAATCCCTGCACTGGCTCCCCATTGCCCAGAGACTCCAGTACAAAGCCCTAACCGTGACGTACAAAGCCATCCACAACCTGTCTCCTCCATACATCTGTGACCTCGTCTCCCGGTACTTACCTACACGCAACCTCCGATCCTCACAAGATCTCCTTCTCTACTCCCCTCTTATCTCCTCTGCCCACAATCGTATACAAGATTTCTCTCGCGTATCACCCCTACTCTGGAACCCTCTACCACAACACATCAGACTCTCGCCTACCATCGAAATCTTCAAAAAGAACCTGAAGACCCACCTCTTCCGACAAGCCTACAACCTGCAGTAACCACCGATCGACCAAACCGCTGCACGACCAGCTCTATCCTCACCTACTGTATCCTCACCCATCCCCTGTAGATTGTGAGCCCTCGCGGGCAGGGTCCTCTCTCCTCCTGTACCAGTTATGACTTGTATTGTTTAAGATTATTGTACTTGTTTTTATTTTGTATACCCCTCCTCACATGTAAAGCGCCATGGAATAAATGGCGCTATAACAAAAAATAATAATAATAATAATTATAGTTATCTAAATAGGATTGCCCCAAATTCCCCCTAGAGTGCCAGATTATTAAGATTATTTGTACTAGACAGATTTTGTGGTGGCAGATATTGGTTAGGGATCCTTGTTTACTGTTATGTTGCATAATGATTGGATTTTTTTTGGTATAGTTGATTTTTCGTAGGGGTATTATCTGGATACTTCACTTTATGATTTAATAAGGGGGAATCAGATGCAGCACCTGGTTGCAGGTATTATAAAGTCCCCTGGTTCCTGGTATCCTGGTTGTATATTATTTATGTATTAAGGGATTTCTAGGGCCAGGAGGGCGAGCCGCCGAGAAACTGGGGCGTCATATTGTGTTCAAGAGTGTGCCAGCCTCCGCAGACAGGTAGGGCTAAGATAGGGGTGAATAGGGTGAAGCAGGTATATCCACACTCTAGCCTACCTTACTGTCTGGTCTGTCACTAGTGGGTCAAAAATATTTTTAGTGACCTGGTGCTACATTATTGAATTTGTGTTTTGTTTGTTTTTTTAATTATAACTAGAAATAAACTTTAAAGTTTTATGGTATTAGTTTAAACAGTTGAAACCCCCCAATTCTAACTCCAACCCCAACACACCCCTAACCCCAACCCCAACATACCCCTAACCCTAAACACAACCCCAACCACAACCCTAACCCCAACACCAACTTAACCCCAACACAACCATAACCCCAACACAACTCTAACCCCAACCCTAACCCTAGCTCTAACCCCAACCCTAGCCCCAGCCCTAACCCTAGCCCTAACCCTAGCCCCAACCCTAACTCTAGCCCTAACTCCAGCCC
Organism: Ranitomeya variabilis; assembly: GCF_051348905.1. Classification (NCBI taxonomy): domain Eukaryota; kingdom Metazoa; phylum Chordata; class Amphibia; order Anura; family Dendrobatidae; genus Ranitomeya; species Ranitomeya variabilis. The sequence continues at coordinate 249,699,311 of NC_135238.1, read as the reverse complement.
TAACCCTAACTGCAAAGAATGGGAAAAAATAAAATGTTTACATTTTTTGTTTTTACCTAACTAAGGGGGTGACAAATGGGGGTTTGATTTACTTTATTTTGATCACTGTGATAGGGTCTATCACAGTGATCAAAATGAACCAATAGGAAAAATCTCTAATTGGTGCTGGGTACCAGCCGGCAGATCTCACCATTTCCTTCCAGGAAGATGATGTGGAGGGCCGGGGGACAGAGGAGGAGGGTCCGGTGATGGCAAAGGTACCGGGAGGGCTTGGGGGACTCCATTTCTCTCTCCTCTTTTATGCTAGATCATATCAGAGGAGAGAGAAATGAACTGAAAATCTGATTTTTTTTTTTTGTGATTGCAGTTATTCACCGAATGACGGGGAACAGTAAAAACTGACCCGAATCATGTTCTTCAGGGTCTCCGCTATCCCTCGTAGCTGAGACCTCAAAGATTTTCCGACGCAGGGGGCGCTATACACTTATTTCTCAGCGCCATTAAGCTGCACTGAGGAATAAGGCCCCTTAATTGCCGCCGTTAAAAGGCAAATCAGCGGTCGTTAAGGGGTTAAACAGCAAGACTTTTTAATAGGTTGATAAGAATCCTTGTAAATGATGGCAGCCAAGCACTGGCTACAATGTTACATGAGGGGAAATGTGATTGGCTGATTCTGAACAAAACCACATGCCCAATAATATTATGCAACAACATTATTTTAGTTTTCTGATTTTTATTTTCCCCTCAAAAAGTTTGATTCTCAATGGATTTGTACACATTATGGGTGATAATAAAGGAGAAAACATTTCTGAAATTAATCTTGGTATGATTTTTTTAATGAAAAAAACCTGGCATTTCATCAGGGGTGTGTAGACTTTTTATATCCACTGTACAGCAAGAATTGCTACAATGGCCTCCAGCTTGAGCAGCCACAGTGGGAAACTTTCAACCAGAATCCACGAAGTTGGGAATCTATTGCCAGAACCTCCGCAATTGGGAACCTGCAGCCAAAACCTCTACAATGAGGAACCTACAGCAACCATAAGTTGGAACCCTAAATCCAGAACTCCCACTGTAGGGAACCTACAGCTGAAACCCCAGCAGTAGGGAACCTATAGGTGGAACCTATATATTTGGGAAATTAAAGCTGGAACCCTGCAATTGGGAGCGTACAGCCATAAACCCAACAGCTAGATCCACAACAGTAGAGAACCTACAACCAGCACCCCCGCAGTTGTGAACCTGCAACCAAAATCCGCACAGTAGATAATCTACAGCTGGAATTCCTACAGCTAGAACCCCCGAAGTTGGAAATCTAGAGCCTGAACCCAAGGGCCATTGGTAACCTACAGCCATAAACCCAACAATGTAGAACCCACAGCTGGAACTGCTGCAGTTGGGAATCTACAGGCGGAACCCCCAAAGTTGGGAAATTACAGCCAGAACACTCACTATTGGGAACTGATAGCAATCTCTTCTAAAATGGAGAAGTTGGGAACCTACATCCAGAACTCCCGCAAATGGGAACTTAAAGCCCAAACCCCCGCAGTTGGGAACGTAAAGATGGAACCGCTATGGTTGAGAAACATCAGCCGGAACCCATAAAGTTGGGATTCTACAGCTGAAACCCCCGAAATTGGGAACCTGCAGCCATAAACCCTACAATAAGGATTTTATAGCTAGAACCGATACAGTAGGGAACCTACAGTTGAGGCCATAGCAACCCAGCAAGGAGGATTAGGTGATAACTTGATGAATTACCTTCCCAAATATGCTCAGTCTGCTTGGATCAATATAAGGTTCTCTTAGTAACCACCTGACAAAGGGAAAATAAAACATAAATATAGCAGTCAAGAGGAAAAGCAACATCTTTTAAAAAAATTAACAAGGTACATTGATCTATAACAGGGAAAAACAATTACAGTTTGATACTGATCTATGGGAAAATGGAGGAGCCATTACAAAGTGGCCCTGACCTACAGGAAGAGGGAGGAGCCATTACAGTGTGATTGTGACCTAAGGAAGGGGGAGGAGCCATTACAATGTGGCCCTGACCTAAAGGAAGAGGGAGGAGCCATTACAGTGTGATTGTGACCTAAGGAAGGGGGAGGAGCCATTACAATGTGGCCCTGACCTAAAGGAAGAGGGAGGAACCATTACAGTGTGATCCTGACCTACAGGAAGAGGGAGGAGCCATTACAGTGTGATCCTGACCTACAGGAAGGGGGCGGAGCCATTACAATGTGGCCCTGACCTACAGGAAGAGGGAGGAGCCATTACAGTGTGATCCTGACCTACATGAAGGGGGAGGAGCCATTACAATGTGGCCCTGACCTAAAGGAAGAGGGAGGAGCCATTACAGTGTGATCCTGAACTACAGGAAGGGGAAGGAGCCATTACAATGTGGCCCTGACCTACAGGAAGAGGGAGGAGCCATTACAGTGTGATCCTGACCTACAGGAAGAGGGAGGAGCCATTACAGTGTGATCCTGACCTACAGGAAGGGGGAGGAGCCATTACAATGTGGCCCTGACCTACAGGAAGAGGGAGGAGCCATTACAGTGTGATGCTGACCTACAGGAAGAGGGAGGAGCCATTACAGTGTGATACTGACCTACAGGAAGGGGGAGGAGCCATTACAATGTGGCCCTGACCTACAGGAAGAGGGAGGAGCCATTACAGTGTGATCCTGACCTACAGGAAGGGGGAGGAGCCATTACAATGTGGCCCTGACCTACAGGAAGAGGGAGGAGCCATTACAGTGTGATTGTGACCTAAGGAAGGGGGAGGAGCCATTACAATGTGGCCCTGACCTACAGGAAAAGGGAGGAGCCATTACAGTGTGATCCTGACCTACAGGAAGAGGGAGGAGCCATTACAGTGTGATCCTGACCTACAGGAAGGGGGAGGAGCCATTACAATGTGGCCCTGACCTACAGGAAGAGGGAGGAGCCATTACAGTGTGATGCTGACCTACAGGAAGAGGGAGGAGCCATTACAGTGTGATACTGACCTACAGGAAGGGGGAGCAGCCATTACAATGTGGCCCTGACCTACAGGAAGAGGGAGGAGCCATTACAGTGTGATCCTGACCTACAGGAAGGGGGAGGAGCCATTACAATGTGGCCCTGACCTACAGGAAGAGGGAGGAGCCATTACAGTGTGATTGTGACCTAAGGAAGGGGGAGGAGCCATTACAATGTGGCCCTGACCTAAAGGAAGAGGGAGGAACCATTACAGTGTGATCCTGACCTACAGGAAGAGGGAGGAGCCATTACAGTGTGATCCTGACCTACAGGAAGGGGGCGGAGCCATTACAATGTGGCCCTGACCTACAGGAAGAGGGAGGAGCCATTACAGTGTGATCCTGACCTACAGGAAGGGGGAGGAGCCATTACAATGTGGCCCTGACCTAAAGGAAGAGGGAGGAGCCATTACAGTGTGATCCTGAACTACAGGAAGGGGAAGGAGCCATTACAATGTGGCCCTGACCTACAGGAAGAGGGAGGAGCCATTACAGTGTGATTGAGACCTAAGAAAGGTCGAGGAGCCATTACAATGTGGCCCTGACCTACAGGAAGAGGGAGGAACTATTACAGTGTGATGCTGACCTACAGGAAGAGGGAGGAGCCATTACAGTGTGATCCTGACCTACAGGAAGGGGGAGGAGCCATTACAATGTGGCCCTGACCTACAGGAAGAGGGAGGAGCCATTACAGTGTGATCCTGACCTACAGGAAGAGGGAGGAGCCATTACAGTGTGATCCTGACCTACAGGAAGGGGGAGGAGCCATTACAATGTGGCCCTGACCTACAGGAAGAGGGAGGAGCCATTACAGTGTGATGCTGACCTACAGGAAGAGGGAGGAGCCATTACAGTGTGATACTGACCTACAGGAAGGGGGAGGAGCCATTACAATGTGGCCCTGACCTACAGGAAGAGGGAGGAACCATTACAGTGTGATGCTGACCTACAGAAAGAGGGAGGAGCCATTACAGTGTGATCCTGACCTACAGGAAGGGGGAGGAGCCATTACAATGTGGCTCTGACCTACAGGAAGAGGGAGGAGCCATTACAGTGTGATTGTGACCTAAGGAAGGGGGAGGAGCCATTACAATGTGGCCCTGACCTACAGGAAGAGGGAGGAGCCATTACAGTGTGATTGTGACCTAAGGAAGGGGGAGGAGCCATTACAATGTGGCCCTGACCTACAGGAAGAGGGAGGAGCCATTACAGTGTGATTGTGACCTAATGAAGGGGGAGGAGCCATTACAATGTGGCCCTGACCTACAGGAAGAGCGAGGAGCCATTACAGTGTGATCCTGACCTACAGGAAGAGGGAGGAGCCATTACAGTGTGATCCTGACCTAAGGAAGAGGGAGGAGCCATTACAATGTGGCCCTGACCTACAGGAAGAGGGAGGAGCCATTACAGTGTGATTGTGACCTAAGGAAGGGGGAGGAGCTATTACAATGTGGCCCTGACCTACAGGAAGAGGGAGGAGCCATTACAGTGTGATTGTGACCTAAGGAAGGGGGAGGAGCCATTACAATGTGGCCCTGACCTACAGGAAGAGGGAGGAACCATTACACTGTGATCCTGACCTACAGGAAGAGGGAGGAGCCATTACAGTGTGATCCTGACCTACAGGAAGAGGGAGGAGCCATTACAATGTGGCCCTGACCTGCAGGAAGAGGGAGGAGCCATTACAGTGTGACCTCGACCTACAGGAAGAGGAAGGAGCCATTATAGTGTGATTGTGACCTAAGGAAGAGGGAGGAGCCATTACTGTGTGACACTGACCTACAGAAAGTGGGAGGACCCATTACAGAGTGGCCCTGACCTATGGGAAGAGGGAGGACCCATTATAGTGTGACCCAGACCTAAGGAAAGATGGAGGACCCATTACAATGTCACCTTCACTTACGGGAAGAGGGAGGACCAACTTCAGTGTGATACTGACTACAGGAAGAGGGAGGAATCATTACAGTGTGATACTGATCTACGGGAAGATGTAGTACCCATTACAGTGTGACCTCGACCTACAGGAAGAGCCATTACAATGAGACCCTGACTTACAGGAGAGGGAGGAGCCATTACAGTGTGACCCCGGCCTACAGGAAGAGGTAGGAGTCATTACAGTGTGATACTGACCTATGGGAAAAGCCATTATAGTGTGACCCTGACCTACGGGAAGAGGGAGGACCCGTTACAGCGCAAACCCGACCTACAGGAAGAGGGAGGAGCCATTACAGTGTTACTCTGACCCAAGGGAAGAGCCATTGAAGTGTGATTGTGACATATGAAAAGATGGGGACCCACTATGGTGTGATTCTGACCTATTGGAAGAGAGAGGAGCCATTACAGTACGACCCTGACCTACGTGAAGAGGGACGAGACATTACCGTGTGACCCCGACCTATGGGAAGAGGGAAGAGAAATTACAGTGTGACCCTGTCGCACAAGATGAAGAAGGAGCCATGAAAGAGTTACCCTAACCTATGGGAAGATGTAGGACAAGTTACAGTGTGATCCTGACCTACGGGAAGAGGGAGGAACCATTACAGTGTAATTCTGTCTTACAGGAAGAGGGAGGACCCATTACAGTGTGACCCCGGCCTACAGGAAGAGGTAGGAGTCATTACAGTGTGATACTGACCTATGGGAAAAGCCATTATAGTGTGACCCTGACCTACGGGAAGAGGGAGGACCCATTACAGCGCAAACCCGACCTACAGGAAGAGGGAGGAGCCATTACAGTGTGATACTGTCCTATGGGAAGATGGAGTACTCATTAGAGTGTGACCCCAACCTACAAGAAGAGGGAATAGCCATTACAGAGTGTTCCTGACCTACAAGAAGAGGGAGGACCAATTGCAGTGTGACCCTGAATAATGGGAAAAAAAGACCCCATTACAGTGGGATCCTGACCTGGGGGAAGAGGAAGGAATCATTATAGTGTGATCCTGACCTATGGGAAGAGGGTGGACCCATTGTAGAGTGACCGCGACCAACAGGAAGAGCCATTACAGTGTGACACTGACCTTAGAAAGAGGGAATAGCCATTACAGTGAGACCGTAACCTACGGGAAGATGAAGGACCAATTTCAGTGTGATTCTGACCTACGGAAAAAGGGAGGACCTATTAGATTGTGACCCTGACCTACAGGAATAGCCATTATAATGTGATCCTGACCTAGAGGAAGAGGGACGACCCATTACAGTGTGACCCGGACCTAAAGGAAGAGCCATTATAGTGTGATCCCGACCTACAGGAAGAGGGACGACCCATTACAATGTCACCTACACCTACCGGAAAAGGGAGGACCATTACAGTATGAGCCAGACCTACAGGGAAAGGGAGGAGTCATTACTGTGGGATACTGTAGATGAATGAAAGGGTTAATGTGGATATAATCTGCGCTGCTGAATCAGGTCTAGACGTATATATCTCATAAAGAATGGTGGTTTATTCAACGAGTTTCAAAGTCTAGGTGACGTCTTCATCAGGAAATACCTCACTAACAGGAAATACCTCACTAACAGAGGAAATACCTCACTAACAGAGGAAATACCTCACTAACAGAGGAAATACCTCACTAACGGGAAATACCTCACTAACAGAGGAAATACCTCACTAACAGAGGAAATACCTCACTAACAGGAAATACCGCACTAACAGATGAAATACCGCACTAACAGAGGAAATACCGCACTAACAGAGGAAATACCGCACTAACAGTAAATACCTCACTAACAGAGGAAATACCTCACTAACAGAGGAAATACCTCACTAACGGGAAATACCTCACTAACAGAGGAAATACCTCACTAACAGAGGAAATACCTCACTAACAGGAAATACCGCACTAACAGATGAAATACCGCACTAACAGAGGAAATACCTCACTAACAGAGGAAATACCGCACTAACAGGAAATACATCACTAACAGAGGAAATACCTCACTAACAGAGGAAATACCTCACTAACAGAGGAAATACCGCACTAACAGGAAATACATCACTAACAGAGGAAATACCTCACTAACAGAGGAAATACCTCACTAACAGAGGAAATACCGCACCAACAGAGGAAATACCGCACTAACAGGAAATACATCACTAACAGAGGACATACCTCACTAACAGAGGAAATACCTCACTAACAGGAAATACCTCACTAACAGGAAATACCTCACTAACAGAGGAAATACCTCACTAACAGAGGAAATACCTCACTAACAGGAAATACCGCACTAAAAGAGGAAATACCTCACTAACAGAGGAAATACCTCACTAACGGGAAATACCTCACTAACAGAGGAAATACCTCACTAACAGAGGAAATACCTCACTAACAGGAAATACCGCACTAACAGATGAAATACCGCACTAACAGAGGAAATACCTCACTAACAGAGGAAATACCGCACTAACAGGAAATACATCACTAACAGAGGAAATAGCTCACTAACAGAGGAAATACCTCACTAACAGAGGAAATACCACACTAACAGAGGAAATACCGCACTAACAGGAAATACATCACTAACAGAGGAAATACCTCACTAACAGAGGAAATACCTCACTAACAGAGGAAATACCGCACTAACAGAGGAAATACCTCACTAACAGAGGAAATACCGCACTAACAGAGGAAATACCTCACTAACAGAGGAAATACCTCACTAACAGGAAATACCGCACTAACAGAGGAAATACCGCGCTAACAGAGGAAATACCTCGGTAACAGAGGAAATACCTCACTAACAGAGGAAATACCTCACTAACAGAGGAAATACCGCACTAATAGAGGAAATACCTCACTAACAGGAAATACCTCACTAACAGAGGAAATACCTCACTAACAGGAAATGCCTCACTAACAGGAAATACCTCACCAACAGGAAATACCTGACTAACAGAGGAAATACCTCACTAACAGAGGAAATACCGCACTAACAGAGGAAATACCGCACTAACAGAGGAAATACCGCACTAACAGAGGAAATACCGCACTAACAGGAAATACATCACTAACAGAGGAAATACCTCACTAACAGAGGAAATACCGCACTAACAGAGGAAATACCGCACTAACAGAGGAAATAACGCACTAACGGAGGAAATACCGCACTAACAGGAAATACCTCACTAACAGAGGAAATACCACACTAACAGAGGAAATACCGCACTAACAGAGGAAATACCGCACTAACAGGAAATACCTCACTAACAGAGGAAATACCTCACTAACAGAGGAAATACCTCACTAACAGGAAATACCTCACTAACAGGAAATACCTCACCAACAGGAAATACCTCACTAACAGAGGAAATACCTCACTAACAGAGGAAATACCGCACTAACAGAGGAAATACCGCACTAACAGGGGAAATACCGCACTAACAGGAAATACATCACTAACAGAGGAAATACCTCACTAACAGAGGAAATACCGCACTAACAGAGGAAATATCGCACTAACAGAGGAAATACCTCACTAACGGAGGAAATACCGCACTAACGGAGGAAATACCGCAGTAACAGGAAATACCTCACTAACAGAGGAAATACCACACTAACAGAGGAAATACCGCACTAACAGAGGAAATAGCTCACTAACAGTAAATACCTCACTAACAAAGGAAATACCTCACTAACAGAGGAAATTCCTCACTAACAGGAAATACCTCACTAACGGAGGAAATACCTCACAAATAGAGGAAATACCTCACTAACAGAGGAAATACATCACTAACAGAGGAAATACATCACTAACAGAGGAAATACCTCACTAACAGAGGAAATACCGCACTAACAGAGGAAATACCGCACTAACAGAGGAAATACCTCACTAACAGAGGAAATACCGCACTAACAGAGGAAATACCGCACTAACAGGAAATACCTCACTAAGAGTAAATACCTCACTAATAGAGGAAATACCTCACTAACAGAGGAAATACCTCACTAACAGAGGAAATACCGCACTAACAGGAAATACATCACTAACAGAGGAAATACCTCACTAACAGAGGAAATACCTCACTAACAGAGGAAATACCGCACTAACAGAGGAAATACCTCACTAACAGAGGAAATACCGCACTAACAGAGGAAATACCTCACTAACAGAGGAAATACCTCACTAACAGGAAATACCGCACTAACAGAGGAAATACCGCGCTAACAGAGGAAATACCTCGGTAACAGAGGAAATACCTCACTAACAGAGGAAATACCTCACTAACAGAGGAAATACCGCACTAATAGAGGAAATACCTCACTAACAGGAAATACCTCACTAACAGAGGAAATACCTCACTAACAGGAAATGCCTCACTAACAGGAAATACCTCACCAACAGGAAATACCTGACTAACAGAGGAAATACCTCACTAACAGAGGAAATACCGCACTAACAGAGGAAATACCGCACTAACAGAGGAAATACCGCACTAACAGAGGAAATACCGCACTAACAGGAAATACATCACTAACAGAGGAAATACCTCACTAACAGAGGAAATACCGCACTAACAGAGGAAATACCGCACTAACAGAGGAAATAACGCACTAACGGAGGAAATACCGCACTAACAGGAAATACCTCACTAACAGAGGAAATACCACACTAACAGAGGAAATACCGCACTAACAGAGGAAATACCGCACTAACAGGAAATACCTCACTAACAGAGGAAATACCTCACTAACAGAGGAAATACCTCACTAACAGAGGAAATACCTCACTAACAGGAAATACCTCACTAACAGGAAATACCTCACCAACAGGAAATACCTCACTAACAGAGGAAATACCTCACTAACAGAGGAAATACCGCACTAACAGAGGAAATACCGCACTAACAGGGGAAATACCGCACTAACAGGAAATACATCACTAACAGAGGAAATACCTCACTAACAGAGGAAATACCGCACTAACAGAGGAAATATCGCACTAACAGAGGAAATACCTCACTAACGGAGGAAATACCGCACTAACGGAGGAAATACCGCAGTAACAGGAAATACCTCACTAACAGAGGAAATACCACACTAACAGAGGAAATACCGCACTAACAGAGGAAATAGCTCACTAACAGTAAATACCTCACTAACAAAGGAAATACCTCACTAACAGAGGAAATTCCTCACTAACAGGAAATACCTCACTAACGGAGGAAATACCTCACAAATAGAGGAAATACCTCACTAACAGAGGAAATACATCACTAACAGAGGAAATACATCACTAACAGAGGAAATACCTCACTAACAGAGGAAATACCGCACTAACAGAGGAAATACCGCACTAACAGAGGAAATACCTCACTAACAGAGGAAATACCGCACTAACAGAGGAAATACCGCACTAACAGGAAATACCTCACTAAGAGTAAATACCTCACTAATAGAGGAAATACCTCACTAACAGAGGAAATACCTCACTAACAGAGGAAATACATCACTAACAGAGGAAATACCTCACTAACAGAGGAAATACCGCACTAACAGAGGAAATACCGCACTAACAGAGGAAATACCTCACTAACAGAGGAAATACCGCACTAACAGAGGAAATACCGCACTAACAGGAAATACCTCACTAAGAGTAAATACCTCACTAATAGAGGAAATACCTCACTAACAGAGGAAATACCTCACTAACAGTGGAAATACCTCACTAACAGAGGAAATACCTTACTAACAGCAAATACCTCACTAACAGGAAATACCGCACTAACAGAAGAAATACCGCACTAAGAGGAAATACCTCACTAACAGAGGAAATACCTCGCTAAGGCTACGTTCACATTAGCGTTGTGCGACGCAGCGTCAGGCGCCGCTGCGTCGCCACATGCGTCATGCACCCCTATATTTAACATGGGGGCGCATGGACATGCGTTGCATTTGCGTTTTTGTGACGCATGCGTCGCTGCGGCGCACGCGTCAGGGCGCACAGGACGCAGCAAGTTGCATTTTTTGTGCGTCCAAAATCGAGCAAAAAAAGGACGCATGCGTCACAAAACGCTGCATTGTGCATGCGTTCACATTTGCTTTGTGCGTTGCGTCGCCGACGCTGCGGCGCACAACGCAAATGTGAACGTAGCCTAACAGAGGAAATACCTCGCTAACAGAGGAAATACCTCACTAACAGAGGAAATACCTCACTAACAGAGGAAATACAGCACTAACAGAGGAAATACAGCACTAACAGAGGAAATACCTCGCTAACAGTGGAAATACCTCACTAACAGAGGAAATACCTCACTAACGGGAAATACCTCACTAACAGAGGAAATACCTCACTAACAGGAAATACCTCACTAACGGAGGAAATACCTCACTAATAGAGGAAATACCTCACTAACAGAGGAAATACATCACTAACAGAGGAAATACATCACTAACAGAGGAAATACCTCACTAACAGAGGAAATACCGCACTAACAGAGGAAATACCACACTAACAGAGGAAATACCGCACTAACAGGAAATACATCACTAACAGAGGAAATACCTCACTAACAGAGGAAATACCTCACTAACAGAGGAAATACCGCACTAACAGAGGAAATACCTCACTAACAGAGGAAATACCGCACTAACAGAGGAAATACCTCACTAACAGAGGAAATACCTCACTAACAGGAAATACCGCACTAACAGAGGAAATACCGCGCTAACAGAGGAAATACCTCGGTAACAGAGGAAATACCTCACTAACAGAGGAAATACCTCACTAACAGAGGAAATACCGCACTAATAGAGGAAATACCTCACTAACAGGAAATACCTCACTAACAGAGGAAATACCTCACTAACAGGAAATGCCTCACTAACAGGAAATACCTCACCAACAGGAAATACCTGACTAACAGAGGAAATACCTCACTAACAGAGGAAATACCGCACTAACAGAGGAAATACCGCACTAACAGAGGAAATACCGCACTAACAGAGGAAATACCGCACTAACAGGAAATACATCACTAACAGAGGAAATACCTCACTAACAGAGGAAATACCGCACTAACAGAGGAAATACCGCACTAACAGAGGAAATAACGCACTAACGGAGGAAATACCGCACTAACAGGAAATACCTCACTAACAGAGGAAATACCACACTAACAGAGGAAATACCGCACTAACAGAGGAAATACCGCACTAACAGGAAATACCTTACTAACAGAGGAAATACCTCACTAACAGAGGAAATACCTCACTAACAGGAAATACCTCACTAACAGGAAATACCTCACCAACAGGAAATACCTCACTAACAGAGGAAATACCTCACTAACAGAGGAAATACCGCACTAACAGAGGAAATACCGCACTAACAGGGGAAATACCGCACTAACAGGAAATACATCACTAACAGAGGAAATACCTCACTAACAGAGGAAATACCGCACTAACAGAGGAAATATCGCACTAACAGAGGAAATACCTCACTAACGGAGGAAATACCGCACTAACGGAGGAAATACCGCAGTAACAGGAAATACCTCACTAACAGAGGAAATACCACACTAACAGAGGAAATACCGCACTAACAGAGGAAATAGCTCACTAACAGTAAATACCTCACTAACAAAGGAAATACCTCACTAACAGAGGAAATTCCTCACTAACAGGAAATACCTCACTAACGGAGGAAATACCTCACAAATAGAGGAAATACCTCACTAACAGAGGAAATACATCACTAACAGAGGAAATACATCACTAACAGAGGAAATACCTCACTAACAGAGGAAATACCGCACTAACAGAGGAAATACCGCACTAACAGAGGAAATACCTCACTAACAGAGGAAATACCGCACTAACAGAGGAAATACCGCACTAACAGGAAATACCTCACTAAGAGTAAATACCTCACTAATAGAGGAAATACCTCACTAACAGAGGAAATACCTCACTAACAGAGGAAATACCGCACTAACAGGAAATACATCACTAACAGAGGAAATACCTCACTAACAGAGGAAATACCGCACTAACAGAGGAAATACCTCACTAACAGAGGAAATACCGCACTAACAGAGGAAATACCTCACTAACAGAGGAAATACCTCACTAACAGGAAATACCGCACTAACAGAGGAAATACCGCGCTAACAGAGGAAATACCTCGGTAACAGAGGAAATACCTCACTAACAGAGGAAATACCTCACTAACAGAGGAAATACCGCACTAATAGAGGAAATACCTCACTAACAGGAAATACCTCACTAACAGAGGAAATACCTCACTAACAGGAAATGCCTCACTAACAGGAAATACCTCACCAACAGGAAATACCTGACTAACAGAGGAAATACCTCACTAACAGAGGAAATACCGCACTAACAGAGGAAATACCGCACTAACAGAGGAAATACCGCACTAACAGAGGAAATACCGCACTAACAGGAAATACATCACTAACAGAGGAAATACCTCACTAACAGAGGAAATACCGCACTAACAGAGGAAATACCGCACTAACAGAGGAAATAACGCACTAACGGAGGAAATACCGCACTAACAGGAAATACCTCACTAACAGAGGAAATACCACACTAACAGAGGAAATACCGCACTAACAGAGGAAATACCGCACTAACAGGAAATACCTCACTAACAGAGGAAATACCTCACTAACAGAGGAAATACCTCACTAACAGAGGAAATACCTCACTAACAGGAAATACCTCACTAACAGGAAATACCTCACCAACAGGAAATACCTCACTAACAGAGGAAATACCTCACTAACAGAGGAAATACCGCACTAACAGAGGAAATACCGCACTAACAGGGGAAATACCGCACTAACAGGAAATACATCACTAACAGAGGAAATACCTCACTAACAGAGGAAATACCGCACTAACAGAGGAAATATCGCACTAACAGAGGAAATACCTCACTAACGGAGGAAATACCGCACTAACGGAGGAAATACCGCAGTAACAGGAAATACCTCACTAACAGAGGAAATACCACACTAACAGAGGAAATACCGCACTAACAGAGGAAATAGCTCACTAACAGTAAATACCTCACTAACAAAGGAAATACCTCACTAACAGAGGAAATTCCTCACTAACAGGAAATACCTCACTAACGGAGGAAATACCTCACAAATAGAGGAAATACCTCACTAACAGAGGAAATACATCACTAACAGAGGAAATACATCACTAACAGAGGAAATACCTCACTAACAGAGGAAATACCGCACTAACAGAGGAAATACCGCACTAACAGAGGAAATACCTCACTAACAGAGGAAATACCGCACTAACAGAGGAAATACCGCACTAACAGGAAATACCTCACTAAGAGTAAATACCTCACTAATAGAGGAAATACCTCACTAACAGAGGAAATACCTCACTAACAGAGGAAATACATCACTAACAGAGGAAATACCTCACTAACAGAGGAAATACCGCACTAACAGAGGAAATACCGCACTAACAGAGGAAATACCTCACTAACAGAGGAAATACCGCACTAACAGAGGAAATACCGCACTAACAGGAAATACCTCACTAAGAGTAAATACCTCACTAATAGAGGAAATACCTCACTAACAGAGGAAATACCTCACTAACAGTGGAAATACCTCACTAACAGAGGAAATACCTTACTAACAGCAAATACCTCACTAACAGGAAATACCGCACTAACAGAAGAAATACCGCACTAAGAGGAAATACCTCACTAACAGAGGAAATACCTCGCTAAGGCTACGTTCACATTAGCGTTGTGCGACGCAGCGTCAGGCGCCGCTGCGTCGCCACATGCGTCATGCACCCCTATATTTAACATGGGGGCGCATGGACATGCGTTGCATTTGCGTTTTTGTGACGCATGCGTCGCTGCGGCGCACGCGTCAGGGCGCACAGGACGCAGCAAGTTGCATTTTTTGTGCGTCCAAAATCGAGCAAAAAAAGGACGCATGCGTCACAAAACGCTGCATTGTGCATGCGTTCACATTTGCTTTGTGCGTTGCGTCGCCGACGCTGCGGCGCACAACGCAAATGTGAACGTAGCCTAACAGAGGAAATACCTCGCTAACAGAGGAAATACCTCACTAACAGAGGAAATACCTCACTAACAGAGGAAATACAGCACTAACAGAGGAAATACAGCACTAACAGAGGAAATACCTCGCTAACAGTGGAAATACCTCACTAACAGAGGAAATACCTCACTAACGGGAAATACCTCACTAACAGAGGAAATACCTCACTAACAGGAAATACCTCACTAACGGAGGAAATACCTCACTAATAGAGGAAATACCTCACTAACAGAGGAAATACATCACTAACAGAGGAAATACATCACTAACAGAGGAAATACCTCACTAACAGAGGAAATACCGCACTAACAGAGGAAATACCGCACTAACAGAGGAAATACCTCACTAACAGAGGAAATACCGCACTAACAGAGGAAATACCGCACTAACAGGAAATACCTCACTAAGAGTAAATACCTCACTAATAGAGGAAATACCTCACTAACAGAGGAAATACCTCACTAACAGTGGAAATACCTCACTAACAGAGGAAATACCTTACTAACAGCAAATACCTCACTAACAGGAAATACCGCACTAACAGAAGAAATACCGCACTAAGAGGAAATACCTCACTAACAGAGGAAATACCTCGTTAAGGCTACGTTCACATTAGCGTTGTGCGACGCAGCGTCGGGCGCCGCTGCGTCGCCACATGCGTCATGCACCCCTATATTTAACATGGGGGCGCATGGACATGCGTTGCATTTGCGTTTTGTGATGCATGCGTCGCTGCGGCGCACGCGTCAGGGCGCACAGGATGCAGCAAGTTGCATTTTTTGTACGTCCAAAATCAAGCAAAAAAAGGACGCATGCGTCACAAAACGCTGCATTGTGCATGCGTTCACATTTGCTTTGTGCGTTGCGTCGCCGATGCTGCAGCGCACAACGCAAATGTGAACGTAGCCTAACAGAGGAAATACCTCGCTAACAGAGGAAATACCTCACTAACAGAGGAAATACCTCACTAAGAGAGGAAATACAGCACTAACAGAGGAAATACCGCAATAACAGAGGAAATACCTCGCTAACAGTGGAAATACCTCACTAACAGAGGAAATACCTCACTAACGGGAAATACCTCACTAACAGAGGAAATACCGCACTAACAGGAAATACATCACTAACAGAGGAAATACCTCACTAACAGAGGAAATACCTCACTAACAGGAAATAACCTCACTAACAAAGGAAATACCTCACTAACAGAGGAAATACCTCACTAACAGAGGAAATACCTCACTAACAGGAAATACCTCACTAACAGGAAATACCTCACCAACAGGAAATACCTCACTAATAGAGGAAATACCTCACTAACAGAGGAAATACCGCACTAACAGAGGAAATACCGCACTAACAGAGGAAATACAGCACTAACAGGAAATACATCACTAACAGAGGAAATACCTCACTAACAGAGGAAATACCGCACTAACAGAGGAAATACCTCACTAACGGAGGAAATACTGCACTAACGGAGGAAATACCGCACTAACAGCAAATACCTCACTAACAGAGGAAATACTGCACTAACGGAGGAAATACCGCACTAACAGGAAATACCTCACTAACAGAGGAAATACCACACTAACAGAGGAAATACCGCACTAACAGAGGAAATAGCTCACTAACAGGAAATACCTCACTAACAGAGGAAATACCTCACTAACAGAGGAAATTCCTCACTAACAGGAAATACCTCACTAACAGAGGAAATACCTCACTAATAGAGGAAATACCTCACTAACAGAGGAAATACCTCACTATCAGAGGAAATACATCACTAACAGAGGAAATACCTCACTAACAGAGGAAATACCTCACTAACAGAGGAAATACCGCACTAACAGAGGAAATACCTCACTAACAGAGGAAATACCGCACTAACAGAGGAAATACCGCACTAACAGGAAATACCGCACTAAGAGTAAATACCTCACTAACAGAGGAAATACCTCACTAACAGAGGAAATACCTCACTAACAGAGGAAATACCTCACTAACAGAGGAAATACCTCACTAACAGTGGAAATAACTTACTAACAGGAAATACCTCACTAACAGAGGAAATACCGCACTAACAGAGGAAATACCTCACTAACAGTGGAAATACCTCACTAACAGAGGAAATACCTTACTAACAGGAAATACCTCACTAACAGAGGAAATACCGCACTAACAGAAGAAATACCGCACTAACAGAGGAAATACCTCACTAACAGAGGAAATACCTCGCTAAGGCTATTTTCACATTAGCGTTGTGCGACGCAGCGTCGGGCGCCACTGCGTCGCCGCATGCGTCATGCACCCCTATATTTAACATGGGGGTGCATGGACATGCGTTGCATTTGCGTTTTGTGACGCATGCGTCGCTGCGGCGTACGCGTCAGGGCCCACAGGACGCAGCAAGTTGCATTTTTTGTGCGTCCAAAATCAAGCAAAAAAAGGACGCATGCGTCACAAAACGCTGCGTTGTGCATGCGGTCACATTTGCTTTGTGCGTTGCGTCGCCGACGCTGCGGCGCACAACGCAAATGTGAACGTAGCCTAACAGAGGAAATACCTCGCTAACAGAGGAAATACCTCACTAACAGAGGAAATACCTCACTAACAGAGGAAATACCGCACTAACAGAGGAAATACAGCACTAACAGAGGAAATACCGCAATAACAGAGGAAATATCGCACTAACAGAGGAAATACCTCACTAAGAGGAAATACCGCACAAACAGAGGAAATGCCGCACTAACAGAGGAAATACCTTACTAACAGAGGAAATACCTCACTAACAGAGGAAATACCTCACTAACACAAGAAATACCTCACTAACAGAGGAAACACCGCACTAACAGAGGAAATACCGCACTACCAGAGGAAATACCTCATTAATAGAGGAAATACCTCACTAACACAAGAAATACCTCACTAACAGAGGAAATACCGCACTAACAGAGGAAATACCGCACTAACAGGAAATACCGTACTAACAGAGGAAATACCGTACTAACAGAGGAAATACCTCGCTAACAGAGGAAATACCTCACTAACAGAGGAAATACCTCACTAACAGAGGAAATACCGCACTAACAGAGGAAATTCCTCAATAACAGAGGAAATACCTCACTAACAGGAAATACCGCACTAACAGAGGAAATACCGCGCTAACAGAGGAAATACCTCGGTAACAGAGGAAATACCTCACTAACAGAGGAAATACCTCACTAACAGAGGAAATACCGCACTAACAGAGGAAATACCGCACTACCAGAGGAAATACCTCACTAACAGAGGAAATACCTCACTAACAGAGGAAATACCGCACTAACAGAGGAAATACCGCACTAACAGAGGAAATACCTCACTAACAGAGGAAATACCGCACTAACAGAGGAAATACCGCACTACCAGAGGAAATACCTCACTAACAGAGGAAATACCTCACTAACACAAGAAATACCTCACTAACAGAGGAAATACCGCACTAACAGAGGAAATACCGCACTACCAGAGGAAATACCTCACTAACAGAGGAAATACCTCACTAACACAAGAAATACCTCACTAACAGAGGAAATACCGCACTAACAGAGGAAATACCTCACTAACAGAGGAAATACCTCACTAACAGAGGAAATACCTCACTAACAGAGGAAATACCACACTAACAGAGGAAATACCTCACTAACAGAGGAAATACCTCACTAACAGAGGAAATACCGCACTAACAGAGGAAATACCGCACTACCAGAGGAAATACCTCACTACCAGAGGAAATACCTCACTAACAGAGGAAATACCTCACTAACAGAGGAAATACCGCACTAACAGAGGAAATACCGCACTAACACAAGAAATACCTCACTAACAGAGGAAATTCCGCACTAACAGAGGAAATACCGCACTAACAGGAAATACCGCACTATCAGAGGAAATACCGTACTAACAGAGGAAATACCTCGCTAACAGAGGAAATACCTCACTAACAGAGGAAATACCTCACTAACAGAGGAAATACCGCACTAACAGAGGAAATTCCTCAATAACAGAGGAAATACCTCACTAACAGGAAATACCGCACTAAAAGAGGAAATACCGCGCTAACAGAGGAAATACCTCGGTAACAGAGGAAATACCTCACTAACAGAGGAAATACCTCACTAACAGAGGAAATACCGCACTAACAGAGGAAATACCGCACTACCAGAGGAAATACCTCACTAACAGAGGAAATACCTCACTAACAGAGGAAATACCGCACTAACAGAGGAAATACCGCACTAACAGAGGAAATACCTCACTAACAGAGGAAATACCGCACTAACAGAGGAAATACCGCACTACCAGAGGAAATACCTCACTAACAGAGGAAATACCTCACTAACACAAGAAATACCTCACTAACAGAGGAAATACCGCACTAACAGAGGAAATACCGCACTACCAGAGGAAATACCTCACTAACAGAGGAAATACCTCACTAACACAAGAAATACCTCACTAACAGAGGAAATACCGCACTAACAGAGGAAATACCTCACTAACAGAGGAAATACCTCACTAACAGAGGAAATACCTCACTAACAGAGGAAATACCACACTAACAGAGGAAATACCTCACTAACAGAGGAAATACCTCACTAACAGAGGAAATACCGCACTAACAGAGGAAATACCGCACTACCAGAGGAAATACCTCACTACCAGAGGAAATACCTCACTAACAGAGGAAATACCTCACTAACAGAGGAAATACCGCACTAACAGAGGAAATACCGCACTAACACAAGAAATACCTCACTAACAGAGGAAATTCCGCACTAACAGAGGAAATACCGCACTAACAGGAAATACCGCACTATCAGAGGAAATACCGCACTAACAGAGGAAATACCTCACTAACAGAGGAAATACAGCACTAACAGGAAATACCGCACTAACAGAGGAAATACCTCACTAACAAAAGAAATACCTCACTAACACAAGAAATACCTCACTAACACAAGAAATACCTCACTAACAGAGGAAATACCTCGCTAACAGAGGAAATACCGCACTACCAGAGGAAATACCTCACTAACAGAGGAAATACCTCACTAACAGAGGAAATACCGCACTAACAGAGGAAATACCGCACTAACAGAGGAAATACTGCACTAACAGGAAATACATCACTAACAGAGGAAATACCTCACTAACAGAGGAAATACCGCACTAACAGAGGAAATACCTCACTAACGGGAAATACCTCACTAACAGAGGAAATACCTCACTAACAGGAAATACCTCACTAACAGAGGAAATACCGCACTAACAGAGGAAATACCGCACTAACAGAGGAAATACCACACTAACAGGAAATACATCACTAACAGAGGAAATACCTCACTAACAGGAAATAACCTCACTAACAAAGGAAATACCTCACTAACAGAGGAAATACCTCACTAACAGAGGAAATACCTCACTAACAGGAAATACCTTACTAACAGGAAATACCTCACCAACAGGAAATACCTCACTAACAGAGGAAATACCTCACTAACAGAGGAAATACC
This sequence comes from Ranitomeya variabilis, assembly GCF_051348905.1. NCBI lineage: Eukaryota > Metazoa > Chordata > Amphibia > Anura > Dendrobatidae > Ranitomeya > Ranitomeya variabilis. Next base: position 249,678,652 of record NC_135238.1, on the reverse strand, counting down.
GCACTAACAGAGGAAATACCGCACTAACAGAGGAAATACTGCACTAACAGGAAATACATCACTAACAGAGGAAATACCTCACTAACAGAGGAAATACCGAACTAACAGAGGAAATACCTCACTAACGGAGGAAATACTGCACTAACGGAGGAAATACCGCACTAACAGGAAATACCTCACTAACAGAGGAAATACCACACTAACAGGGGAAATACCGCACTAACAGAGGAAATAGCTCACTAACAGGAAATACCTCACTAACAGAGGAAATACCTCACTAACAGAGGAAATTCCTCACTAACAGGAAATACCTCACTAACAGAGGAAATACCTCACTAATAGAGGAAATACCTCACTAACAGAGGAAATACCTCACTATCAGAGGAAATACGTCACTAACAGAGGAAATAACTCACTAACAGAGGAAATACCTCACTAACAGAGGAAATACCGCACTAACAGAGGAAATACCGCACTAACAGAGGAAATACCGCACTAACAGAGGAAATACTGCACTAACAGGAAATACCGCACTAAGAGTAAATACCTCACTAACAGAGGAAATACCTCACTAACAGAGGAAATACCTCACTAACAGAGGAAATACCTCACTAACACTGGAAATACCTTACTAACAGGAAATACCTCACTAACAGAGGAAATACCGCACTAACAGAGGAAATACCTCACTAACAGTGGAAATACCTCACTAACAGAGGAAATACCTTACTAACAGGAAATACCTCACTAACAGAGGAAATACCGCACTAACAGGAAATACCGCACTATCAGAGGAAATACCGCACTAACAGAGGAAATACCTCACTAACAGAGGAAATACAGCACTAACAGGAAATACCGCACTAACAGAGGAAATACCTCACTAACAAAAGAAATACCTCACTAACACAAGAAATACCTCACTAACAGAGGAAATACCTCGCTAACAGAGGAAATACCGCACTACCAGAGGAAATACCTCACTAACAGAGGAAATACCTCACTAACAGAGGAAATTCCGCACTAACAGAGGAAATACCGCACTAACAGAGGAAATACTGCACTAACAGGAAATACATCACTAACAGAGGAAATACCTCACTAACAGAGGAAATACCGCACTAACAGAGGAAATACCTCACTAACGGGAAATACCTCACTAACAGAGGAAATACCTCACTAACAGGAAATACCTCACTAACAGAGGAAATACCGCACTAACAGAGGAAATACCGCACTAACAGAGGAAATACCACACTAACAGGAAATACATCACTAACAGAGGAAATACCTCACTAACAGAGGAAATACCGCACTAACAGAGGAAATACCGCACTAACAGAGGAAATACCTCACTAACAGAGGAAATACCGCACTAACAGAGGAAATACCGCACTAACAGGAAATACCTCACTAAGAGTAAATACCTCACTAATAGAGGAAATACCTCACTAACAGAGGAAATACCTCACTAACAGAGGAAATACATCACTAACAGAGGAAATACCTCACTAACAGAGGAAATACCGCACTAACAGAGGAAATACCGCACTAACAGAGGAAATACCTCACTAACAGAGGAAATACCGCACTAACAGAGGAAATACCGCACTAACAGGAAATACCTCACTAAGAGTAAATACCTCACTAATAGAGGAAATACCTCACTAACAGAGGAAATACCTCACTAACAGTGGAAATACCTCACTAACAGAGGAAATACCTTACTAACAGCAAATACCTCACTAACAGGAAATACCGCACTAACAGAAGAAATACCGCACTAAGAGGAAATACCTCACTAACAGAGGAAATACCTCGCTAAGGCTACGTTCACATTAGCGTTGTGCGACGCAGCGTCAGGCGCCGCTGCGTCGCCACATGCGTCATGCACCCCTATATTTAACATGGGGGCGCATGGACATGCGTTGCATTTGCGTTTTTGTGACGCATGCGTCGCTGCGGCGCACGCGTCAGGGCGCACAGGACGCAGCAAGTTGCATTTTTTGTGCGTCCAAAATCGAGCAAAAAAAGGACGCATGCGTCACAAAACGCTGCATTGTGCATGCGTTCACATTTGCTTTGTGCGTTGCGTCGCCGACGCTGCGGCGCACAACGCAAATGTGAACGTAGCCTAACAGAGGAAATACCTCGCTAACAGAGGAAATACCTCACTAACAGAGGAAATACCTCACTAACAGAGGAAATACAGCACTAACAGAGGAAATACAGCACTAACAGAGGAAATACCTCGCTAACAGTGGAAATACCTCACTAACAGAGGAAATACCTCACTAACGGGAAATACCTCACTAACAGAGGAAATACCTCACTAACAGGAAATACCTCACTAACGGAGGAAATACCTCACTAATAGAGGAAATACCTCACTAACAGAGGAAATACATCACTAACAGAGGAAATACATCACTAACAGAGGAAATACCTCACTAACAGAGGAAATACCGCACTAACAGAGGAAATACCGCACTAACAGAGGAAATACCTCACTAACAGAGGAAATACCGCACTAACAGAGGAAATACCGCACTAACAGGAAATACCTCACTAAGAGTAAATACCTCACTAATAGAGGAAATACCTCACTAACAGAGGAAATACCTCACTAACAGTGGAAATACCTCACTAACAGAGGAAATACCTTACTAACAGCAAATACCTCACTAACAGGAAATACCGCACTAACAGAAGAAATACCGCACTAAGAGGAAATACCTCACTAACAGAGGAAATACCTCGTTAAGGCTACGTTCACATTAGCGTTGTGCGACGCAGCGTCGGGCGCCGCTGCGTCGCCACATGCGTCATGCACCCCTATATTTAACATGGGGGCGCATGGACATGCGTTGCATTTGCGTTTTGTGATGCATGCGTCGCTGCGGCGCACGCGTCAGGGCGCACAGGATGCAGCAAGTTGCATTTTTTGTACGTCCAAAATCAAGCAAAAAAAGGACGCATGCGTCACAAAACGCTGCATTGTGCATGCGTTCACATTTGCTTTGTGCGTTGCGTCGCCGATGCTGCAGCGCACAACGCAAATGTGAACGTAGCCTAACAGAGGAAATACCTCGCTAACAGAGGAAATACCTCACTAACAGAGGAAATACCTCACTAAGAGAGGAAATACAGCACTAACAGAGGAAATACCGCAATAACAGAGGAAATACCTCGCTAACAGTGGAAATACCTCACTAACAGAGGAAATACCTCACTAACGGGAAATACCTCACTAACAGAGGAAATACCGCACTAACAGGAAATACATCACTAACAGAGGAAATACCTCACTAACAGAGGAAATACCTCACTAACAGGAAATAACCTCACTAACAAAGGAAATACCTCACTAACAGAGGAAATACCTCACTAACAGAGGAAATACCTCACTAACAGGAAATACCTCACTAACAGGAAATACCTCACCAACAGGAAATACCTCACTAATAGAGGAAATACCTCACTAACAGAGGAAATACCGCACTAACAGAGGAAATACCGCACTAACAGAGGAAATACAGCACTAACAGGAAATACATCACTAACAGAGGAAATACCTCACTAACAGAGGAAATACCGCACTAACAGAGGAAATACCTCACTAACGGAGGAAATACTGCACTAACGGAGGAAATACCGCACTAACAGCAAATACCTCACTAACAGAGGAAATACTGCACTAACGGAGGAAATACCGCACTAACAGGAAATACCTCACTAACAGAGGAAATACCACACTAACAGAGGAAATACCGCACTAACAGAGGAAATAGCTCACTAACAGGAAATACCTCACTAACAGAGGAAATACCTCACTAACAGAGGAAATTCCTCACTAACAGGAAATACCTCACTAACAGAGGAAATACCTCACTAATAGAGGAAATACCTCACTAACAGAGGAAATACCTCACTATCAGAGGAAATACATCACTAACAGAGGAAATACCTCACTAACAGAGGAAATACCTCACTAACAGAGGAAATACCGCACTAACAGAGGAAATACCTCACTAACAGAGGAAATACCGCACTAACAGAGGAAATACCGCACTAACAGGAAATACCGCACTAAGAGTAAATACCTCACTAACAGAGGAAATACCTCACTAACAGAGGAAATACCTCACTAACAGAGGAAATACCTCACTAACAGAGGAAATACCTCACTAACAGTGGAAATAACTTACTAACAGGAAATACCTCACTAACAGAGGAAATACCGCACTAACAGAGGAAATACCTCACTAACAGTGGAAATACCTCACTAACAGAGGAAATACCTTACTAACAGGAAATACCTCACTAACAGAGGAAATACCGCACTAACAGAAGAAATACCGCACTAACAGAGGAAATACCTCACTAACAGAGGAAATACCTCGCTAAGGCTATTTTCACATTAGCGTTGTGCGACGCAGCGTCGGGCGCCACTGCGTCGCCGCATGCGTCATGCACCCCTATATTTAACATGGGGGTGCATGGACATGCGTTGCATTTGCGTTTTGTGACGCATGCGTCGCTGCGGCGTACGCGTCAGGGCCCACAGGACGCAGCAAGTTGCATTTTTTGTGCGTCCAAAATCAAGCAAAAAAAGGACGCATGCGTCACAAAACGCTGCGTTGTGCATGCGGTCACATTTGCTTTGTGCGTTGCGTCGCCGACGCTGCGGCGCACAACGCAAATGTGAACGTAGCCTAACAGAGGAAATACCTCGCTAACAGAGGAAATACCTCACTAACAGAGGAAATACCTCACTAACAGAGGAAATACCGCACTAACAGAGGAAATACAGCACTAACAGAGGAAATACCGCAATAACAGAGGAAATATCGCACTAACAGAGGAAATACCTCACTAAGAGGAAATACCGCACAAACAGAGGAAATGCCGCACTAACAGAGGAAATACCTTACTAACAGAGGAAATACCTCACTAACAGAGGAAATACCTCACTAACACAAGAAATACCTCACTAACAGAGGAAACACCGCACTAACAGAGGAAATACCGCACTACCAGAGGAAATACCTCATTAATAGAGGAAATACCTCACTAACACAAGAAATACCTCACTAACAGAGGAAATACCGCACTAACAGAGGAAATACCGCACTAACAGGAAATACCGTACTAACAGAGGAAATACCGTACTAACAGAGGAAATACCTCGCTAACAGAGGAAATACCTCACTAACAGAGGAAATACCTCACTAACAGAGGAAATACCGCACTAACAGAGGAAATTCCTCAATAACAGAGGAAATACCTCACTAACAGGAAATACCGCACTAACAGAGGAAATACCGCGCTAACAGAGGAAATACCTCGGTAACAGAGGAAATACCTCACTAACAGAGGAAATACCTCACTAACAGAGGAAATACCGCACTAACAGAGGAAATACCGCACTACCAGAGGAAATACCTCACTAACAGAGGAAATACCTCACTAACAGAGGAAATACCGCACTAACAGAGGAAATACCGCACTAACAGAGGAAATACCTCACTAACAGAGGAAATACCGCACTAACAGAGGAAATACCGCACTACCAGAGGAAATACCTCACTAACAGAGGAAATACCTCACTAACACAAGAAATACCTCACTAACAGAGGAAATACCGCACTAACAGAGGAAATACCGCACTACCAGAGGAAATACCTCACTAACAGAGGAAATACCTCACTAACACAAGAAATACCTCACTAACAGAGGAAATACCGCACTAACAGAGGAAATACCTCACTAACAGAGGAAATACCTCACTAACAGAGGAAATACCTCACTAACAGAGGAAATACCACACTAACAGAGGAAATACCTCACTAACAGAGGAAATACCTCACTAACAGAGGAAATACCGCACTAACAGAGGAAATACCGCACTACCAGAGGAAATACCTCACTACCAGAGGAAATACCTCACTAACAGAGGAAATACCTCACTAACAGAGGAAATACCGCACTAACAGAGGAAATACCGCACTAACACAAGAAATACCTCACTAACAGAGGAAATTCCGCACTAACAGAGGAAATACCGCACTAACAGGAAATACCGCACTATCAGAGGAAATACCGTACTAACAGAGGAAATACCTCGCTAACAGAGGAAATACCTCACTAACAGAGGAAATACCTCACTAACAGAGGAAATACCGCACTAACAGAGGAAATTCCTCAATAACAGAGGAAATACCTCACTAACAGGAAATACCGCACTAAAAGAGGAAATACCGCGCTAACAGAGGAAATACCTCGGTAACAGAGGAAATACCTCACTAACAGAGGAAATACCTCACTAACAGAGGAAATACCGCACTAACAGAGGAAATACCGCACTACCAGAGGAAATACCTCACTAACAGAGGAAATACCTCACTAACAGAGGAAATACCGCACTAACAGAGGAAATACCGCACTAACAGAGGAAATATCTCACTAACAGAGGAAATACCGCACTAACAGAGGAAATACCGCACTACCAGAGGAAATACCTCACTAACAGAGGAAATACCTCACTAACACAAGAAATACCTCACTAACAGAGGAAATACCGCACTAACAGAGGAAATACCGCACTACCAGAGGAAATACCTCACTAACAGAGGAAATACCTCACTAACACAAGAAATACCTCACTAACAGAGGAAATACCGCACTAACAGAGGAAATACCTCACTAACAGAGGAAATACCTCACTAACAGAGGAAATACCTCACTAACAGAGGAAATACCACACTAACAGAGGAAATACCTCACTAACAGAGGAAATACCTCACTAACAGAGGAAATACCGCACTAACAGAGGAAATACCGCACTACCAGAGGAAATACCTCACTACCAGAGGAAATACCTCACTAACAGAGGAAATACCTCACTAACAGAGGAAATACCGCACTAACAGAGGAAATACCGCACTAACACAAGAAATACCTCACTAACAGAGGAAATTCCGCACTAACAGAGGAAATACCGCACTAACAGGAAATACCGCACTATCAGAGGAAATACCGCACTAACAGAGGAAATACCTCACTAACAGAGGAAATACAGCACTAACAGGAAATACCGCACTAACAGAGGAAATACCTCACTAACAAAAGAAATACCTCACTAACACAAGAAATACCTCACTAACACAAGAAATACCTCACTAACAGAGGAAATACCTCGCTAACAGAGGAAATACCGCACTACCAGAGGAAATACCTCACTAACAGAGGAAATACCTCACTAACAGAGGAAATACCGCACTAACAGAGGAAATACCGCACTAACAGAGGAAATACTGCACTAACAGGAAATACATCACTAACAGAGGAAATACCTCACTAACAGAGGAAATACCGCACTAACAGAGGAAATACCTCACTAACGGGAAATACCTCACTAACAGAGGAAATACCTCACTAACAGGAAATACCTCACTAACAGAGGAAATACCGCACTAACAGAGGAAATACCGCACTAACAGAGGAAATACCACACTAACAGGAAATACATCACTAACAGAGGAAATACCTCACTAACAGGAAATAACCTCACTAACAAAGGAAATACCTCACTAACAGAGGAAATACCTCACTAACAGAGGAAATACCTCACTAACAGGAAATACCTTACTAACAGGAAATATCTCACCAACAGGAAATACCTCACTAACAGAGGAAATACCTCACTAACAGAGGAAATACCGCACTAACAGAGGAAATACCGCACTAACAGAGGAAATACTGCACTAACAGGAAATACATCACTAACAGAGGAAATACCTCACTAACAGAGGAAATACCGAACTAACAGAGGAAATACCTCACTAACGGAGGAAATACTGCACTAACGGAGGAAATACCGCACTAACAGGAAATACCTCACTAACAGAGGAAATACCACACTAACAGGGGAAATACCGCACTAACAGAGGAAATAGCTCACTAACAGGAAATACCTCACTAACAGAGGAAATACCTCACTAACAGAGGAAATTCCTCACTAACAGGAAATACCTCACTAACAGAGGAAATACCTCACTAATAGAGGAAATACCTCACTAACAGAGGAAATACCTCACTATCAGAGGAAATACGTCACTAACAGAGGAAATAACTCACTAACAGAGGAAATACCTCACTAACAGAGGAAATACCGCACTAACAGAGGAAATACCGCACTAACAGAGGAAATACCGCACTAACAGAGGAAATACTGCACTAACAGGAAATACCGCACTAAGAGTAAATACCTCACTAACAGAGGAAATACCTCACTAACAGAGGAAATACCTCACTAACAGAGGAAATACCTCACTAACACTGGAAATACCTTACTAACAGGAAATACCTCACTAACAGAGGAAATACCGCACTAACAGAGGAAATACCTCACTAACAGTGGAAATACCTCACTAACAGAGGAAATACCTTACTAACAGGAAATACCTCACTAACAGAGGAAATACCGCACTAACAGGAAATACCGCACTATCAGAGGAAATACCGCACTAACAGAGGAAATACCTCACTAACAGAGGAAATACAGCACTAACAGGAAATACCGCACTAACAGAGGAAATACCTCACTAACAAAAGAAATACCTCACTAACACAAGAAATACCTCACTAACAGAGGAAATACCTCGCTAACAGAGGAAATACCGCACTACCAGAGGAAATACCTCACTAACAGAGGAAATACCTCACTAACAGAGGAAATTCCGCACTAACAGAGGAAATACCGCACTAACAGAGGAAATACTGCACTAACAGGAAATACATCACTAACAGAGGAAATACCTCACTAACAGAGGAAATACCGCACTAACAGAGGAAATACCTCACTAACGGGAAATACCTCACTAACAGAGGAAATACCTCACTAACAGGAAATACCTCACTAACAGAGGAAATACCGCACTAACAGAGGAAATACCGCACTAACAGAGGAAATACCACACTAACAGGAAATACATCACTAACAGAGGAAATACCTCACTAACAGGAAATAACCTCACTAACAAAGGAAATACCTCACTAACAGAGGAAATACCTCACTAACAGAGGAAATACCTCACTAACAGGAAATACCTCACTAACAGGAAATACCTCACCAACAGGAAATACCTCACTAACAGAGGAAATACCTCACTAACAGAGGAAATACCGCACTAACAGAGGAAATACCGCACTAACAGAGGAAATACTGCACTAACAGGAAATACATCACTAACAGAGGAAATACCTCACTAACAGAGGAAATACCGAACTAACAGAGGAAATACCTCACTAACGGAGGAAATACTGCACTAACGGAGGAAATACCGCACTAACAGGAAATACCTCACTAACAGAGGAAATACCACACTAACAGAGGAAATACCGCACTAACAGAGGAAATAGCTCACTAACAGGAAATACCTCACTAACAGAGGAAATACCTCACTAACAGAGGAAATTCCTCACTAACAGGAAATACCTCACTAACAGAGGAAATACCTCACTAATAGAGGAAATACCTCACTAACAGAGGAAATACCTCACTATCAGAGGAAATACGTCACTAACAGAGGAAATAACTCACTAACAGAGGAAATACCTCACTAACAGAGGAAATACCGCACTAACAGAGGAAATACCGCACTAACAGAGGAAATACCGCACTAACAGAGGAAATACTGCACTAACAGGAAATACCGCACTAAGAGTAAATACCTCACTAACAGAGGAAATACCTCACTAACAGAGGAAATACCTCACTAACAGAGGAAATACCTCACTAACACTGGAAATACCTTACTAACAGGAAATACCTCACTAACAGAGGAAATACCGCACTAACAGAGGAAATACCTCACTAACAGTGGAAATACCTCACTAACAGAGGAAATACCTTACTAACAGGAAATACCTCACTAACAGAGGAAATACCGCACTAACAGAAGAAATACCGCACTAACAGAAGAAATACCGCACTAACAGAGGAAATACCTCACTAACAGAGGAAATACCTCGCTAAGGCTACGTTCACATTAGCGTTGTGCGACGCAGCGTCGGGCGCCGCTGCATCGCCGCATGCGTCATGCACCCCTATATTTAACATGGGGGTGCATGGACATGCGTTGCATTTGCGTTTTGTGACGCATGCGTCGCTGCGGCGTACGCGTCAGGGCGCACAGGACGCAGCAAGTTGCATTTTTTGTGCGTCCAAAATCAAGCAAAAAAAGGACACATGCGTCACAAAACGCTGCGTTGTGCATGCGGTCACATTTGCTTTGTGCGTTGCGTCGCCGACGCTGCGGCGCACAACGCAAATGTGAACGAAGCCTAACAGAGGAAATACCTCGCTAACAGAGGAAATACCTCACTAACAGAGGAAATACCGCACTAACAGAGGAAATACAGCACTAACAGAGGAAATACCTCAATAACAGAGGAAATACCGCACTAACAGAGGAAATACCTCACTAACAGGAAATACCGCACAAACAGAGGAAATACCGCACTAACAGAGGAAATACCTTACTAACAGAGGAAATACCTCACTAACAGAGGAAATACCTCACTAACACAAGAAATACCTCACTAACAGAGGAAATACCGCACTAACAGAGGAAATACCACACTACCAGAGGAAATACCTCACTAACAGAGGAAATACCTCACTAACACAAAAAAATACCTCACTAACAGAGGAAATACCGCACTAACAGAGGAAATACCTCACTAACAGAGGAAATACCTCACTAACAGAGGAAATACCGCACTAACAGAGGAAATACCTCACTAAGAGAGGAAATACCGCACTACCAGAGGAAATACCTCACTAACAGAGGAAATACCTCACTAACAGAGGAAATACCGCACTAACAGAGGAAATACCGCACTAACACAAGAAATACCTCACTAACAGAGGAAATACCGCACTAACAGGAAATACCGCACTAACAGAGGAAATACCGCACTAACAGAGGAAATACCTCGCTAACAGAGGAAATACCTCACTAACAGAGGAAATACCTCACTAACAGAGGAAATACCGCACTAACAGAGGAAATACCTCACTAACAGAGGAAATACCTCACTAACAGGAAATACCGCACTAACAGAGGAAATACCGCGCTAACAGAGGAAATACTTCGGTAACAGAGGAAATACCTCACTAACAGAGGAAATACCTCACTAACAGAGGAAATACCGCACTACCAGAGGAAATACCTCACTAACAGAGGAAATACCTCACTAACAGAGGAAATACCTCACTAACAGAGGAAATACCTCACTAACAGAGGAAATACCGCACTAACAGAGGAAATACCGCACTAACAGAGGAAATACCTCACTAACAGAGGAAATACCGCACTAACAGAGGAAATACCGCACTACCAGAGGAAATACCTCACTAACAGAGGAAATACCTCACTAACACAAGAAATACCTCACTAACAGAGGAAATACCGCACTAACAGAGGAAATACCGCACTACCAGAGGAAATACCTCACTAACAGAGGAAATACCTCACTAACACAAGAAATACCTCACTAACAGAGGAAATACCGCACTAACAGAGGAAATACCTCACTAACAGAGGAAATACCTCACTAACAGAGGAAATACCTCACTAACAGAGGAAATACCACACTAACAGAGGAAATACCTCACTAACAGAGGAAATACCTCACTAACAGAGGAAATACCGCACTACCAGAGGAAATACCTCACTAACAGAGGAAATACCTCACTAACAGAGGAAATACCGCACTAACAGAGGAAATACCGCACTAACACAAGAAATACCTCACTAACAGAGGAAATACCGCACTAACAGGAAATACCGCACTATCAGAGGAAATACCGCACTAACAGAGGAAATACCTCACTAACAGAGGAAATACTGCACTACCAGAGGAAATATCTCACTAGCAAAATAAATACCTCACTAACACAAGAAATACCTCACTAACAGAGGAAATACCTCGCTAACAGAGGAAATACCTCACTAACACAAAAAATACCTCACTAACAGAGGAAATACCGCACTAACAGAGGAAATACCTCACTAATAGAGGAAATACCTCACTAACAGAGGAAATACCTCACTAACAGAGGAAATACCACACTAACAGAGGAAATACCTCACTAACAGAGGAAATACCTCACTAACAGAGGAAATACCTCACTAACAGAGGAAATACCGCACTAACAGAGGAAATACCTCACTAACAGAGGAAATACCGCACTACCAGAGGAAATACCTCACTAACAGAGGAAATACCTCACTAACAGAGGAAATACCGCACTAAAAGAGTAAATACCGCACTAACACAAGAAATACCTCACTAACAGAGGAAATACCGCACTAACAGAGGAAATACCGCACTAACAGGAAATACCGCACTATCAGAGGAAATACCGCACTAACAGAGGAAATACCTCACTAACAGAGGAAATACCGCACTAACAGAGGAAATACCTCACTAACAAAAGAAATACCTCACAAACACAAGAAATACCTCACTAACAGAGGAAATTCCTCGCTAACAGAGGAAATACCGCACTACCAGAGGAAATACCTCACTAACAGAGGAAATACCGCACTAACAGAGTAAATACCGCACTAACACAAGAAATACCTCACTAACAGAGGAAATACCGCACTAACAGAGGAAATACCGCACTAACAGGAAATACCGCACTAACAGAGGAAATACCGCACTAACAGAGGAAATACCGCACTAACAGAGGAAATACCTCGCTAACAGAGGAAATACCTCACTAACAGAGGAAATACCTCACTAACAGAGGAAATACCGCACTAACAGAGGAAATACCGCACTAACAGAGGAAATACCTCACTAACAGAGGAAATACCGCACTAACAGAGGAAATACCGCACTACCAGAGGAAATACCTCACTAACAGAGGAAATACCTCACTAACACAAGAAAAACCTCACTAACAGAGGAAATACCGCACTAACAGAGGAAATACCGCACTACCAGAGGAAATACCTCACTAACAGAGGAAATACCTCACTAACACAAGAAATACCTCACTAACAGTGGAAATACCGCACTAACAGAGGAAATACCTCACTAACAGAGGAAATACCTCACTAACAGAGGAAATACCTCACTAACAGAGGAAATACCACACTAACAGAGGAAATACCTCACTAACAGAGGAAATACCTCACTAACAGAGGAAATACCGCACTAACAGAGGAAATACCTCACTAACAGAGGAAATACCGCACTACCAGAGGAAATACCTCACTAACAGAGGAAATACCTCACTAACAGAGGAAATACCGCACTAACAGAGGAAATACCGCACTAACACAAGAAATACCTCACTAACAGAGGAAATACCGCACTAACAGGAAATACCGCACTATCAGAGGAAATACCGCACTAACAGAGGAAATACCTCACTAACAGAGGAAATACCGCACTACCAGAGGAAATACCTCACTAGCAAAATAAATACCTCACTAACACAAGAAATACCTCAGTAACAGAGGAAATACCTCGCTAACAGAGGAAATACCTCACTAACACAAAAAATACCTCACTAACAGAGGAAATACCGCACTAACAGAGGAAATACCTCACTAATAGAGGAAATACCTCACTAACAGAGGAAATACCTCACTAACAGAGGAAATACCACACTAACAGAGGAAATACCTCACTAACAGAGGAAATACCTCACTAACAGAGGAAATACCTCACTAACAGAGGAAATACCGCACTAACAGAGGAAATACCTCACTAACAGAGGAAATACCGCACTACCAGAGGAAATACCTCACTAACAGAGGAAATACCTCACTAACAGAGGAAATACCGCACTAAAAGAGTAAATACCGCACTAACACAAGAAATACCTCACTAACAGAGGAAATACCGCACTAACAGAGGAAATACCGCACTAACAGGAAATACCGCACTATCAGAGGAAATACCGCACTAACAGAGGAAATACCTCACTAACAGAGGAAATACCGCACTAACAGAGGAAATACCTCACTAACAAAAGAAATACCTCACTAACACAAGAAATACCTCACTAACAGAGGAAATACCTCGCTAACAGAGGAAATACCGCACTACCAGAGGAAATACCTCACTAACAGAGGAAATACCTCACTAACAGAGGAAATACCTCACTAACAGAGGAAATACCTCACTAACACAAGAAATACCTCACTAACAGAGGAAATACCGCACTAACAGAGGAAATACCTCACTAACAGAGGAAATACCTCACTAACAGAGGAAATACCACACTAACAGAGGAAATACCTCACTAACAGAGGAAATACCTCACTAACAGAGGAAATACCGCACTAACAGAGGAAATACCTCACTAACAGAGGAAATACCGCACTACCAGAGGAAATACCTCACTAACAGAGGAAATACCTCACTAACAGAGGAAATACCGCACTAACAGAGGAAATACCGCACTAACACAAGAAATACCTCACTAACAGAGGAAATACCGCACTAACAGGAAATACCGCACTATCAGAGGAAATACCGCACTAACAGAGGAAATACCTCACTAACAGAGGAAATACCGCACTACCAGAGGAAATACCTCACTAGCAAAATAAATACCTCACTAACACAAGAAATACCTCAGTAACAGAGGAAATACCTCGCTAACAGAGGAAATACCTCACTAACACAAAAAATACCTCACTAACAGAGGAAATACCGCACTAACAGAGGAAATACCTCACTAATAGAGGAAATACCTCACTAACAGAGGAAATACCTCACTAACAGAGGAAATACCACACTAACAGAGGAAATACCTCACTAACAGAGGAAATACCTCACTAACAGAGGAAATACCTCACTAACAGAGGAAATACCGCACTAACAGAGGAAATACCTCACTAACAGAGGAAATACCGCACTACCAGAGGAAATACCTCACTAACAGAGGAAATACCTCACTAACAGAGGAAATACCGCACTAAAAGAGTAAATACCGCACTAACACAAGAAATACCTCACTAACAGAGGAAATACCGCACTAACAGAGGAAATACCGCACTAACAGGAAATACCGCACTATCAGAGGAAATACCGCACTAACAGAGGAAATACCTCACTAACAGAGGAAATACCGCACTAACAGAGGAAATACCTCACTAACAAAAGAAATACCTCACTAACACAAGAAATACCTCACTAACAGAGGAAATACCTCGCTAACAGAGGAAATACCGCACTACCAGAGGAAATACCTCACTAACAGAGGAAATACCTCACTAACAGAGGAAATACCGCACTAACAGAGGAAATACCTCACTAACAGAGGAAATACCTCACTAACAGAGGAAATACCACACTAACAGAGGAAATACCTCACTAACAGAGGAAATACCTCACTAACAGAGGAAATACCGCACTAACAGAGGAAATACCTCACTAACAGAGGAAATACCGCACTACCAGAGGAAATACCTCACTAACAGAGGAAATACCTCACTAACAGAGGAAATACCGCACTAACAGAGGAAATACCGCACTAACACAAGAAATACCTCACTAACAGAGGAAATACCGCACTAACAGGAAATACCGCACTATCAGAGGAAATACCGCACTAACAGAGGAAATACCTCACTAACAGAGGAAATACCGCACTACCAGAGGAAATACCTCACTAGCAAAATAAATACCTCACTAACACAAGAAATACCTCAGTAACAGAGGAAATACCTCGCTAACAGAGGAAATACCTCACTAACACAAAAAATACCTCACTAACAGAGGAAATACCGCACTAACAGAGGAAATACCTCACTAATAGAGGAAATACCTCACTAACAGAGGAAATACCTCACTAACAGAGGAAATACCACACTAACAGAGGAAATACCTCACTAACAGAGGAAATACCTCACTAACAGAGGAAATACCTCACTAACAGAGGAAATACCGCACTAACAGAGGAAATACCTCACTAACAGAGGAAATACCGCACTACCAGAGGAAATACCTCACTAACAGAGGAAATACCTCACTAACAGAGGAAATACCGCACTAAAAGAGTAAATACTGCACTAACACAAGAAATACCTCACTAACAGGAAATACCGCACTAACAGAGGAAATACCGCGCTAACAGAGGAAATACTTCGGTAACAGAGGAAATACCTCACTAACAGAGGAAATACCTCACTAACAGAGGAAATACCGCACTACCAGAGGAAATACCTCACTAACAGAGGAAATACCTCACTAACAGAGGAAATACCTCACTAACAGAGGAAATACCTCACTAACAGAGGAAATACCGCACTAACAGAGGAAATACCGCACTAACAGAGGAAATACCTCACTAACAGAGGAAATACCGCACTAACAGAGGAAATACCGCACTACCAGAGGAAATACCTCACTAACAGAGGAAATACCACACTAACAGAGGAAATACCTCACTAACAGAGGAAATACCTCACTAACAGAGGAAATACCGCACTACCAGAGGAAATACCTCACTAACAGAGGAAATACCTCACTAACAGAGGAAATACCGCACTAACAGAGGAAATACCGCACTAACACAAGAAATACCTCACTAACAGAGGAAATACCGCACTAACAGGAAATACCGCACTATCAGAGGAAATACCGCACTAACAGAGGAAATACCTCACTAACAGAGGAAATACTGCACTACCAGAGGAAATATCTCACTAGCAAAATAAATACCTCACTAACACAAGAAATACCTCACTAACAGAGGAAATACCTCGCTAACAGAGGAAATACCTCACTAACACAAAAAATACCTCACTAACAGAGGAAATACCGCACTAACAGAGGAAATACCTCACTAATAGAGGAAATACCTCACTAACAGAGGAAATACCTCACTAACAGAGGAAATACCACACTAACAGAGGAAATACCTCACTAACAGAGGAAATACCTCACTAACAGAGGAAATACCTCACTAACAGAGGAAATACCGCACTAACAGAGGAAATACCTCACTAACAGAGGAAATACCGCACTACCAGAGGAAATACCTCACTAACAGAGGAAATACCTCACTAACAGAGGAAATACCGCACTAAAAGAGTAAATACCGCACTAACACAAGAAATACCTCACTAACAGAGGAAATACCGCACTAACAGAGGAAATACCGCACTAACAGGAAATACCGCACTATCAGAGGAAATACCGCACTAACAGAGGAAATACCTCACTAACAGAGGAAATACCGCACTAACAGAGGAAATACCTCACTAACAAAAGAAATACCTCACAAACACAAGAAATACCTCACTAACAGAGGAAATTCCTCGCTAACAGAGGAAATACCGCACTACCAGAGGAAATACCTCACTAACAGAGGAAATACCGCACTAACAGAGTAAATACCGCACTAACACAAGAAATACCTCACTAACAGAGGAAATACCGCACTAACAGAGGAAATACCGCACTAACAGGAAATACCGCACTAACAGAGGAAATACCGCACTAACAGAGGAAATACCGCACTAACAGAGGAAATACCTCGCTAACAGAGGAAATACCTCACTAACAGAGGAAATACCTCACTAACAGAGGAAATACCGCACTAACAGAGGAAATACCGCACTAACAGAGGAAATACCTCACTAACAGAGGAAATACCGCACTAACAGAGGAAATACCGCACTACCAGAGGAAATACCTCACTAACAGAGGAAATACCTCACTAACACAAGAAAAACCTCACTAACAGAGGAAATACCGCACTAACAGAGGAAATACCGCACTACCAGAGGAAATACCTCACTAACAGAGGAAATACCTCACTAACACAAGAAATACCTCACTAACAGTGGAAATACCGCACTAACAGAGGAAATACCTCACTAACAGAGGAAATACCTCACTAACAGAGGAAATACCTCACTAACAGAGGAAATACCACACTAACAGAGGAAATACCTCACTAACAGAGGAAATACCTCACTAACAGAGGAAATACCGCACTAACAGAGGAAATACCTCACTAACAGAGGAAATACCGCACTACCAGAGGAAATACCTCACTAACAGAGGAAATACCTCACTAACAGAGGAAATACCGCACTAACAGAGGAAATACCGCACTAACACAAGAAATACCTCACTAACAGAGGAAATACCGCACTAACAGGAAATACCGCACTATCAGAGGAAATACCGCACTAACAGAGGAAATACCTCACTAACAGAGGAAATACCGCACTACCAGAGGAAATACCTCACTAGCAAAATAAATACCTCACTAACACAAGAAATACCTCAGTAACAGAGGAAATACCTCGCTAACAGAGGAAATACCTCACTAACACAAAAAATACCTCACTAACAGAGGAAATACCGCACTAACAGAGGAAATACCTCACTAATAGAGGAAATACCTCACTAACAGAGGAAATACCTCACTAACAGAGGAAATACCACACTAACAGAGGAAATACCTCACTAACAGAGGAAATACCTCACTAACAGAGGAAATACCTCACTAACAGAGGAAATACCGCACTAACAGAGGAAATACCTCACTAACAGAGGAAATACCGCACTACCAGAGGAAATACCTCACTAACAGAGGAAATACCTCACTAACAGAGGAAATACCGCACTAAAAGAGTAAATACCGCACTAACACAAGAAATACCTCACTAACAGAGGAAATACCGCACTAACAGAGGAAATACCGCACTAACAGGAAATACCGCACTATCAGAGGAAATACCGCACTAACAGAGGAAATACCTCACTAACAGAGGAAATACCGCACTAACAGAGGAAATACCTCACTAACAAAAGAAATACCTCACTAACACAAGAAATACCTCACTAACAGAGGAAATACCTCGCTAACAGAGGAAATACCGCACTACCAGAGGAAATACCTCACTAACAGAGGAAATACCTCACTAACAGAGGAAATACCTCACTAACAGAGGAAATACCTCACTAACACAAGAAATACCTCACTAACAGAGGAAATACCGCACTAACAGAGGAAATACCTCACTAACAGAGGAAATACCTCACTAACAGAGGAAATACCACACTAACAGAGGAAATACCTCACTAACAGAGGAAATACCTCACTAACAGAGGAAATACCGCACTAACAGAGGAAATACCTCACTAACAGAGGAAATACCGCACTACCAGAGGAAATACCTCACTAACAGAGGAAATACCTCACTAACAGAGGAAATACCGCACTAACAGAGGAAATACCGCACTAACACAAGAAATACCTCACTAACAGAGGAAATACCGCACTAACAGGAAATACCGCACTATCAGAGGAAATACCGCACTAACAGAGGAAATACCTCACTAACAGAGGAAATACCGCACTACCAGAGGAAATACCTCACTAGCAAAATAAATACCTCACTAACACAAGAAATACCTCAGTAACAGAGGAAATACCTCGCTAACAGAGGAAATACCTCACTAACACAAAAAATACCTCACTAACAGAGGAAATACCGCACTAACAGAGGAAATACCTCACTAATAGAGGAAATACCTCACTAACAGAGGAAATACCTCACTAACAGAGGAAATACCACACTAACAGAGGAAATACCTCACTAACAGAGGAAATACCTCACTAACAGAGGAAATACCTCACTAACAGAGGAAATACCGCACTAACAGAGGAAATACCTCACTAACAGAGGAAATACCGCACTACCAGAGGAAATACCTCACTAACAGAGGAAATACCTCACTAACAGAGGAAATACCGCACTAAAAGAGTAAATACCGCACTAACACAAGAAATACCTCACTAACAGAGGAAATACCGCACTAACAGAGGAAATACCGCACTAACAGGAAATACCGCACTATCAGAGGAAATACCGCACTAACAGAGGAAATACCTCACTAACAGAGGAAATACCGCACTAACAGAGGAAATACCTCACTAACAAAAGAAATACCTCACTAACACAAGAAATACCTCACTAACAGAGGAAATACCTCGCTAACAGAGGAAATACCGCACTACCAGAGGAAATACCTCACTAACAGAGGAAATACCTCACTAACAGAGGAAATACCGCACTAACAGAGGAAATACCTCACTAACAGAGGAAATACCTCACTAACAGAGGAAATACCACACTAACAGAGGAAATACCTCACTAACAGAGGAAATACCTCACTAACAGAGGAAATACCGCACTAACAGAGGAAATACCTCACTAACAGAGGAAATACCGCACTACCAGAGGAAATACCTCACTAACAGAGGAAATACCTCACTAACAGAGGAAATACCGCACTAACAGAGGAAATACCGCACTAACACAAGAAATACCTCACTAACAGAGGAAATACCGCACTAACAGGAAATACCGCACTATCAGAGGAAATACCGCACTAACAGAGGAAATACCTCACTAACAGAGGAAATACCGCACTACCAGAGGAAATACCTCACTAGCAAAATAAATACCTCACTAACACAAGAAATACCTCAGTAACAGAGGAAATACCTCGCTAACAGAGGAAATACCTCACTAACACAAAAAATACCTCACTAACAGAGGAAATACCGCACTAACAGAGGAAATACCTCACTAATAGAGGAAATACCTCACTAACAGAGGAAATACCTCACTAACAGAGGAAATACCACACTAACAGAGGAAATACCTCACTAACAGAGGAAATACCTCACTAACAGAGGAAATACCTCACTAACAGAGGAAATACCGCACTAACAGAGGAAATACCTCACTAACAGAGGAAATACCGCACTACCAGAGGAAATACCTCACTAACAGAGGAAATACCTCACTAACAGAGGAAATACCGCACTAAAAGAGTAAATACTGCACTAACACAAGAAATACCTCACTAACAGAGGAAATACCGCACTAACAGAGGAAATACCGCACTAACAGGAAATACCGCACTATCAGAGGAAATACCGCACTAACAGAGGAAATACCTCACTAACAGAGGAAATACCGCACTAACAGAGGAAATACCTCACTAACAAAAGAAATACCTCACTAACACAAGAAATACCTCACTAACAGAGGAAATACCTCGCTAACAGAGGAAATACCGCACTACCAGAGGAAATACCTCACTAACAGAGGAAATACCTCACTAACAGAGGAAATACCTCACTAACAGAGGAAATACCGCACTAACAGAGGAAATACCGCACTAACAGAGGAAATACCTCACTAACAGAGGAAATACCTCACTAACACAAGAAATACCTCACTAACAGAGGAAATACCGCACTAACAGAGGAAATACCGCACTAACAGAGGAAATACCGCACTACCAGAGGAAATACCTCACTAACAGAGGAAATACCTCACTAACACAAGAAATACCTCACTAACAGAGGAAATACTGCACTAACAGAGTAAATACCGCACTAACACAAGAAATACCTCACTAACAGAGGAAATACCGCACTAACAGAGGAAATACCGCACTAACAGGAAATACCGCACTATCAGAGGAAATACCGCACTAACAGAGGAAATACCTCACTAACAGAGGAAATACCGCACTAACAGAGGAAATACCTCACTAACAAAAGAAATACCTCACTAACACAAGAAATACCTCACTAACAGAGGAAATACCTCGCTAACAGAGGAAATACCGCACTACCAGAGGAAATACCTCACTAACAGAGGAAATACCTCACTAACAGAGGAAATACCTCACTAACAGAGGAAATACCGCACTAACAGAGGAAATACCGCACTAACAGAGGAAATACCTCACTAACAGAGGAAATACCTCACTAACACAAGAAATACCTCACTAACAGAGGAAATACCGCACTAACAGAGGAAATACCGCACTACCAGAGGAAATACCTCACTAACAGAGGAAATACCTCACTAACACAAGAAATACCTCACTAACAGAGGAAATACTGCACTAACAGAGGAAATACCTCACTAACAGAGGAAATACCTCACTAACAGAGGAAATACTACACTAACAGAGGAAATACCTCACTATCAGAGGAAATACCTCACTAACAGAGGAAATACCGCACCACCAGAGGAAATACCTCACTAACAGAGGAAATACCTCACTAGCACAAGAAATACCTCACTAACAGAGGAAATACCTCACTAACAGAGGAAATACCTCACTGACAGAGGAAATACCGCACTACCAGAGGAAATACCTCACTAACAGAGGAAATACCTCACTAACAGAGGAAATACCTCACTAACAGAGGAAATACCTCACTAACAGAGGAAATACCGCACTAACAGAGGAAATACCGCACTAACAGAATAAATACCGCACTAACAGAGGAAATACCTCACTAACAGGAAATACCACACTAACAGAGGAAATACCGCGCTAACAGAGGAAATACTTTGCTAACAGAGGAAATACCGCACTAACAGAGGAAATACCTCACTAACAGAGGAAATACCTCACTAACAGAGGAAATACCGCACTAACACAAGAAATACCTCACTAACAGAGGAAATACCACACTAACAGAGGAAATACCGCGCTAACAGAGGAAATACTTTGCTAACAGAGGAAATACCGCACTAACAGAGGAAATACCTCACTAACAGAGGAAATACCTCACTAACAGAGGAAATACCGCACTAACACAAGAAATACCTCACTAACATAGGAAATACCTCGCTAACAGAGGAAATTCCTCACTAACAGAGGAAATACCGCACTACCAGAGGAAATACCTCACTAACAGAGGAAGTACCTCACTAACACAAGAAATACCTCACTAACACAAGAAATACCTCACTAACAGAGGAAATACCTCAATAACAGAGGAAATACCTCACTGACAGAGGAAATACCGCACTACCAGAGGAAATACCTCACTAACAGAGGAAATACCTCACTAACAGAGGAAATACCTCACTAACAGAGGAAATACCGCACTAACAGAGGAAATACCTCACTAACAGAGGAAATACCTCGCTAACAGAGGAAATACCTCAATAACAGAGGAAATACCTCACTAACAGAGGAAATACCGCTTTAACAGAGGAAATACCGCACTAACAGAGGAAAAACCTCACTAACAGAGGAAAAACCGCAATACCAGAGGAAATACCTCACTAACAGAGGAAATACCTCACTAACAGAGGAAATACCGCACTAACAGAGGAAATACCTCAGTAACAGAGGAAATACCTCACGAACACAAGAAATACCTCACTAACACAAGAAATACCTCACTAACAGAGGAAATACCTCGCTAACAGAGGAAATACCGCACTACCAGAGGAAATACCTCACTAACAGAGGAAATACCTCACTAACAGAGGAAATACCTCACTAACAGAGGAAATACCGCACTAACAGAGGAAATACCGCACTAACAGAGGAAATACCTCACTAACAGAGGAAATACCTCACTAACACAAGAAATACCTCACTAACAGAGGAAATACCGCACTAACAGAGGAAATACCGCACTAACAGAGGAAATACCGCACTACCAGAGGAAATACCTCACTAACAGAGGAAATACCTCACTAACACAAGAAATACCTCACTAACAGAGGAAATACTGCACTAACAGAGTAAATACCGCACTAACACAAGAAATACCTCACTAACAGAGGAAATACCGCACTAACAGAGGAAATACCGCACTAACAGGAAATACCGCACTATCAGAGGAAATACCGCACTAACAGAGGAAATACCTCACTAACAGAGGAAATACCGCACTAACAGAGGAAATACCTCACTAACAAAAGAAATACCTCACTAACACAAGAAATACCTCACTAACAGAGGAAATACCTCGCTAACAGAGGAAATACCGCACTACCAGAGGAAATACCTCACTAACAGAGGAAATACCTCACTAACAGAGGAAATACCTCACTAACAGAGGAAATACCGCACTAACAGAGGAAATACCGCACTAACAGAGGAAATACCTCACTAACAGAGGAAATACCTCACTAACACAAGAAATACCTCACTAACAGAGGAAATACCGCACTAACAGAGGAAATACCGCACTACCAGAGGAAATACCTCACTAACAGAGGAAATACCTCACTAACACAAGAAATACCTCACTAACAGAGGAAATACTGCACTAACAGAGGAAATACCTCACTAACAGAGGAAATACCTCACTAACAGAGGAAATACTACACTAACAGAGGAAATACCTCACTATCAGAGGAAATACCTCACTAACAGAGGAAATACCGCACCACCAGAGGAAATACCTCACTAACAGAGGAAATACCTCACTAGCACAAGAAATACCTCACTAACAGAGGAAATACCTCACTAACAGAGGAAATACCTCACTGACAGAGGAAATACCGCACTACCAGAGGAAATACCTCACTAACAGAGGAAATACCTCACTAACAGAGGAAATACCTCACTAACAGAGGAAATACCTCACTAACAGAGGAAATACCGCACTAACAGAGGAAATACCGCACTAACAGAATAAATACCGCACTAACAGAGGAAATACCTCACTAACAGGAAATACCACACTAACAGAGGAAATACCGCGCTAACAGAGGAAATACTTTGCTAACAGAGGAAATACCGCACTAACAGAGGAAATACCTCACTAACAGAGGAAATACCTCACTAACAGAGGAAATACCGCACTAACAGAGGAAATACCTCACTAACATAGGAAATACCTCGCTAACAGAGGAAATTCCTCACTAACAGAGGAAATACCGCACTACCAGAGGAAATACCTCACTAACAGAGGAAGTACCTCACTAACACAAGAAATACCTCACTAACACAAGAAATACCTCACTAACAGAGGAAATACCTCAATAACAGAGGAAATACCTCACTGACAGAGGAAATACCGCACTACCAGAGGAAATACCTCACTAACAGAGGAAATACCTCACTAACAGAGGAAATACCTCACTAACAGAGGAAATACCGCACTAACAGAGGAAATCCCTCACTAACAGAGGAAATACCTCGCTAACAGAGGAAATACCTCAATAACAGAGGAAATACCTCACTAACAGAGGAAATACCGCTTTAACAGAGGAAATACCGCACTAACAGAGGAAAAACCTCACTAACAGAGGAAAAACCGCAATACCAGAGGAAATACCTCACTAACAGAGGAAATACCTCACTAACAGAGGAAATACCGCACTAACAGAGGAAATACCTCAGTAACAGAGGAAATACCTCACGAACACAAGAAATACCTCACTAACACAAGAAATACCTCACTAACAGAGGAAATACCTCACTAACAGAGGAAATACCTCACTGACAGAGGAAATACCGCACTACCAGAGGAAATACCTCACTAACAGAGGAAATACCTCACTAGCAGAGGAAATACCTCACTAACAGAGGAAATACCTCACTAACAGAGGAAATACCTCGCTAACAGAGGAAATACCTCACTAACAGAGGAAATACCTCACTAACAGAGGAAATACCGCACTAACAGAGGAAATACTTCGCTAACAGAGGAAATACCGCACTAACAGAGGAAATACCGCACTAACAGAGGAAATACTTCGCTAACAGAGGAAATACCGCACTAACAGAGGAAATACCTCACTAACAGAGGAAATACCTCACTAACAGAGGAATACCTCACTAACAGAGGAAATACAGCACTACCAGAGGAAATACCTCACTAACAGAGGAAATACCTCACTAACAGAGGAAATACCGCACTAACAGAGGAAATACCGCACTAACAGGGGAAATACCTCACTAACAGAGGAAATACCTCACTATCAGAGGAAATACCGCACTAACAGAGGAAATACCGCACTAACAGAGGAAATACCTCACTAACAGAGGAAATACCTCGATAACAGAGGAAATACCTCACTAACAGAGGAAATACCGCACTACCAGAGGAAATACCTCACTAACAGAGGAAATACCTCACTAACAGAGGAAATACCTCACTAACAGAGGAAATACCTCGCTAACAGAGGAAATACCTCACTAACAGAGGAAATACCGCACTAACAGAGGAAATACCGCACTAACAGAGGAAATACCTCACTAACAGGAAATACCGCACTAACAGAGGAAATACCGCGCTAACAGAGGAAATACTTCGCTAACAGAGGAAATACCGCACTAACAGAGGAAATACCTCACTAACAGAGGAAATACCACACTAACAGAGGAAATACCTCACTAACAGAGGAAATACCTCACTAACAGAGGAAATACCGCACTAACAGAGGAAATACCTCACTAACAGAGGAAATACCGCACTACCAGAGGAAATACCTCACTAACAGAGGAAATACCTCACTAACAGAGGAAATACCGCACTAACAGAGGAAATACCGCACTAATACAAGAAATACCTCACTAACAGAGGAAATACCGCACTAACAGAGGAAATACCGCACTAACAGGAAATACCGCACTATCAGAGGAAATACCGCACTAACAGAGGAAATACCTCACTAACAGAGGAAATACCGCACTACCAGAGGAAATACCTCACTAGCAAAACAAATACCTCACTAACACAAGAAATACCTCACTAACAGAGGAAATACCTCGCTAACAGAGGAAATACCTCACTAACACATAAAATACCTCACTAACAGAGGAAATACCGCACTAACAGAGGAAATACCTCACTAGTAGAGGAAATACCTCACTAACAGAGGAAATACCTCACTAACAGAGGAAATACCACACTAACAGAGGAAATACCTCACTAACAGAGGAAATACCTCACTAACAGAGGAAATACCTCACTAACAGAGGAAATACCTCACTAACAGAGGAAATACCGCACTAACAGAGGAAATACCTCACTAACAGAGGAAATACCGCACTACCAGAGGAAATACCTCACTAACAGAGGAAATACCTCACTAACAGAGGAAATACCGCACTAACAGAGTAAATACCGCACTAACACTAGAAATACCTCACTAACAGAGGAAATACCGCACTAACAGAGGAAATACCGCACTAACAGGAAATACCGCACTATCAGAGGAAATACCGCACTAACAGAGGAAATACCTCACTAACAGAGGAAATACCGCACTAACAGAGGAAATACCTCACTAACAAAAGAAATACCTCACTAACACAAGAAATACCTCACTAACAGAGGAACTACCTCGCTAACAGAGGAAATACCGCACTACCAGAGGAAATACCGCACTACCAGAGGAAATACCTCACTAACATAGGAAATACCTCACTAACAGAGGAAATACCTCACTAACAGACGAAATACCGCACTAACAGAGGAAATACTACACTAACAGAGGAAATACCTCACTATCAGAGGAAATACTACACTAACAGAGGAAATACCTCACTATCAGAGGAAATACCTCACTAACAGAGGAAATACCGCACTACCAGAGGAAATACCTCACTAACAGAGGAAATACCTCACTAGCACAAGAAATACCTCACTAACAGAGGAAATACCGCACTAACAGAGGAAATACCTCACTAATAGAGGAAATACCTCACTAACAGAGGAAATACCTCACTAACAGAGGAAATACCACACTAACAGAGGAAATACCTCACTAACACAAGAAATACCTCACTAACAGAGGAAATACTGCACTAACAGAGGAAATACCTCACTAACAGAGGAAATACCTCACTAACAGAGGAAATACTACACTAACAGAGGAAATACCTCACTATCAGAGGAAATACCTCACTAACAGAGGAAATACCGCACTACCAGAGGAAATACCTCACTAACAGAGGAAATACCTCACTAGCACAAGAAATACCTCACTAACAGACGAAATACCGCACTAACAGAGGAAATACCTCACTAATAGAGGAAATACCTCACTAACAGAGGAAATACCTCACTAACAGAGGAAATACCACACTAACAGAGGAAATACCTCACTAACACAGGAAATACCTCACTAACAGAGGAAATACCTCACTAACAGAGGAAATACCGCACTAACAGAGGAAATACCTCACTAACAGAGGAAATACCGCACTACCAGAGGAAATACCTCACTAACAGAGGAAATACCTCACTAACAGAGGAAATACCGCACTAACAGAGTAAATACCGCACTAACAGGAAATACCGCACTATCAGAGGAAATACCGCACTAACAGAGGAAATACCTCACTAACAGAGGAAATACCGCACTAACAGAGGAAATACCTCACTAACAGAGGAAATACCGCACTAACAGAGGAAATACCTCACTAACAAAAGAAATACCTCACTAACACAAGAAATACCTCACTAACAGTGGAAATACCTCGCTAACAGAGGAAATACCGCACTAACAGAGGAAATACCGCACTAACAGAGGAAATACCTCACTAACAGAGGAAATACCTCACTAACACAAGAAATACCTCACTAACAGAGGAAATACCGCACTAACAGAGGAAATACCGCACTACCAGAGGAAATACCTCACTAACAGAGGAAATACCTCACTAACACAAGAAATACCTCACTAACAGAGGAAATACTGCACTAACAGAGGAAATACCTCACTAACAGAGGAAATACCTCACTAACAGAGGAAATACTACACTAACAGAGGAAATACCTCACTATCAGAGGAAATACCTCACTAACAGAGGAAATACCGCACTACCAGAGGAAATACCTCACTAACAGAGGAAATACCTCACTAGCACAAGAAATACCTCACTAACAGAGGAAATACCTCACTAACAGAGGAAATACCTCACTGACAGAGGAAATACCGCACTACCAGAGGAAATACCTCACTAACAGAGGAAATACCTCACTAACAGAGGAAATACCTCACTAACAGAGGAAATACCGCACTAACAGAGGAAATACCGCACTAACAGAGGAAATACCTCACTAACAGGAAATACCACACTAACAGAGGAAATACCGCGCTAACAGAGGAAATACTTTGCTAACAGAGGAAATACCGCACTAACAGAGGAAATACCTCACTAACAGAGGAAATACCTCACTAACAGAGGAAATACCTCACTAACAGAGGAAATACCGCACTAACAGAGGAAATACCTCACTAACAGAGGAAATGCCTCGCTAACAGAGGAAATACCTCAATAACAGAGGAAATACCTCACTAACAGAGGAAATACCGCACTACCAGAGGAAATACCTCACTAACAGAGGAAATACCTCACTAACAGAGGAAATACCGCACTAACAGAGTAAATACCGCACTAACACTAGAAATACCTCACTAACAGAGGAAATACCGCACTAACAGAGGAAATACCGCACTAACAGGAAATACCGCACTATCAGAGGAAATACCGCACTAACAGAGGAAATACCTCACTAACAGAGGAAATACCGCACTAACAGAGGAAATACCTCACTAACAAAAGAAATACCTCACTAACACAAGAAATACCTCACTAACAGAGGAATTACCTCGCTAACAGAGGAAATACCGCACTACCAGAGGAAATACCGCACTACCAGAGGAAATACCTCACTAACATAGGAAATACCTCACTAACAGAGGAAATACCTCACTAACAGACGAAATACCGCACTAACAGAGGAAATACTACACTAACAGAGGAAATACCTCACTATCAGAGGAAATACTACACTAACAGAGGAAATACCTCACTATCAGAGGAAATACCTCACTAACAGAGGAAATACCGCACTACCAGAGGAAATACCTCACTAACAGAGGAAATACCTCACTAGCACAAGAAATACCTCACTAACAGAGGAAATACCGCACTAACAGAGGAAATACCTCACTAATAGAGGAAATACCTCACTAACAGAGGAAATACCTCACTAACAGAGGAAATACCACACTAACAGAGGAAATACCTCACTAACACAAGAAATACCTCACTAACAGAGGAAATACTGCACTAACAGAGGAAATACCTCACTAACAGAGGAAATACCTCACTAACAGAGGAAATACTACACTAACAGAGGAAATACCTCACTATCAGAGGAAATACCTCACTAACAGAGGAAATACCGCACTACCAGAGGAAATACCTCACTAACAGAGGAAATACCTCACTAGCACAAGAAATACCTCACTAACAGAGGAAATACCGCACTAACAGAGGAAATACCTCACTAATAGAGGAAATACCTCACTAACAGAGGAAATACCTCACTAACAGAGGAAATACCACACTAACAGAGGAAATACCTCACTAACACAGGAAATACCTCACTAACAGAGGAAATACCTCACTAACAGAGGAAATACCGCACTAACAGAGGAAATACCTCACTAACAGAGGAAATACCGCACTACCAGAGGAAATACCTCACTAACAGAGGAAATACCTCACTAACAGAGGAAATACCGCACTAACAGAGTAAATACCGCACTAACAGGAAATACCGCACTATCAGAGGAAATACCGCACTAACAGAGGAAATACCTCACTAACAGAGGAAATACCGCACTAACAGAGGAAATACCTCACTAACAGAGGAAATACCGCACTAACAGAGGAAATACCTCACTAACAAAAGAAATACCTCACTAACACAAGAAATACCTCACTAACAGTGGAAATACCTCGCTAACAGAGGAAATACCGCACTAACAGAGGAAATACCGCACTAACAGAGGAAATACCTCACTAACAGAGGAAATACCTCACTAACACAAGAAATACCTCACTAACAGAGGAAATACCGCACTAACAGAGGAAATACCGCACTACCAGAGGAAATACCTCACTAACAGAGGAAATACCTCACTAACACAAGAAATACCTCACTAACAGAGGAAATACTGCACTAACAGAGGAAATACCTCACTAACAGAGGAAATACCTCACTAACAGAGGAAATACTACACTAACAGAGGAAATACCTCACTATCAGAGGAAATACCTCACTAACAGAGGAAATACCGCACTACCAGAGGAAATACCTCACTAACAGAGGAAATACCTCACTAGCACAAGAAATACCTCACTAACAGAGGAAATACCTCACTAACAGAGGAAATACCTCACTGACAGAGGAAATACCGCACTACCAGAGGAAATACCTCACTAACAGAGGAAATACCTCACTAACAGAGGAAATACCTCACTAACAGAGGAAATACCGCACTAACAGAGGAAATACCGCACTAACAGAGGAAATACCTCACTAACAGGAAATACCACACTAACAGAGGAAATACCGCGCTAACAGAGGAAATACTTTGCTAACAGAGGAAATACCGCACTAACAGAGGAAATACCTCACTAACAGAGGAAATACCTCACTAACAGAGGAAATACCTCACTAACAGAGGAAATACCGCACTAACAGAGGAAATACCTCACTAACAGAGGAAATACCTCGCTAACAGAGGAAATACCTCAATAACAGAGGAAATACCTCACTAACAGAGGAAATACCGCACTAACAGAGGAAATACCGCACTAACAGAGGAAAAACCTCACTAACAGAGGAAAAACCGCAATACCAGAGGAAATACCTCACTAACAGAGGAAATACCTCACTAACAGAGGAAATACCGCACTAACAGAGGAAATACCTCAGTAACAGAGGAAATACCTCACGAACACAAGAAATACCTCACTAACACAAGAAATACCTCACTAACAGAGGAAATACCTCACTAACAGAGGAAATACCTCACTGACAGAGGAAATACCTCACTACCACAGGAAATACCTCACTAACAGAGGAAATACCTCACTAGCAGAGGAAATACCTCACTAACAGAGGAAATACCTCACTAACAGAGGAAATACCTCGCTAACAGAGGAAATACCTCACTAACAGAGGAAATACCTCACTAACAGAGGAAATACCTCACTAACAGAGGAAATACCTCACTGACAGAGGAAATACCGCACTACCAGAGGAAATACCTCACTAACAGAGGAAATACCTCACTAACAGAGGAAATACCTCACTAACAAAGGAAATACCGCACTAACAGAGGAAATACCGCACTAACAGAGGAAATACCGCACTAACAGAGGAAATACCTCACTAACAGGAAATACCACACTAACAGAGGAAATACCGCGCTAACAGAGGAAATACTTTGCTAACAGAGGAAATACCGCACTAACAGAGGAAATACCTCACTAACAGAGGAAATACCTCACTAACAGAGGAAATACCGCACTAACAGAGGAAATACCTCACTAACATAGGAAATACCTCGCTAACAGAGGAAATACCTCACTAACAGAGGAAATACCGCACTACCAGAGGAAATACCTCACTAACAGAGGAAGTACCTCACTAACACAAGAAATACCTCACTAACACAAGAAATACCTCACTAACAGAGGAAATACCTCAATAACAGAGGAAATACCTCACTGACAGAGGAAATACCGCACTACCAGAGGAAATACCTCACTAACAGAGGAAATACCTCACTAACAGAGGAAATACCTCACTAACAGAGGAAATACCTCACTAACAGAGGAAATACCGCACTAACAGAGGAAATACCTCACTAACAGAGGAAATACCTCGCTAACAGAGGAAATACCTCAATAACAGAGGAAATACCGCACTAACAGAGGAAATACCGCACTAACAGAGGAAAAACCTCACTAACAGAGGAAAAACCGCAATACCAGAGGAAATACCTCACTAACAGAGGAAATACCTCACTAACAGAGGAAATACCGCACTAACAGAGGAAATACCTCAGTAACAGAGGAAATACCTCACGAACACAAGAAATACCTCACTAACACAAGAAATACCTCACTAACAGAGGAAATACCTCACTAACAGAGGAAATACCTCACTGACAGAGGAAATACCGCACTACCAGAGGAAATACCTCACTAACAGAGGAAATACCTCGCTAACAGAGGAAATACCTCACTAACAGAGGAAATACCTCACTAACAGAGGAAATACCTCGCTAACAGAGGAAATACCTCACTAACAGAGGAAATACCTCACTAACAGAGGAAATACCGCACTAACAGAGGAAATACTTCGCTAACAGAGGAAATACCGCACTAACAGAGGAAATACCGCACTAACAGAGGAAATACTTCGCTAACAGAGGAAATACCGCACTAACAGAGGAAATACCTCACTAACAGAGGAAATACCTCACTAACAGAGGAATACCTCACTAACAGAGGAATACCTCACTAACAGAGGAAATACAGCACTACCAGAGGAAATACCTCACTAACAGAGGAAATACCTCACTAACAGAGGAAATACCGCACTAACAGAGGAAATACCGCACTAACAGGGGAAATACCTCACTAACAGAGGAAATACCTCACTATCATAGGAAATACCGCACTAACAGAGGAAATACCGCACTAACAGAGGAAATACCTCACTAACAGAGGAAATACCTCGATAACAGAGGAAATACCTCACTAACAGAGGAAATACCGCACTACCAGAGGAAATACCTCACTAACAGAGGAAATACCTCACTAACAGAGGAAATACCTCGCTAACAGAGGAAATACCTCAATAACAGAGGAAATACCTCACTAACAGAGGAAATACCGCACTAACAGAGGAAATACCTCACTAACAGGAAATACCGCACTAACAGAGGAAATACCGCGCTAACAGAGGAAATACTTCGCTAACAGAGGAAATACCGCACTAACAGAGGAAATACCTCACTAACAGAGGAAATACCTCACTAACAGAGGAAATACTGTTGTGAACTATACTTCTTGGCTCCCTCTTGTGGTCACTAGTGATTTGGCACTTGGATTGTCTTTTACCAGGTTTGTACTCACCTGCTTCGTTAGGCCTGGGGTGTTGCTATTTAAACTTCCTGGATTCTCAGTCCAGTGCCTGGCATCGTTGTAATCAGTTTATTTCTGTTTGCTCCTGTCTTCAGGTCCTGGTTCTTTGCAAGATAAGCTAAGTCCTGCTTTCTTACTTTTGTTTATTTGCATTGTTCTTATTTTTGTCCAGCTTGTACAAAATGTGATTCCTGATATCGCTGGAAGCTCTAGGGGGCTGATATTCTCCCCCCTCACCGTTAGTCGGTTTGGGGGTTCTTGGATATTCAAGCGTGGATATTTTGCAGGGTTTTTTGCTGACCATATAAGTCATCTTACTATCTTCTGCTATTTAGTCAGTGGGCCTCTCTTTGCTAAAATCTAGTTCATTCTTACGTTTGTCTTTTCTTCTTGCCTCACCGTTATTATTTGTTGGGGGCTTGTATTTCTTTGGGGTCTGTTCTCTGGAGGCAAGAGAGGTCTTATTTTCCCTGATAGGGTTAGTTAGTTCTCCGGCTGGCGCGAGACGTCTAGGATCAACGTAGGCACGTTCCCCGGCTACTGTTAGTGTTTGTGCTAGGATCAGCTATATGGTCAGCCTAGTTACCACTTCCCTATGAGCTGGTATTTATGTTTGCAGACTTTGCTTAATCTCGGTGATCCCTTGCCATTGAGATCATAACAGTATGCCAGGCCTAAATAGTTAATGCATTGCAGAAGTGGGATGAAAAGAAAAGGAGTTCTGAGTTTTGTTTTTTTTTTCTCCTCTTTCTTCCTTCCCTTTTTCTCAGAGTGGCTGTGAGCTTGCTGCAGACATGAATGTTCAGACCTTGATTACTAGTGTGGATCAGCTTGCTGCACGAGTGCAGAGCATTCAGGATTTTGTTGTTAGCAGTCCTATGTCTGAGCCTAAGATACCTATTCCTGAGCTGTTCTCTGGAGATCGATTTAAATTTGGGAATTTTAGGAATAATTGTAAATTGTTTCTATCTTTGAAACCTCGTTCGTCTGGAGATTCAGCTCAGCAAGTTAAAATTGTTATCTCCTTTTTGCGTGGCGACCCTCAGGATTGGGCTTTCTCGTTGGCGCCAGGAGATCCGGCATTGACGGATGTTGATGTGTTTTTTTCTGGTGCTCGGATTGCTTTATGAGGAGCCTAATCTTGAAATTCAGGCAGAAAAAGCTCTACTGGCTATCTCTCAGTGCCAGGATGAAGCTGAGGTGTACTGCCAAAAATTTCGGAAATGGTCCGTGCTTACTCAATGGAATGAATGTGCTCTGGCCGCAAATTTCAGAAATGGCCTTTCTGAAGCCATTAAGAATGTGATGGTGGGTTTTCCAATTCCTACAAGTCTGAATGATTCTATGGCGCTGGCTATTCAGATTGATCGGCGTTTGCGGGAGCGCAAATCCGCTAATCCTCTCGCGGTGTTGTCTGAACGGACACCTGTCTCAATGCAATGCGACAGAATCCTGACTAGAACCGAACGACAAAATCATAGACGTCAGAATGGGTTGTGTTTTTACTGTGGTGATTTTACACATGTTATATCAGCATGCTCTAAACGCCTAACCAAGGTTGTTAGTCCTGTCACCATTGGTAATTTGCAGCCTAAATTTATTTTGTCTGTGACTTTAATTTGTTCATTGTCTTCCTACCCTGTTATGGCATTTGTGGATTCAGGTGCTGCCCTGAGTCTTATGGACTTGTCGTTTGCCAAGCGCTGCGGTTTTGTCCTGGAGCCTTTAAAAATTCCTATTCCTCTCAGAGGAATTGATGCTACGCCACTGGCGGAAAATAGACCGCAGTTTTGGACACAAGTGACCATGTGCATGACTCCTGAACATCGGGAGGTGATTCGTTTTCTTGTTCTGCATAAAATGAATGATTTGGTCGTGTTAGGTCTGCCATGGTTACAGACCCATAATCCTGTTTTGGATTGGAAGGCTATGTCTGTGTCGAGTTGGGGTTGTCAGGGAATTCATTACGATTCTCCGCCGGTGTCTATTGCTACTTCTACTCCTTCAGAGGTTCCTGAGTATTTGTGTGACTATCAGGATGTATTCAGTGAGTCCAGGTCCAGTGATCTTCCTCCTCATAGGGACTGTGACTGCGCTATAGATTTGATTCCTGGCAGTAAATTTCCTAAGGGACGATTATTTAATTTGTCTGTACCCGAACATGCCGCGATGCGTTCTTATGTCAAGGAGTCTTTGGAGAAGGGGCATATTCGCCCATCCTCTTCCCCTCTTGGTGCGGGATTCTTTTTTGTGGCCAAGA
This sequence comes from Ranitomeya variabilis, assembly GCF_051348905.1. Classification (NCBI taxonomy): domain Eukaryota; kingdom Metazoa; phylum Chordata; class Amphibia; order Anura; family Dendrobatidae; genus Ranitomeya; species Ranitomeya variabilis. Next base: position 249,642,588 of record NC_135238.1, on the reverse strand, counting down.
AAGACGGGTCTTTGAGACCTTGTATAGACTATCGGCTTCTGAATAAAATCACTGTTAAGTTTCAGTATCCTTTGCCACTATTGTCAGACTTGTTTGCTCGGATTAAGGGTGCCAAGTGGTTCACCAAGATAGATCTTCGTGGTGCGTACAACCTTGTGCGCATTAGGCAGGGAGATGAATGGAAAACTGCATTCAATACGCCCGAAGGTCATTTTGAATACTTGGTGATGCCCTTTGGGCTCTCTAATGCTCCTTCAGTGTTTCAGTCCTTTATGCATGATATCTTCCGGAAGTATCTGGATAAATTTATGATTGTTTATCTGGATGATATTCTGGTTTTCTCGGATGATTGGGATTCTCATGTAAAGCAGGTCAGGATGGTGTTTCAGGTTTTGCGTGATAATGCTTTGTTTGTGAAGGGCTCAAAGTGTCTCTTTGGAGTGCAGAAGGTTTCCTTTTTGGGTTTTATTTTCTCCCCTTCTGCTGTGGAGATGGACCCAGTCAAGGTCCGAGCTATTCATGATTGGACTCAGCCCACGTCTGTTAAGAGTCTTCAGAAGTTCTTGGGGTTTGCTAATTTCTACCGTCGCTTTATCGCTAATTTTTCTAGCGTTGTTAAACCTTTGACGGATATGACCAAGAAAGGTTCTGATGTGGCTAATTGGGCCCCTGCAGCCGTGGAGGCCTTCCAGGAGCTGAAGCGCCGGTTAACTTCGGCGCCTGTTTTGTGCCAGCCTGATGTCTCACTTCCCTTTCAGGTTGAAGTGGATGCTTCTGAGATCGGTGCTGGGGCTGTTTTGTCGCAGAGAGGCTCTGGTTGCTCTGTGATGAGACCATGTGCCTTTTTCTCTAGGAAGTTTTCGCCTGCTGAGCGGAACTATGATGTTGGTAATCGGGAGTTGTTGGCCATGAAGTGGGCATTTGAGGAGTGGCGTCATTGGCTCGAGGGTGCTAAGCATCGTGTGGTGGTCTTGACTGATCACAAAAATCTGATGTATCTCGAGTCTGATAAGCGCCTGAATCCTAGACAGGCTCGTTGGTCATTGTTTTTCTCTCGTTTTGACTTTGTGGTCTCGTACCTGCCTGGTTCGAAGAATGTTAAGGCTGATGCTCTTTCTAGGAGCTTTGTGCCTGACTCTCCTGGAGTCTCGGAGCCAGCTGGTATTCTTAAAGAGGGAGTAATCGTGTCGGCCATATCTCCTGATTTGTGACGTGTGTTGCAGAGATTTCAGGCTGGTAGACCTGACTCTTGTCCACCTGACAGACTGTTTGTTCCTGATAAATGGACCAGCAAAGTCATTTCCGAGGTTCATTCCTCGGTGTTGGCAGGGCATCCGGGAATTTTTGGTACCCGAGATTTGGTGGCTAGGTCCTTTTGGTGGCCTTCCTTGTCACGGGATGTGCGGTCATTTGTGCAGTCCTGTGGGACTTGTGCTCGGGCTAAGCCTTGTTGTTCTCGTGCTAGCGGGTTGCTTCTGCCCTTGCCCGTCCCGAAGAGGCCTTGTCAAATATTTCCATGGATTTCATTTCTGATCTTCCGGTGTCTCAAGGAATGTCTGTCATCTGGGTGGTGTGTGATCGTTTTTCCAAGATGGTCCATTTGGTACCCTTGCCTAAGTTGCCTTCCTCTTCCGATCTGGTTCCTTTGTTTTTTCAGAATGTGGTTCGTTTACACGGCATTCCGGAGAATATCGTGTCCGACAGAGGATCCCAGTTTGTGTCCAGATTCTGGCGGTCTTTTTGTGCTAAAATGGGCATTGATTTGTCGTTTTCATCTGCCTTCCATCCTCAGACTAATGGTCAAACGGAGCGAACTAATCAGACACTGGAGGCTTATTTGAGATGTTTTGTTTCTGCGGACCAGGATGATTGGGTGACCTTCTTGCCATTGGCGGAGTTTGCCCTTAATAATCGGGCTAGTTCCGATACTTTGGTTTCGCCATTCTTCTGCAACTCTGGTTGTCATCCTCGTTTCTCCTCGGGTCATGTTGAGTCTTCTGACTGTCCTGGGGTGGATTCCGTGGTGGATAGGTTGCAGCGGATTTGGAATCATGTGGTGGACAACTTGAAGTTGTCACAGGAGAAGGCTCAGCGTTTTGCCAACCGCCGCCGCGGTGTGGGCCCCCGACTTCGTGTTGGGGATTTGGTTTGGTTGTCTTCTCGGTATGTCCCTCTGAAGGTTTCCTCTCCTAAGTTTAAGCCTTGCTTTATTGGTCCTTATAAAATTTTGGAAGTTCTTAACCCGGTTTCTTTTCGTTTGGATCTTCCGGTGTCGTTTGCCATTCACAACGTGTTCCATAGGTCTTTGTTGCGGCGGTACGTTGTGCCTGTGGTTCCTGCTGTTGAGCCTCCTGCTCCGGTGTTGGTTGAGGGCGAGTTGGAGTACGTGGTAGAGAAGATCTTGGATTCTCGTCTCTCTAGACGGAGGCTTCAGTATTTGGTCAAATGGAAGGGCTATGGTCAGGAGGATAATTCCTGGGTGGCCGCCTCTGATGTTCATGCGGCCGATTTGGTTCGTGCCTTCCACGCTGCTCATCCTGGTCGCCCTGGTGGTCTTGGTGAGGGTTCGGTGACCCCTCCTTAAAGGAGGGGTACTGTTGTGAACTATACTTCTTGGCTCCCTCTTGTGGTCACTAGTGATTTGGCACTTGGATTGTCTTTTACCAGGTTTGTACTCACCTGCTTCGTTAGGCCTGGGGTGTTGCTATTTAAACTTCCTGGATTCTCAGTCCAGTGCCTGGCATCGTTGTAATCAGTTCATTTCTGTTTGCTCCTGTCTTCAGGTCCTGGTTCTTTGCAAGATAAGCTAAGTCCTGCTTTCTTACTTTTGTTTATTTGCATTGTTCTTATTTTTGTCCAGCTTGTACAAAATGTGATTCCTGATATCGCTGGAAGCTCTAGGGGGCTGATATTCTCCCCCCTCACCGTTAGTCGGTTTGGGGGTTCTTGGATATTCAAGCGTGGATATTTTGCAGGGTTTTTTGCTGACCATATAAGTCATCTTACTATCTTCTGCTATTTAGTCAGTGGGCCTCTCTTTGCTAAAATCTAGTTCATTCTTACGTTTGTCTTTTCTTCTTGCCTCACCGTTATTATTTGTTGGGGGATTGTATTTCTTTGGGGTCTTTTCTCTGGAGGCAAGAGAGGTCTTATTTTCCCTGATAGGGTTAGTTAGTTCTCCGGCTGGCGCGAGACGTCTAGGATCAACGTAGGCACGTTCCCCGGCTACTGTTAGTGTTTGTGCTAGGATCAGCTATATGGTCAGCCTAGTTACCACTTCCCTATGAGCTGGTATTTATGTTTTCAGACTTTGCTTAATCTCTGTGATCCCTTGCCATTGAGATCATAACAAAATACCTCACTAACAGAGGAAATACAGCACTACCAGAGGAAATACCTCACTAACAGAGGAAATACCTCACTAACAGAGGAAATACAGCACTAACAGAGGAAATACCATGCTAACAGAGGAAATACCTCGCTAACAGAGGAAATACCTCGCTAACAGAGGAAATACCTCACTAACAGAGGAAATACCGCACTAACAGAGGAAATACCGCACTAACAGAGGAAATACCTCACTAGCAGAGGAAATACCGTGCTAACAGAGGAAATACCTCGCTAACAGAGGAAATACCTCGCAAACATAGGAAATACCTCACTATCAGAGGAAATACCGCACTAACAGAGGAAATACCTCACTAACAGAGGAAATACCTCACTAACAGAGGAAATACCTCACTAACAGGAAATACCTCACTAACAGAGGAAATACCTCACTAACAGAGGAAATACCTCACTAACAGGAAATACCTCACTAACAGAGGAAATACCTCACTAACAGAGGAAATACCTCACTAACAGAGGAAATACCTCACTAACAGGAAATACCTCACTAACAGAGGAAATACCTCACTAACAGAGGAAATACCGCACTAACAGAGGAAATACCGCGCTAACAGAGGAAATACCTCACTAACAGAGGAAATACCTTGCTAACAGAGGAAATACCTCACTAACAGAGGAAATACCTCACTAACAGAGGAAATACCGCACTAACAGAGGAAATACAGCACTAACAGAGGAAATACCTCACTAACAGAGGAAATACAGCACTAACAGAGGAAATACCTCACTAACAGAGGAAATACCTCACTAACAGAGGAAATACCTCACTAACAGAGGAAATACAGCACTAACAGAGGAAATACCTCACTAACAGAGGAAATACCTCACTAACAGAGGAAATACAGCACTAACAGAGGAAATACCTCACTAACAGGAAATACCGCACTAACAGAGGAAATACCTCACTAACAGAGGAAATACCTCACTAACAGGAAATACCTCACTAACAGAGGAAATACCGCACTAACAGAGGAAATACCTCACTAACAGAGGAAATACCGCACTAACAGAGGAAATACCGCACTAACAGAGGAAATACCGCACTAACAGAGGATCAGAACAAAGTTACGGTTTTAAATAGAAAAATTTCATCTAACGGCGCCAATAGGATCACCTGACAACCTGACGATGTCAGAGTTCATAGATCCAGCACATGACATGTTCGGAAATTACTGCATAATTTAGTGAAATAAAATATTTATACAATGATATTTCATTAACCGTTTTCTATTCCATAGCGCAAATATGAAAAAAAAATGATTTTATGAGAATAAAAGAATTTCAGAAGAAACAATGGAAAAAATGGATACAAACTCGCATCAAAAAAGACCCAATCAAGCAGTGATGTTCCTTGTGGATTCGTGTATGGGCGACAGTTCCTAGCGAAAAATACCAAGCGAATAAAGAGAATATAACCATCTTGTAATTAAGAATAATCGATAAAAAAACTTACATTTTAATGAATTTTAATATACTTTAATCGATTATAAAAATGATAAAAAAAACCTGTTATTAAATGATATGATTTTTTGTAAATAAAATCGACAATTAAAAAAATAATATAAATGAAAAATTGTATTGAATCCAATAATTAGCCTTTTTGTATGTAGAGTGACCTTCCTATATTATGTATTAGTTATTGGCCAGAATAAACAATATATGAAACATATATATAAATCTATGGACTTCTATGTCGCAAGTAAATTCAAACATTATTTTTTTTAAAATATTTAAAAAAATATCAGTGTGTCCGTCTATTTATTCTTTATGGGAATTGAACCCACATGAAAGTAAAGTAGAAATAGGAGATGACTGAAGTAGTTTCACAATCGGTAGCAGCAGCCATCGGCCACCACATATTATTATACAGCCACAAAGGACGGACTGCAAACGTGAAATAACTAGGAAAGCAGCGCTGGTATAACAAGAGCTTGGTATGAGCCGTCCTTGTTTACAGCATGGAGGCACTTAGGCCACAAATGTGAATTGGAGGAGGGGGAGAACAAAGGAAGTACCGCTCAGCAACCCAATCTATGCTCATTGGAATCAATTAATGGAGCAGAGGTAACATCGAGCTATCAACTACCGTAGGGGCGGAATCTTTTCTTCTGCCAAGGGCCATTTGGATATTTCCACCGTCCTGCGGGGGCCGTACAAACTGCGCCCACAAAGTCCAGCCTGACTCTGGCGCTGGTGTCAGGACGTGATCTTTCATTGCCTGCCCTTCAGGGTTCAGTAGTGGGCACTGTGTGCGTGTGCTAACAGGGCAAGAAGAAATGAATGAGCTGAAGGCAACCAAAACACAGCTCCCTGCCCAAGAATGCGGCCCCTGAGAACCTGTCCGGGGGCCTGATAAAAGGTCATCGAGGGCCGTGATTGGCCCTGGGGCCTGAGGTTCCCCACCCCTGTTCTAGAGTAATCATTCTTGGTAAATAATGGTGCAACCTTTATCGTTTTTAGACCTACAATCATTCAGCAGCGCAGATTATATCCACATTACCCCGATCTCCTGCAGCAGATAACCTTACACGTTTAATAATAGCTCCATCTGGTGAGTAGAATGTGATCATATTCATTTATTTGCGTTGGATAAGACCCCGTTTGCTCTGATCTCTCCAGCAGCATTCTACAGTGAGATACTGACCTATGGGGAGAGGGAGGAGCTATTACATTGTGACCCCTACCCAAGGAAGAGGGAGGAGCTACTACATTGTGACCCCTACCCAAGGAAGAGGGAGGAGCCATTACATTGTGACCCCTACCTAAGGAAGAGGGAGTAGCTATTACATTGTGACCCCTACCCAAGGAAGAGGGAGGAGCTATTACATTGTGACCCCTACCCAAGGAAGAGGGAGGAGCCATTACATTGTGACCCCTACCTAAGGAAGAGGGAGGAGCTATTACATTGTGACCCCTACCGAAGGAAGAGGGAGGAGCTATTACATTGTGACCCCTACCGAAGGAAGAGGGAGGAGCTATTACATTGTGACCCCTACCTATGGGAAGAGGGAGGAGCTATTACATTGTGACCCCTACCCAAGGAAGAGGGAGGAGCTATTTCATTGTGACCCCTACTGAAGGAAGAGGGAGGAGCTATTACATTGTGACCCCTACCCAAGGAAGAGGGAGGAGCCATTACATTGTGACCCCTACCTAAGGAAGAAAGAGGAGCTATTACATTGTGACCCCTACCTAAGGAAGAGGGAGGAGCCATTACATTGTGACCCCTACCTAAGGAAGAGGGAGGAGCTATTACATTGTGACCCCTACCGAAGGAAGAGGGAGGAGCTATTACATTGTGACCCCTACCTATGGGAAGAGGGAGGAGCTATTACATTGTGACCCCTACCCAAGGAAGAGGGAGGAGCTATTACATTGTGACCCCTACCCAAGGAAGAGGGAGGGGCTATTACATTGTGACCCCTACCGAAGGAAGAGGGAGGAGCTATTACATTGTGACCCCTACCCAAGGAAGAGGGAGGAGCTATTACATTGTGACCCCTACCGAAGGAAGAGGGAGGAGCTATTACATTGTGATCCCTACCCAAGGAAGAGGGAGGAGCTATTACATTGTGACCCCTACCTATGGGAAGAGGGAGGAGCTATTACATTGTGACCCCTACCCAAGGAAGAGGGAGGAGCTATTACATTGTGACCCCTACCCAAGGAAGAGGGAGGAGCTATTACATTGTGACCCCCTACCTAAGGAAGAGGGAGGAGCTATTACATTGTGACCCCTACCCAAGGAAGAGGGAGGAGCCATTACATTGTGACCCCTACCTAAGGAAGAGGGAGGAGCTATTACGTTGTGACCCCTACCCAAGGAAGAGGGAGGAGCTATTACATTGTGACCCCTACCTAAGGAAGAGGGAGGAGCTATTACATTGTGACCCCTACCCAAGGAAGAGGAAGGAGCTATTACATTGTGACCCCTACCCAAGGAAGAGGGAGGAGCTATTACATTGTGACCCCTACCCAAGGAAGAGGGAGGGGCTATTACATTGTGACCCCTACCTATGGGAAGAGGGAGGACCTATTACATTGTGACCCCTACCCAAGGAATTGGGAGGAGCTATTACATTGTGACCCCTACCCAAGGAAGAGAGAGGAGCTATTACATTGTGACCCCAACCCAAGGAAGAGGGAGGAGCTATTACATTGTGACCCCTACCTAAGGAAGAGGGAGGAGCTATTACATTGTGACCCCTACCCAAGGAAGAGAGAGGAGCTATTACATTGTGACCCCTACCCAAGGAAGAGGGAGGAGCTATTACATTGTGACCCCTACCTAAGGAAGAGGGAGGAGCTATTACATTGTGACCCTTACCTAAGGAAGAGGGAGGAGCCATTACATTGTGACCCCTACCCAAGGAAGAGGGAGGAGCTATTACATTGTGACCCCTACCTAAGGAAGAGGGAGGAGCTATTACATTGTGACCCCTACCTAAGGAAGAGGGAGGAGCCATTACATTGTGACCCCTACCCAAGGGAAAGGGAGGATCCATTACATTTTGACCCCTACCCAAGGAAGAGGGAGGAGCTATTACATTGTGACCCCTACCTAAGGAAGAGGGAGGAGCTATTACATTGTGACCCCTACCCAAGGAAGAGGGAGGAGCTATTACATTGTGACCCCTACCGAAGGAAGAGGGAGGAGCTATTACATTGTGATCCCTACCCAAGGAAGAGGGAGGAGCTATTACATAGTGACCCCTACCTATGGGAAGAGGGAGGAGCTATTACATTGTGACCCCTACCCAAGGAAGAGGGAGGAGCTATTACATTGTGACCCCTAACCAAGGAAGAGGGAGGAGCTATTACATTGTGACCCCTACCTAAGGAAGAGGGAGGAGCCATTACATTGCGACCCCTACCCAAGGAAGAGGGAGGAGTTATTACATTGTGACCCCTACCTAAGGAAGAGGGAGGAGCCATTACATTGTGACCCCTACCTAAGGAAGAGGGAGGAGCTATTACATTGTGACCCCTACCCAAGGAAGAGGGAGGAGCTATTACATTGTGACCCCTAGCTAAGGAAGAGGGAGGAGCTATTACATTGTGACCCCTACCCAAGGAAGAGGGAGGAGCTATTACATTGTGACCTTTACCCAAGGAAGAGGGAGGAGCTATTACATTGTGACCCCTACCCAAGGAAGAGGGAGGGGCTATTACATTGTGAACCCTACCTATGGGAAGAGGGAGGACCTATTACATTGTGACCCCTACCCAAGGAAGAGGGAGGAGCTATTACATTGTGACCCCTACCTAAGGAAGAGGGAGGAGCTATTACATTGTGACCCCTACCCAAGGAAGAGGGAGGAGCTATTACATTGTGACCCCTACCCAAGGAAGAGGGAGGAGCTATTACATTGTGACCCCTACCTAAGGAAGAGGGAGGAGCCATTACATTGTGACCCCTACCCAAGGAAGAGGGAGGACCTATTACATTGTGACCCCTACCCAAGGAATTGGGAGGAGCTATTACATTGTGACCCCTACCCAAGGAAGAGAGAGGAGCTATTACATTGTGACCCCAACCCAAGGAAGAGGGAGGAGCTATTACATTGTGACCCCTACCTAAGGAAGAGGGAGGAGCTATTACATTGTGACCCCTACCCAAGGAAGAGAGAGGAGCTATTACATTGTGACCCCTACCCAAGGAAGAGGGAGGAGCTATTACATTGTGACCCCTACCTAAGGAAGAGGGAGGAGCTATTACATTGTGACCCCTACCTAAGGAAGAGGGAGGAGCCATTACATTGTGACCCCTACCCAAGGAAGAGGGAGGAGCTATTACATTGTGACCCCTACCTAAGGAAGAGGGAGGAGCTATTACATTGTGACCCCTACCTAAGGAAGAGGGAGGAGCCATTACATTGTGACCCCTACCCAAGGAAAAGGGAGGATCCATTACATTTTGACCCCTACCCAAGGAAGAGGGAGGAGCTATTACATTGTGACCCCTACCTAAGGAAGAGGGAGGAGCTATTACATTGTGACCCCTACCCAAGGAAGAGGGAGGAGCTATTACATTGTGACCCCTACCGAAGGAAGAGGGAGGAGCTATTACATTGTGATCCCTACCCAAGGAAGAGGGAGGAGCTATTACATAGTGACCCCTACCTATGGGAAGAGGGAGGAGCTATTACATTGTGACCCCTACCCAAGGAAGAGGGAGGAGCTATTACATTGTGACCCCTACCCAAGGAAGAGGGAGGAGCTATTACATTGTGACCCCTACCTAAGGAAGAGGGAGGAGCCATTACATTGTGACCCCTACCCAAGGAAGAGGGAGGAGCTATTACATTGTGACCCCTACCTAAGGAAGAGGGAGGAGCCATTACATTGTGACCCCTACCTAAGGAAGAGGGAGGAGCTATTACATTGTGACCCCTACCCAAGGAAGAGGGAGGAGCTATTACATTGTGACCCCTACCTAAGGAAGAGGGAGGAGCTATTACATTGTGACCCCTACCCAAGGAAGAGGGAGGAGCTATTACATTGTGACCCCTACCCAAGGAAGAGGGAGGAGCTATTACATTGTGACCCCTACCCAAGGAAGAGGGAGGGGCTATTACATTGTGAACCCTACCTATGGGAAGAAGGAGGACCTATTACATTGTGACCCCTACCCAAGGAAGAGGGAGGAGCTATTACATTGTGACCCCTACCTAAGGAAGAGGGAGGAGCTATTACATTGTGACCCCTACCCAAGGAAGAGGGAGGAGCTATTACATTGTGACCCCTACCCAAGGAAGAGGGAGGAGCTATTACATTGTGACCCCTACCCAAGGAAGAGGGAGGGGCTATTACATTGTGAACCCTACCTATGGGAAGAGGGAGGACCTATTACATTGTGACCCCTACCCAAGGAATTGGGAGGAGCTATTACATTGTGACCCCTACCCAAGGAAGAGAGAGGAGCTATTACATTGTGACCCCTACCCAAGGAAGAGGGAGGAGCTATTACATTGTGACCCCTACCTAAGGAAGAGGGAGGAGCTATTACATTGTGACCCCTACCCAAGGAAGAGAGAGGAGCTATTACATTGTGACCCCTACCTAAGGAAGAGGGAGGAGCTATTACATTGTGAAACTACCCAAGGAAGAGGGAGGAGCTATTACATTGTGACCCCTACCTAAGGAAGAGGGAGGAGCTATTACATTGTGACCCCTACCTAAGGAAGAGGGAGGAGCCATTACATTGTGACCCCTACCCAAGGAAGAGGGAGGAGCTATTACATTGTGACCCCTACCTAAGGAAGAGGGAGGAGCTATTACATTGTGACCCCTACCTAAGGAAGAGGGAGGAGCCATTACATTGTGACTCCTACCCAAGGAAGAGGGAGGAGCTACTACATTGTGACCCCTACCTAAGGAAGAGGGAGGAGCTATTACATTGTGACCCCTACCTAAGGAAGAGGGAGGAGCTATTACATTGTGACCCCTACCTAAGGAAGAGGGAGGACCTATTACATTGTGACCCCTACCTATGTGAAGAGGAAGGAGCTATTACATTGTGACCCCTACCCAAGGAAGAGGGAGGAGCTATTACATTGTGACCCCTACCTAAGGAAGAGGGAGGAGCTATTACATTGTGACCCCTACCTAAGGAAGAGGGAGGAGCTATTACATTGTGACCCCTACCTAAGGAAGAAGGAGGAGCTATTACATTGTGACCCCTACCGAAGGAAGAGGGAGGAGCTATTACATTGTGACCCCTACCTAAGGAAGAGGGAGGACCTATTACATTGTGACCCCTGTTGTGAATTAGACTTTTTGGCTCCCTCTTGTGGTTACTAGTGATATGACTCTGGGATTGTCTTTCCTCAGTTTGGCACCCACCTGGGTTGTTAGTCCAGGGGTGTTGCTATATAAACTTCCTGGATCCTTAGTCCAGTGCCTGGCATCGTTGTAATCAGATCGTTTCTGTTTGCTCCTGTCTGCTGGTCCTGGTTCGTGCAAAATTAAGCTAAGTCTTGCTTCTTTGTTTTTTGGTTATTTGCTTTGCTCCTATTTTTGTCCAGCTTGTACTAAATGTGATTCCTGACTTTGCTGGAAGCTCTAGGGGGCTGGTGTTCTTCCCCCGGGCCGTTAGACGGTTCGGGCGTTCTTGAATATCCAGCGTGGATATTTTGATAGGGTTTTTGCTGACCATATAAGTCATCTTACTATATTCTGCTATTAGCTAGTGGGCCTCTCTTTGCTAAATACCTAGCTCATTCTTACGTTTGTCTTTTCCTCTTACCTCACCGTTATTATTTGTTGGGGGCTTGTATCCAACTTTTGGGGTCTTTTCTCTGGAGGCAAGAAAGGTCTTTCTTTTCCCTTCTAGGGTTAGTTAGTTCTCCGGCTGGCGCGAGACGTCTAGAACCAACGTAGGCACGTTCCCCGGCTGCTGCTATTTGTGGTGCTAGGATTAGATATACGGTCAGCCCAGTTACCACTGCCCTATGAGCTGGTTTTTTGTGTTTGCAGACTTAGTAATTATTTCTGAGACCCTCTGCCATTGGGGTCATAACAGTATGCCAGGCCTAGGTTGAATGTTTAATGCATTGCAGAAGTGGGATAATAAGAAAGGAAATTCTGAGTTTTTTTTTTTTCCCTCTCTTCCTCCCCTTTACCTCTGAGTGGCTTGTGCTTGCTGCAGACATGGATGTCCAGACCTTGATTACAAGTGTGGATCAGCTTGCTGCTCGTGTGCAGGGCATACAAGATTTTGTTACCAGTAGTCCAATGTCTGAACCTAAAATACCTATTCCTGAACTGTTTTCTGGAAATCGATTTAAGTTTAGGAATTTCAGGAATAATTGTAAATTGTTTCTATCTCTGAGACCCCGTTCATCTGGAGATTCAGCTCAGCAAGTTAAAATTGTTATCTCTTTTTTACGGGGCGACCCTCAGGATTGGGCCTTCTCGCTAGCGCCAGGAGATCCGGCATTGGCAAATATTGATGCGTTTTTTTCTGGCGCTCGGATTGCTTTACGAGGAACCCAATCTTGAAGTTCAGGCAGAAAAAGCCTTGCTGGCTATTTCTCAGGGCCAGGATGAAGCTGAAGTGTATTGCCAAAAATTTCGGAAATGGTCCGTGCTTACTCAGTGGAATGAGTGTGCTCTGGCCGCAAATTTCAGAAATGGCCTTTCTGAAGCCATTAAGAATGTGATGGTGGGTTTCCCCATTCCTACAAGTCTGAATGATTCCATGGCGCTGGCTATTCAAATTGACCGGCGTTTGCGGGAGCGCAAGACCGCTAATCCTCTGGTGGTGTTGTCTGAACAAACACCTGATTTAATGCAATGTGATAGAATTCAGACTAGAAATGAGCGGAAAAATCATAGACGTCAGAATGGGTTGTGTTTTTACTGTGGTGATTCTACACATGTTATATCAGCATGCTCTAAACGCCTAACAAGGGTTGTTAGTCCTGTCGCCATTGGTAATTTGCAACCTAAATTTATTTTGTCTGTGACTTTAATTTGCTCATTGTCTTCTTACCCTGTTATGGCGTTTGTGGATTCAGGTGCTGCCCTGAGTCTTATGGATCTGTCATTTGCCAAGCGCTGTGGTTTTGTTCTTGAACCGTTGGTAAATCCTATTCCTCTTAGAGGTATTGATGCTACGCCATTGGCGGAAAATAAACCGCAGTTTTGGACGCAGGTAACCATGTGTATGACTCCTGAACATCGGGAGGTGATTCGTTTTCTTGTTCTGCATAAAATGCATGATTTGGTCGTTTTGGGTCTGCCATGGTTACAGACCCACAATCCAGTCTTGGATTGGAAGGCAATGTCTGTGTCAAGTTGGGGCTGTCAGGGAATTCATGCTGATTCCCCGCTGGTGTCTATTGCTTCCTCTACTCCTTCAGAAGTTCCAGAGTATTTGTCTGATTATCAGGATGTATTCAGCGAGTCCAGGTCCAGTGCTCTGCCTCCTCATAGGGACTGTGACTGCGCCATAGATTTGATTCCAGGTAGTAAATTTCCTAAGGGAAGACTATTTAATCTGTCTGTACCTGAGCATGCCGCAATGCGTTCGTATATCAAGGAGTCTCTGGAGAAGGGGCATATCCGTCCATCCTCTTCCCCTCTTGGTGCGGGATTCTTTTTTGTGGCCAAGAAGGACGGATCTTTGAGACCTTGTATTGACTATCGGCTTCTGAATAAAATCACTGTTAAATTTCAGTATCCTTTGCCTCTGTTGTCGGACTTGTTTGCCCGGATTAAAGGTGCCAAGTGGTTCACCAAGATAGATCTTCGTGGTGCGTACAACCTTGTGCGCATTAAGCATGGAGATGAATGGAAGACAGCATTTAATACGCCCGAAGGTCATTTTGAGTACTTGGTGATGCCTTTTGGGCTCTCTAATGCTCCCTCAGTGTTTCAGTCCTTTATGCATGATATTTTCCGGAAGTATCTGGATAAATTTATGATTGTTTATCTGGATGATATTCTGGTTTTCTCTGAAGATTGGGACTCACATGTGGAGCAGGTCAGGATGGTGTTTCAGGTTTTGCGTGAGAATGCTTTGTTTGTTAAGGGCTCAAAGTGTCTCTTTGGAGTACAGAAGGTTCCCTTTTTGGGGTTTATTTTTTCCCCTTCTGCTGTGGAGATGGACCCAGTCAAGGTCCGAGCTATTCATGATTGGATTGGACTCAACCCACGTCAGTTAAGAGTCTTCAGAAGTTCTTGGGTTTTGCTAACTTCTACCGTCGTTTTATCGCTAATTTTTCTAGCGTTGTTAAACCTTTGACGGATATGACCAAGAAAGGTTCTGATGTTGCTAACTGGGCTCCTGCAGCCGTGGAGGCGTTCCAAGAGTTGAAGCGCCGGTTTACTTCAGCGCCTGTTTTGTGCCAGCCTGATGTCTCACTTCCCTTTCAGGTCGAAGTGGATGCTTCTGAGATTGGGGCAGGGGCCGTTTTGTCGCAGAGAGGCCCTGGTTGCTCGGTAGTGAGACCATTTGCTTTCTTCTCTAGGAAGTTTTCGCCTGCTGAGCGGAATTATGATGTTGGCAATCGGGAGTTGCTGGCCATGAAGTGGGCATTTGAGGAGTGGCGTCATTGGCTCGAGGGTGCTAAGCATCGTGTGGTGGTCTTGACTGATCACAAAAATTTGATGTATCTCGAGTCTGCTAAACGCCTGAATCCTAGACAGGCCCGCTGGTCATTGTTTTTCTCCCGTTTTGACTTTGTGGTCTCGTATTTACCAAGTACAAAAAATGTGAAGGTTGATGCTCTTTCAAGGAGCTTTGTGCCTGACTCTCCTGGAGTCACAGAACCAGTTGGTATTCTTAAAGAGGGAGCTATCTTGCCGGCCATTTCTCCTGATTTGCGACGTGTGTTGCAGAGATTTCAGGCTGGTAGACCTGACTCTTGTCCACCTGACAGACTGTTTGTTCCTGATAAGTGGACCAGCAGAGTCATTTCCGAGGTTCATTCCTCGGTGTTGGCAGGGCATCCGGGAATTTTTGGCACCAGAGATCTGGTGGCTAGGTCCTTTTGGTGGCCTTCCTTGTCACGTGATGTGCGGTCATTTGTGCAGTCCTGTGGGACTTGTGCTCGAGCTAAGCCTTGCTGTTCTCGTGCCAGCGGGTTGCTCTTGCCCTTGCCTGTCCCGAAGAGGCCTTGGACACACATTTCCATGGATTTCATTTCAGATCTCCCGGTGTCTCAGGGCATGTCTGTCATCTGGGTGGTATGTGATCGCTTTTCTAAAATGGTCCATTTGGTTCCTTTGCCTAAGCTGCCTTCCTCTTCCGATCTGGTTCCTGTGTTCTTTCAGAATGTGGTTCGTTTACACGGCATTCCTGAGAATATTGTGTCTGACAGAGGATCCCAGTTTGTTTCCAGGTTCTGGCGATCCTTTTGTGCTAGGATGGGCATTGATTTGTCGTTTTCGTCTGCCTTTCATCCTCAGACTAATGGACAAACGGAGCAAACTAATCAGACTCTGGAGGCTTATTTGAGGTGTTTTGTTTCGGCAGATCAGGATGATTGGGTGACCTTCTTGCCGTTGGCTGAGTTTCCCCTTAATAATCGGGCTAGTTCCGCTACTTTGGTTTCGCCATTTTTCTGCAACTCTGGTTTCCATCCTCGTTTTTCCTCGGGACATGTGGAGTCTTCTGACTGTCCTGGGGTAGATTCTGTGGTGGATAGGTTGCAGCAGATCTGGAATCATGTGGTGGACAACTTAAAGTTGTCACAAGAGAAGGCTCAGCGTTTTGCCAACCGCCGCCGCGGTGTGGGTCCCCGACTTCCGACTTCGTGTTGGGGATTTGGTATGGCTGTCTTCTCGATTTGTTCCTATGAAGGTCTCCTCTCCTAAATTTAAGCCTCGCTTCATCGGTCCTTACAAGATATTGGAAATCCTTAATCCTGTGTCCTTTCGCTTGGATCTTCCGGTGTCGTTTGCCATTCACAACGTGTTCCATAGGTCTTTGTTGCGGCGGTACATTGTACCTGTGGTTCCTTCTGTTGAGCCTCCTGCTCCGGTGTTGGTTGAGGGCGAGTTGGAGTACGTGGTGGAGAAGATCTTGGATTCTCGTCTCTCCAGACGGAGGCTTCAGTATCTGGTCAAGTGGAAGGGCTATGATCAGGAGGATAATTCCTGGGTGGTTGCTTCTGATGTGCATGCGGCCGATTTAGTTTGTGCCTTTCACGCTGCTCATCCTGATCGCCCTGGTGGTCTTGGTGAGGGTTCGGTGACCCCTCCTTAAGGGGGGGGTACTGTTGTGAATTAGACTTTTTGGCTCCCTCTTGTGGTTACTAGTGATATGACTCTGGGATTGTCTTTCCTCAGTTTGGCACCCACCTGGGTCGTTAGTCCAGGGGTGTTGCTATATAAACTTCCTGGATCCTTAGTCCAGTGCCTGGCATCGTTGTAATCAGATCGTTTCTGTTTGCTCCTGTCTGCTGGTCCTGGTTCGTGCAAAATTAAGCTAAGTCTTGCTTCTTTGTTTTTTGGTTATTTGCTTTGCTCCTATTTTTGTCCAGCTTGTACTAAATGTGATTCCTGACTTTGCTGGAAGCTCTAGGGGGCTGGTGTTCTTCCCCCGGGCCGTTAGACGGTTCGGGGGTTCTTGAATATCCAGCGTGGATATTTTGATAGGGTTTTTGCTGACCATATAAGTCATCTTTCTATATTCTGCTATTAGCTAGTGGGCCTCTCTTTGCTAAATACCTAGCTCATTCTTACGTTTGTCTTTTCCTCTTACCTCACCGTTATTATTTGTTGGGGGCTTGTATCCAACTTTTGGGGTCTTTTCTCTGGAGGCAAGAAAGGTCTTTCTTTTCCCTTCTAGGGTTAGTTAGTTCTCCGGCTGGCGCGAGACGTCTAGAACCAACGTAGGCACGTTCCCCGGCTGCTGCTATTTGTGGTGCTAGGATTAGATATATGGTCAGCTCAGTTACCACTGCCCTATGAGCTGTTTTTTTGTGTTTGCAGACTTAGTAATTATTTCTGAGACCCTCTGCCATTGGGGTCATAACAGACCCCTACCCAAGGAAGAGGGAGGAGCTATTACATTGTGACCCCCTACCCAAGGAAGAGGGAGGAGCTATTACATTGTGACCCCTACCTAAGGAAGAGGGAGGAGCTATTACATTGTGACCCCTACCTAAGGAAGAGGGAGGAGCTATTACATTGTGACCCCTACCTAAGGAAGAGGGAGGAGCTATTACATTGTGATCCCTACCTAAGGAAGAGGGAGGACCTATTACATTGTGACCCCTACCTAAGGAAGAGGGAGGACCTATTACATTGTGACCCCTACCTACGGGAAGAGGAAGGAGCTATTACATTGTGACCCCTACCTAAGGAAGAGGGAGGAGCTATTACATTGTGACCCCTACCTAAGGAAGAAGGAGGAGCTATTACATTGTGACCCCTACCGAAGGAAGAGGGAGGAGCCATTACATTGTGACCCCTACCCAAGGAAGAGGGAGGAGCTATTACATTGTGACCCCTACCTAAGGAAGAGGGAGGAGCTATTACAATGTCACCCTCACCTACGGGAAAAGGGAGGAACAATTGATATTGACCTACATGGAGGAGAGGGATGACCAACTACAGTGTGACCCCGACCTACAGGAAGATGAAGGACATATCACAGTGTGATCCTGGCCTAAGGGAAGGAGGAGCCATTAGTGTATCTCTGACCCAAGGAAGAGGGAGGAGACATTACAGTGTGATCCTGAGCTACGGGAAGAATGAGTAGCCATTACAGTGTGACCCCCCAACCTACAGTAAGATGGAGGTCACATTACAGTGTGATCATGACCTATGGGAAGAGGGAGGATCCATTACAATGTCACCCTCAATCTACTAAAACTCTTGTGCATGTCCTCATCATCTCCCGCCTTGATTACTGCAACACCCTCCTCTGTGGCCTCCCCGCTAACTCTCTTGCACCACTCCAGTCTGTCCTCAACTCTGCTGCCCGGCTAATCCACCTCTCTCCTCGCTACTCCAGTTTCTCCCCTCTGCAAATGCCTCCACTGGCTCCCAATTCCCCAACAAATCCAGTTCAAGCTACTAACACTGATCTACAAAGCCATCCACAACCTGTCCCCTCCCTATATCTCTGAACTAATCTCCCGATATCTTCCCTCACGTAATCTCTGGTCCTCCCAAGACCTCCTTCTCTCCTCCACACTTATTTGTTCCTCACACAATCGCCTCCAAGATTTCTCCTGAATATCCCCCATCCTCTGGAATTCCATGCCTCAACACGTCCGATTATCCACCACCCTCGGATCCTTCAGACGGAACCTGAAAACCCATCTCTTCAGGAAAGCCTACAGCCTGCAATGACCATCCTGCCGCTTCACTACCACCCGAGCTGCCGCCTCACCACCATCAGAGCTGCTGCATCCCCGACCTTCTATCTCTTCCCCAATATCCCGTAGAATGTAAGTCCGCAAGGACAGGGTCCTCTCCACTCTGTACCAGTCTGTCAGTGTAAATTTGCTTACTGTAAACATTATCTATAACTTTGTATGTAACCCCTTTCTCATGTACAGCACCATGGAATTAATGGTGCTATATAATTAAATAATAATAATAATCCCCACCTACGGGAAGAGGGAAGACCCACTACAGTGTGTTACTAAACTATGGGAAGATGGAGGACTCATAACAGTGTGACCCCAACCTACGGGAAGAGGGAGGCACCATTACATTGTGACCATGAGGTATGGGAAGATGGAGGAGCCATTACATTGTGACCCTGAGGTATGGGAAGATGGAGGAGCCATTACATTGTGACCATGAGGTATGGGAAGATGAAGGAGCCATTACATTGTGACCCTGAGGTATGGGAAGATGGAGGAGCCATTACATTGTGACCATGAGGTATGGGAAGATGGAGGAGCCATTACATTGTGACCATGAGGTATGGGAAGATGGAGGAGCAATTACATTGTGACCATGAGGTATGGGAACAGGGAGGAGCCATTACCGTGTGATCCTGACCTACGGGAACAGGGAGGAGCCATTACAGTGTTACCCTGACCTACGGGAACAGGGAGGAGCCATTACCGTGTGATCCTGACCTACGGGAACAGGGTGGCCGTGACCTTGGAAACACGGAGTGTAGGGGAAATGCCATGGAGATGGCTGCAGGAAGAAATGATAATATTTGATATATATTAATGGACCGGGATGTGGCACAGTCTGTATACAGGATACTGGTGACGATTGATGGGTTTCAATGCTTTAATCACTCATTTTTAATGTCAAAGAACTACAACTCTCAGTGGACACATCCTGGTTTCTTGAGACACCATACATTTGTCATGAAGCATTATTATCTAGCTGTACAGAGCTGGATTCCGTCACCATGTGTGTACACCGAAAATACAGCAAATAAGAGGGGCTCATTCTCACTCTACAGCAGCTATTTGGTCCTTTACTTCCACAAATCCGAGTCCTCGGTGAACCTGCTGCAGGATTTTCAGTCCCTGAAACCCGCTGCCACGACCATCAAACCTCGCCACAATGATGTTTTCTGTGTTTATGAGAACCGAATCCCAACCAATATGGAACTTGTCCGTGACCAGCTGATTGCCTGGAGACTCATCCCTGAGAAAGCAACACACAGAGATGTCGGATGAAAAGGCGCAAGTATCCCGAGAAACAAAGACCTGGAAATAAGAAGAAACGAACAAGAGACAAATGGAAAGAAACCAAATAAAATCTACACCTGTCTCATATTAAGCTCAGTAAACACTAAATACTATGGTAATATCAGGTAACTACTACTGTAATATCCAGCAAATACTACCGCTACTATAAATACTACAGTAATATCCAGGAAATACTATAGTCACTATAAATACTACCGCCACTATAAATACTACTGTAATATCCAGCAAATACTACCGTTACTATACATACGACTGTAATATCCAGCAAATACTCCCGCGACTATAAATACTACAGTAATATCCAGGAAATACTACAGTCACTATAAATACTACAGTAATATCCAGGAAATACTACAGTCACTATAAATACTACAGTAATATCCAGGAAATACTACAGTCACTATAAATACTACAGTAATATCCAGGAAATACTATAGTCACTATAAATGCTACCGCTACTATAAATACTACAGTAATATCCAGGAAATACTCCCGCTACTATAAATACTACAGTAATATCCAGGAAATACTCCCGCTACTATAAATACTACAGTAATATCCAGGAAATACTACCGCCACTATAAATACTACTGTAATATCCAGCAAATACTACCGTTACTATACATACGACGGTAATATCCAGCAAATACTACCGCTACTATAAATACTACCTTAATATCCAGGAAATACTACAGTCACTATAAATACTACAGTAATATCCAGGAAATACTACAGTAACTATAAATACTACCGCCACTATAAATACTACTGTAATATCCAGCAAATACTACCGCTACTATAAGTACTACAGTAATATCCAGGAAATACTACAGTAACTATAAATACTACCGCCACTATAAATACTACTGTAATATCCAGCAAATACTACCGTTACTATACATACGACTGTAATATCCAGCAAATACTACCGCTACTATAAATACTACAGTAATATCCAGGAAATACTACAGTCACTATAAATACTACAGTAATATCCAGGAAATACTACAGTCGCTATAAATACTACCGCCACTATAAATACTACTGTAATATGCAGCAAATACTACCGCTACTATAAATACTACAGTAATATCCAGGAAATACTACAGTCACTATAAATACCACATTAATATCCAGGAAATACTACAGTTGCTATAAATACTACCCCGCCACTATAAATACTACTGTAATATCCAGCAAATACTACCGCTACTATACATACGACTGTAATATCCAGCAAATACTCCCGCTACTATAAATACTACAGTAATATCCAGGAAATACTACAGTCACTATAAATACTACAGTAATATCCAGGAAATACTATAGTCACTATAAATACTACCGCCACTATAAATACTACTGTAATATCCAGCAAATACTACCGCTACTATAAATACTACAGTAATATCCAGGAAATACTACAGTCACTATAAATACTACCGCCACTATAAATACTACTGTAATATCCAGCAAATACTACCGTTACTATACATACGACTGTAATATCCAGCAAATACTACCGCTACTATAAATACTACAGTAATATCCAGGAAATACTACAGTCACTATAAATACTACAGTAATATCCAGGAAATACTACAGTCGCTATAAATACTACCGCCACTATAAATACTACTGTAATATGCAGCAAATACTACCGCTACTATAAATACTACAGTAATATCCAGGAAATACTACAGTCACTATAAATACCACATTAATATCCAGGAAATACTACAGTTGCTATAAATACTACCGCCACTATAAATACTACTGTAATATCCAGCAAATACTACCGCTACTATACATACGACTGTAATATCCAGCAAATACTCCCGCTACTATAAATACTACAGTAATATCCAGGAAATACTACAGTCACTATAAATACTACAGTAATATCCAGGAAATACTATAGTCACTATAAATACTACCGCCACTATAAATACTACTGTAATATCCAGCAAATACTACCGCTACTATAAATACTACAGTAATATCCAGGAAATACTACAGTCACTATAAATACTACCGCCACTATAAATACTACTGTAATATCCAGCAAATACTACCGTTACTATACATACGACTGTAATATCCAGCAAATACTACCGCTACTATAAATACTACAGTAATATCCAGGAAATACTACAGTCACTATAAATACTACAGTAATATCCAGGAAATACTACAGTAACTATAAATACTACCGCCACTATAAATACTACTGTAATATCCAGGAAATACTACCGCTACTATAAATACTACAGTAATATCCAGGAAATACTACAGTAACTATAAATACTACCGCCACTATAAATACTACTGTAATATCCAGCAAATACTACCGCTACTATAAATACTACAGTAATATCCAGGAAATACTACAGTCACTATAAATACTACCGCCACCATAAATACTATTGTAAGATCCAGCAAATACTACCGCTACTATAAATACTACTGTAATATCCAGCAAATACTACAGCTACTATAAATACTACTGCAATATCCAGAAAATACTACAGTCGCTATAAATACTACAGTAATATCCAGGAAATACTACAGTCGCTATAAATACTACCGCCACTATAAATACTACTGTAATATGCAGCAAATACTACCGCTACTATAAATACTACTGTAATATCCAGGAAATACTACCGCTACTATAAATACTACAGTAATATCCAGGAAATACTACAGTAACTATAAATACTACCGCCACTATAAATACTACTGTAATATGCAGCAAATACTACCGCTACTATAAATACTACAGTAATATCCAGGAAATACTACAGTCACTATAAATACTACCGCCACCATAAATACTATTGTAAGATCCAGCAAATACTACAGCTACTATAAATACTACTGCAATATCCAGCAAATACTACAGCTACTATAAATACTACTGCAATATCCAGAAAATACTACAGTCACTATAAATACTACAGTAATATCCAGGAAATATTACAGTCGCTATAAATACTACCGCCACTATAAATACTACTGTAATATGCAGCAAATACTACAGCTACTATAAATACTACAGTAATATCCAGGAAATACTACAGTCACTATAAATACTACAGTAATATCCAGGAAATACTACAGTCGCTATAAATACTACCGCCACTATAAATACTACTGTAATATCCAGGAAATACTACAGTCACTATAAATACTACCGCCACCATAAATACTATTGTAAGATCCAGCAAATACTACCGCCACTATAAATACTACTGTAATATGCAGCAAATACTACCGCTACTATAAATACTACAGTAATATCCAGGAAATACTACAGTCGCTATAAATACTACAGTAATATCCAGGAAATACTACAGTCGCTATAAATACTACCGCCACTATAAATACTACTGTAATATGCAGCAAATACTACAGCTACTATAAATACTACAGTAATATCCAGGAAATACTACAGTCACTATAAATACTACAGTAATATCCAGGAAATACTACAGTCGCTATAAATACTACCGCCACTATAAATACTACTGTAATATGCAGCAAATACTACAGCTACTATAAATACTACAGTAATATCCAGGAAATACTACAGTCACTATAAATACTACAGTAATATCCAGGAAATACTACAGTCGCTATAAATACTACCGCCACTATAAATACTACTGTAATATCCAGGAAATACTACAGTCACTATAAATACTACCGCCACCATAAATACTATTGTAAGATCCAGCAAATACTACAGCTACTATAAACACTACTGCAATATCCAGCAAATACTACAGCTACTATAAACACTACTGCAATATCCAGCAAATACTACAGCTACTATAAATACTACTGTAATGTTCCACAAATACTACAGCTAATATAAATAATACAGTAACATCCAGCAAGTACCACCGCTACTATAAAGATAAGGTAGGGGGAAAAGGGAAGGAGTGGGAGTGTGGATAACATTAAACTTTATTGTAAATCATAAATTAAAATATAGTGTGTCATTAAAATACAAATCCATCCATCAAAGTGTATAGAAGATTACAGTGATTGTGTAACGCCCAAGACCCGAGCGATCAGACCTCAGAATAAACGTCCGATCCTAGTGAGACGCGTCATTAGTTGTTGGAATGAATACACTGTGGCGCGATGCCAATGTCACCCTGCCGCGCTGCCCATAACTCCCTGTAATAGAAGACCCAGAAAGCGTCCGCCGGATCGTTATTACATACAGGCTGGTGCCTTCTCAGACCCAGCAGTGACGCGGTTAATACGTACCACAAGTGCCAGCAATCTCCTGTCCAGACCCAGGTCGGCCCAGTGCTCTGCAGAAGGATCCGGTGGGGGCGAGCACTGATCAGGCACGTGTCTCCCCGCAGTGAGTGATAGCGCTACTAACTAGTGATGAGTGAGTGTGCTCGTTACTCGAGTTTTCCCAGCATGCTCGTAGATTATGTTTGTGTCCCCGCAGCGGCGTGATGAGCGGCTGTTAGACAACCTGAACACAAGCAGGGGTTGCCTCTTTGTTAGGGAATCCCCCATGTATTCAGGCTGACTAGCAGCCACAAATCATGCAGCTTCGGGGAACATAATCTACGAGCATGGCCAAGTTACTCGGAGAACACCCGAGCATGCTGGGAAAACTCGAGTAACAAGTATACTCGCTCATCACTATTACTAATTCCTCGCTGCAGGCTGCACTGTCTAAGGTCAATGCCCGTGTCTCCTCATGAGATCGTACAGGATAGGGTAGGAATGAATTGTGCCTATCTATATCAAAGGTCATGTCAGCTAGGCATATCGTCCCTGACGCGCGTTTCACCGGGCACACCGGCTTTCTCTAAGGGCCTCTAGGGTTATTTTCACTACTATAAAGAGCATTGTGATATCCAGCAAATACTACTGCCACTACAAATAGTACTGCAATTACAGAAAATACTACCGCTACTATAAATACTACCAATACCATAAATACTACTGTAATATCCAGCAAATACTACCGCCACTACAAATAGTACTGTAATTCCAGAAAATACTACCGCCACAACAAATAGTACTGTAATTCCAGAAAATACTACCGCCACAACAAATAGTACTGTAATTCCAGAAAATACTACCGCTACTATAACTACTACCAATACCATAAATACTACTGTAATATCCAGCAAATACTACCGCCACTACAAATAGTACTGTAATATCCAGAAAATACTACCGCCACAACAAATAGTACTGTAATTCCAGAAAATACTACCGCTACTATAAATAGTACTGTAATTCCAGAAAATACTACCGCTACTATAAATACTACCAATACCATAAATACTACTGTAATATCCAGCAAATACTACCGCCACTACAAATAGTACTGTAATATCCAGAAAATACTACCGCCACAACAAATAGTACTGTAATTCCAGAAAATACTACCGCCACAACAAATAGTACTGTAATTCCAGAAAATACTACCGCTACTATAAATACTACCAATACCATAAATACTACTGTAATATCCAGCAAATACTACCACCACTACAAATAGTACTGTAATTCCAGAAAATACTACCGCTACTATAAATAGTACTGTAATTCCAGAAAATACTACCGCCACAACAAATAGTACTGTAATTCCAGAAAATACTACTGCCACAACAAATAGTACTGTAATTCCAGAAAATACTACCGCCACAACAAATAGTACTGTAATTCCAGAAAATACTACCGCTACTATAAATAGTACTGTAATTCCAGAAAATACTACCGCTACTATAAATACTACCAATACCAATACCATAAATACTACTGTAATATCCAGCAAATACTACCGCCACTACACCCTAATTTGATCAGCTTCTATGAAGAGGTAAGTTCAGGACTGGACCAAGGGAACCCAGTGGACGTAGTATATATGGACTTTTCCAAAGCTTTTGATACGGTGCCACACAAAAGGCTGTTACATAAAATGAGAGTAATGGGGATAGGGGAAAATATGTGTAAGTGGGTTGAGAGCTGGCTCAGGGATAGGAAACAAAGGGTGGTTATTAATGGAGCACACTCGGACTGGGTCACGGTTAGTAGTGGGGTACCACAGGGGTCAGTATTGGGCCCTCTTCTTTTTAACATATTTATTAATGACCTTGTAGGGGGCATTCAGAGTAGAATTTCAATATTTGCAGATGACACTAAACTCTGCAGGGTAATCAATACAGAGGAGGACAATTTTATATTACAGGATGATTTATGTAAACTAGAAGCTTGGGCTGATAAATGGCAAATGAGCTTTAATGGGGATAAATGTAAGGTCATGCACTTGGGTAGAAGTAATAAGATGTATAACTATGTGCTTAATTCTAAAACTCTGGGCAAAACCGTCAATGAAAAAGACCTGGGTGTATGGGTGGATGACAAACTCGTATTCAGTGGCCAGTGTCAGGCAGCTGCTACAAAGGCAAATAAAATAATGGGATGCAGTAAAAGAGGCATAGATGCTCATGAGGAGAACATAATTTTACCTCTATACAAGTCACTAGTGCGACCACACTTAGAATACTGTGCACAGTTCTGGTCTCCGGGGTATAAGAAAGACATAGCTGAACTGGAGCGGGTGCAGAGAAGAGCGACCAAGGTTATTAGAGGACTGGGGGGTCTGCAATACCAAGATAGGTTATTACACTTGGGGCTATTTAGTTTGGAAAAACGAAGACTAAGGGGTGATCTTATTTTAATGTATAAATATATGAGGGGACAGTACAAAGACCTTTCTGGTGATCTTTTTAATCATAGACCTGAGACAGGGACAAGGGGGCATCCTCTACGTCTGGAGGAAAGAAGGTTTAATCATAATAACAGACGCGGATTCTTTACTGTAAGAGCAGTGAGACTATGGAACTCTCTGCCGTATGATGTTGTAATGAGTGATTCATTAATTAAA
This sequence comes from Ranitomeya variabilis, assembly GCF_051348905.1. Taxonomy (NCBI): domain Eukaryota; kingdom Metazoa; phylum Chordata; class Amphibia; order Anura; family Dendrobatidae; genus Ranitomeya; species Ranitomeya variabilis. Next base: position 249,616,101 of record NC_135238.1, on the reverse strand, counting down.
TTTAAGAGGGGACTGGATACCTTTCTGGAAAGGTATAATGTTACAGGGTATATACACTAGATTCCTTGATAAGGCGTTGATCCAGGGAACTAGTCTGATTGCCGTATGTGGAGTCGGGAAGGAATTTTTTTCCCCATGGTGGAGTTACTCTTTGCCACATGGGTTTTTTTTGCCTTCCCCTGGATCAACATGTTAGGGCTTGTTAGGTTAGGCTATGGGGTGAACTAGATGGACTTAAAGTCTTCCTTCAACCTTAATAACTATGTAACTATGTAACTACAAATAGTACTGTAATTCCAGAAAATACTACCGCCACAACAAATAGTACTGTAATTCCAGAAAATACTACCGCCACAACAAATAGTACTGTAATTCCAGAAAATACTACCGCCACAACAAATAGTACTGTAATTCCAGAAAATACTACCACTACTATAAATACTACCAATACCATAAATACTACTGTAATATCCAGCAAATACTACCGCCACTACAAATAGTACCGTAATTACAGAAAATACTACCGCTACTATAAATAGTACTGTAATAGCAATCAAATACTACCGCCAATACAAATAGTACTATAATTACAGAAAATACTACCGCTACTATAAATAGTACTGTAATAGCAATCAAATACTACCGCCACTACAAATAGTACTGTTATTACAGAAAATACTACCACTACTATAAATAGTACTATAATATCCAGCAAATACTACCGTTACAATAAATACTGCCGGCGCTATAAATACTACTATAATTGGAGCAAAAAAAGGGTTATTTACACCCTGCTGATTATGACAATGCTGTGCCTCTAGGGTTAATTACACCCTGCTGATTATGGCTATGCTGTGCCTCTAGGGTTAGTAACACCCTGCTGATTATGGCTATGCCGTGACTCTAGGGTTAGTTACACCTGCTGATTATGGCTATGCCGTGACTCTAGGGTTAGTTACACCCTGCTGATTATGGCTATGCTGTGCCTCTAGGGTTAGTTACACCCTGCTGATTATGGCTATGCCGTGACTCTAGGGTTAGTTACACCTGCTGATTATGGCTATGCCGTGCCTCTAGGGTTATTTACACCCTGCTGATTATGGCTATGCTGTGCCTCTGGGGTTAGTTACACCCTGCTGATTATGGCTATGCTGTGTCTCTAGGGTTAGTTACACCCTGCTGATTATGGCTATGCCGTGCCTCTAGGGTTAGTTACACCCTGCTGATTATGGCTATGCTGTGTCTCTAGGGTTAGTTACACCCTGCTGATTATGGCTATGCCGTGCCTCTAGGGTTAGTTACACCCTGCTGATTATGGCTATGCCGTGACTCTAGGGTTAGTTACACCCTGCTGATTATAGCTATGCTGTGCCTCTAGGGCTAGTTACACCCTGCTGTGTTGTGAATTTGCTTTTTGCTCCCTCTAGTGGTTACTAGTTTTTTGACTCTGGTTTTTCTGTCTTTCCTTTTATCCGCACCTGGGTCGTTAGTTAGGGGTGTTGCTATATAAGCTCCCTGGACCTTCAGTTCAATGCCTGGCAACGTAGTTATCAGAGCTAGTCTGCTGTGCTCTTGTCTACTGATCCTGGTTCCAGTTATATCAGCTAAGTCTGCCTTTTGCTTTTTGCTATTTGTTTTGGTTTTGTATTTTTGTCCAGCTTGTTCCTAATCTATATCCTGACCTTTGCTGGAAGCTCTAGGGGGCTGGTGTTCTCCCCCCGGACCGTTAGACGGTTCGGGGGTTCTTGAATTTCCAGTGTGGATTTTGATAGGGTTTTTGTTGACCATATAAGTTACCTTTCTTTATTCTGCTATCAGTAAGCGGGCCTCTCTGTGCTAAACCTGGTTCATTTCTGTGTTTGTCATTTCCTCTTACCTCACCGTTATTATTTGTGGGGGGCTTCTATCCAGCTTTGGGGTTCCCTTCTCTGGAGGCAAGAAAGGTCTTTGTTTTCCTCTACTAGGGGTAGCTAGATTCTCCGGCTGGCGCGTGTCATCTAGAATCAACGTAGGAATGATCCCCGGCTACTTCTAGTGTTGGCGTTAGGAGTAGATATATGGTCAACCCAGTTACCACTGCCCTATGAGCTGGATTTTTGTATTCTGCAGACTTCCACGTTCCTCTGAGACCCTCGCCATTGGGGTCATAACAGTTTGCCAGGCCAGTATTAAATGTTTAATGCATTGCAGAAGAGGGATTATAAGAAAGAAGATTCTGAGTTTTTTTTTTTTTCTTTCTCCTTCCCCTTTACCTCAGAGTGGCTATGCTTGCTGCAGACATGAATGTCCAGACCTTGATTACAAGTGTGGACCAGCTGGCTACTCGTGTGCAGGGCATACAAGACTATGTTATCAGAAATCCTAGGTCAGAACCTAAAATACCGATTCCTGAACTGTTTTCCGGAGACAGGTTTAAGTTTAGGAATTTCGTGAATAATTGTAAATTGTTTTTGTCCCTGAGACCCTGTTCATCTGGAGACTTTGCTCAGCAAGTAAAAATTGTTATTTCGTTCTTACGGGGCGACCCTCAGGATTGGGCTTTTTCGCTGGCGCCAGGAGATCCGGCATTGGCTGATCTTGATGCGTTTTTTCTGGCGCTCGGTTTACTTTATGAGGAACCCAATCTTGAGATTCAGGCAGAAAAGGCCTTGCTGGCTATGTCTCAGGGGCAGGACGAGGCTGAAGTGTATTGCCAAAAATTTCGGAAATGGTCCGTGCTGACACATTGGAACGAGTGTGCACTGGCCGCTAATTTTAGAAATGGCCTTTCTGAAGCCATTAAGAATGTTATGGTGGGTTTTCCCATTCCCACAGGTCTGAATGATACTATGGCACTGGCTATTCAAATTGACCGGCGGTTGCGGGAGCGCAAAACCGCAAATTCCCTCATGGTGTTGTCTGAACAGACACCTAATTCGGTGCAATGTGATAGAAAAACCGCAAATTCCCTCATGGTGTTGTCTGAACAGACACCTGATTTAATGCAATGTGATAGAATCCTGACTAGAAATGAGCGGAAAATTCATAGACGCCGGAATGGCTTGTGCTACTACTGTGGTGATTCTACACATGTTATCTCAGCATGCTCTAAACGTATAGCTAAGGTTGTTAGTCCTGTCACCGTTGGTAATTTGCAACCTAAATTTATTCTGTCTGTAACTTTGATTTGCTCACTGTCGTCTTATCCTGTCATGGCGTTTGTAGATTCAGGTGCTGCCCTGAGTCTCATGGATCTCTCATTTGCTAAGCGCTGTGGTTTTACTCTTGAACCATTGGAAAATCCTATTCCTCTTAGGGGTATTGATGCTACGCCATTGGCAGCAAATAAACCGCAGTATTGGACACAAGTTACCATGTGCATGACTACTGAACACCGCGAGGTGATACGTTTCCTGGTTTTACATAAAATGCATGATTTGGTTGTTTTAGGGCTGCCATGGTTACAGACCCATAATCCAGTCCTGGACTGGAAGGCTATGTCAGTCTCAAGTTGGGGCTGTCGTGGTATTCATGGGGATTCCCTGCCTGTGTCTATTGCTTCTTCTACGCCTTCGGAAGTTCCGGAGTATTTGTCGGATTATCAGGATGTCTTCAGTGAGTCTGAGTCCAGTGCACTGCCTCCTCATAGGGACTGTGACTGTGCTATAGATTTGATCCCTGGCAGTAAATTTCCTAAGGGAAGACTGTTTAATCTGTCGGTACCTGAACATACCGCTATGCGTTCATATATCAAGGAGTCTCTGGAGAAAGGACATATTCGTCCGTCTTCTTCCCCTCTTGGTGCGGGATTCTTTTTTGTGGCAAAAAAGGACGGATCTTTGAGGCCTTGTATTGATTATCGGCTTTTAAATAAGATCACTGTCAAATTTCAGTATCCTTTACCGCTGTTATCTGACTTGTTTGCCCGGATTAGGGGTGCCAAGTGGTTCACCAAGATAGACCTTCGTGGTGCGTACAACCTTGTGCGCATTAAGCAAGGTGATGAATGGAAAACCGCATTCAATACGCCCGAAGGTCATTTTGAGTACTTGGTGATGCCTTTTGGGCTCTCCAATGCGCCTTCAGTTTTTCAGTCCTTTATGCATGACATCTTCCGGAAGTATCTGGATAAATTTTTGATTGTTTATCTGGATGATATTTTGGTTTTTTCTGATAATTGGGATTCACATGTGGAGCAGGTCAGGTTGGTCTTTAAAATTTTGCGTGAAAATTCTTTGTTTGTCAAGGGCTCAAAGTGTCTCTTTGGTGTACAGAAGGTTCCCTTTTTGGGGTTCATTTTTTCCCCTTCTGCTGTGGAGATGGACCCAGTCAAGGTTCGAGCTATTCTTGATTGGACTCAGCCCTCGTCAGTTAAGAGTCTTCAGAAATTCTTGGGTTTCGCTAACTTCTACCGTCGTTTTATCGCTAATTTTTCTAGCATTGTGAAACCTTTGACGGATATGGCCAAGAAGGGCTCCGATGTAGCCAACTGGGCTCCTGCTGCCGTGGAGGCTTTCCAGGAGTTGAAACGCCGGTTTACTTCGGCGCCTGTTTTGTGCCAGCCCGATGTCTCACTTCCCTTTCAGGTTGAGGTGGATGCTTCAGAGATTGGAGCGGGGGCCGTTTTGTCGCAGAGAGGCCCTGGTTGCTCTGTTATGAAACCTTGTGCCTTTTTCTCTAGGAAGTTTTCGCCTGCCGAGCGAAATTATGATGTGGGCAATCGGGAGTTGTTGGCCATGAAATGGGCATTTGAGGAGTGGCGTCATTGGCTCGAGGGTGCTAAGCATCGTGTGGTGGTCTTGACTGATCACAAAAATCTGATGTATCTCGAGTCTGCTAAACGCCTTAATCCGAGACAGGCCCGCTGGTCATTGTTTTTCTCCCGCTTTGATTTTGTTGTCTCGTATTTACCAGGTTCAAAGAATGTGAAGGCCGATGCTCTTTCTAGGAGCTTTGTGCCTGATGCTCCTGGAGTCGCTGATCCTGTTGGTATTCTTAAAGATGGAGTTATCTTGTCAGCTATTTCTCCGGATCTGCGACGTGTGTTGCAGAGATTTCAGGCGGATAGGCCTGAGTCTTGTCCACCTGACAGACTGTCCCGGATAAGTGGACCAGCAGAGTCATTTCCGAGGTTCATTCCTCGGTGTTGGCAGGTCACCCGGGAATTTTTGGCACCAGAGATCTGGTGGCCAGGTCCTTTTGGTGGCCTTCTTTGTCAAGGGATGTGCGGTCATTTGTGCAGTCCTGTGGGACTTGTGCTCGAGCTAAGCCTTGCTGTTCTCGTGCCAGCGGTTTGCTCTTGCCCTTGCCTGTCCCGAAGAGACCTTGGACACATATCTCCATGGATTTCATTTCTGATCTTCCGCTATCTCAGGGCATGTCCGTTATCTGGGTGATATGTGATCGCTTCTCCAAGATGGTCCATTTGGTTCCTTTGCCTAAGCTGCCTTCCTCTTCCGATCTGGTTCCTGTGTTTTTCCAGAACGTGGTTCGTTTGCACGGCATCCCTGAGAATATTGTGTCAGACAGAGGATCCCAGTTCGTTTCCAGGTTCTGGCGATCCTTTTGTAGTAGGATGGGCATTGATTTGTCGTTTTCGTCTGCTTTCCATCCTCAGACTAATGGACAGACGGAGCGAACCAATCAGACTTTGGAGGCTTATTTGAGGTGTTTTGTCTCTGCTGATCAGGACGATTGGGTGACATTCTTGCCGTTGGCTGAGTTTGCCCTTAATAATCGGGCTAGTTCCGCCACCTTGGTTTCGCCTTTTTTCTGCAACTCTGGTTTCCATCCTCGCTTTTCTTCGGGTCATGTGGAGCCTTCTGACTGTCCTGGGGTGGATTCTGTGGTGGATAGGTTGCAGCGGATCTGGAATCATGTGGTGGACAACTTGAAGTTGTCACAGGAGAGGGCTCAGCGCTTTGCCAACCGCCGCCGCGGTGTGGGTCCCCGACTACGCGTTGGGGATTTGGTATGGCTTTCTTCCCGCTTTGTTCCTATGAAGGTCTCCTCTCCCAAATTTAAACCTCGTTTTATTGGGCCTTACAAGATATTGGAAATCCTTAATCCTGTATCTTTTCGTCTGGATCTTCCTGTGTCGTTTGCTATTCACAATGTGTTTCATAGGTCCTTGTTGCGGCGGTACATTGTGCCTGTAGTTCCTTCTGCTGAGCCTCCTGCTCCGGTGTTGGTTGAGGGCGAGTTGGAGTACGTGGTGGAGAAGATCTTGGATTCTCGCCTCTCCAGGCGGAGGCTTCAGTACCTGGTCAAGTGGAAGGGCTATGGTCAGGAGGATAATTCCTGGGTGGTCGCCTCTGATGTTCCTGCGGCCGATTTAGTTCGTGCCTTTCATGCCGCTCATCCTGATCGCCCTGGTGGTCGTGGTGAGGGTTCGGTGACCCCTCACTAAGGGGGGGGTACTGTTGTGAATTCGCTTTTTGCTCCCTCTAGTGGTTACTAGTTTTTTGACTCTGGTTTTTCTGTCATTCCTTTTATCCGCACCTGGGTCGTTAGTTAGGGGTGTTGCTATATAAGCTCCCTGGACCTTCAGTTCTATGCCTGGCAACGTAGTTATCAGAGCTAGTCTGCTGTGCTCTTGTCTACTGATCCTGGTTCCAGTTATATCAGCTAAGTCTGCCTTTTTGCTTTTTGCTATTTGTTTTGGTTTTGTATTTTTGTCCAGCTTGTTCCAAATCTATATCCTGATCTTTGCTGGAAGCTCTAGGGGGCTGGTGTTCTCCCCCCGGACCGTTAGACGGTTCGGGGGTTCTTGAATTTCCAGTGTGGATTTTGATAGGGTTTTTGTTGACCATATAAGTTACCTTTCTTTATTCTGCTATCAGTAAGCGGGCCTCTCTGTGCTAAACCTGGTTCATTTCTGTGTTTGTCATTTCCTCTTACCTCACCGTTATTATTTGTGGGGGGCTTCTATCCAGCTTTGGGGTCCCCTTCTCTGGAGGCAAGAAAGGTCTTTGTTTTTCCTCTACTAGGGGTAGTTAGATTCTCCGGCTGCAGCGTGTCATCTAGAATCATCGTAGGAATGATCCCCGGCTACTTCTAGTGTTGGCGTTAGGTGTAGATATATGGTCAACCCAGTTACCACTGCCCTATGAGCTGGTTTTTTGTATTCTGCAGACTTCCACGTTCCTCTGAGACCCTCGCCATTGGGGTCATAACACTGCTGATTATGGCTATGCTGTGTCTCTAGGGTTAGTTACACCCTGCTGATTATGGCTATGCCGTGCCTCTAGGGTTAGTTACACCCTGCTGATTATGGCTATGCCGTGACTCTAGGTTAGTTACACCCTGCTGATTATAGCTATGCTGTGCCTCTAGGGTTAGTTACACCCTGCTGATTATGGCTATGCCGTGCCTCTAGGGTTAGTTACACCCTGCTGATTATAGCTATGCTGTGCCTCTAGGGTTAGTTACACCCTGCTGATTATGGCTATGCAGTGCCTCTAGGGTTAGTTACACCCTGCTGATTATGGCTATGCCGTGCCCCTAGGGTTAGTTACACCCTGCTGATTATGGCTATGCCGTGACTCTAGGGTTAGTTACACCCTGCTGATTATGGCTATGCTGTGTCTCTAGGGTTAGTTACACCCTGCTGATTATGGCTATGCCGTGCCTCTAGGGTTAGTTACACCCTGCTGATTATAGCTATGCTGTGCCTCTAGGGTTAGTTACACCCTGCTGATTATGGCTATGCAGTGCCTCTAGGGTTAGTTACACCCTGCTGATTATGGGTAGGCTGTGTCTCTAGGGTTAGTTACACTCCCTGACAGAAGTTATGTCGCTTATCCATGTTATGTAAATAAAAGCTTATAACCTGACGTTAAATTCCTCCATTAGTTGTATAAATCATTCTTTTGAAATCTGAAACCCTCCAAAATGTGGTTTAGGTTAAAAAAATAAATTAGCATCAATGCAGAAATATTGATCAGTTAATGGACACAGAATGGTCAGATTTTGGCAAGACAAAAGTTTTGTCGCCTGGTCATATAATGCACCCAATCCTAGTTTACATCCTCATCTGTGCTCAATAAATGATCGGATAATTAGTGTGTGTGTATAAAAAGAAACCCAGCACCCCAGACCTTTACTTGAACTGCAACTTGAGCTGACAACATGGCAAAAATCCACCCTGCAACCAAAGCCTGGATTATCAGGAGGCTGAAGACCAGATCCACTGCAGAGGTGGCTGGCACCTTTAATGTGTCTCAGCATCAAGTACAAAGAATTAAAAAAAGATTTTAGGAGACCAAGCCCAGGTCCGGCAGAACCCGCAAGACAACTGCTCAGGAGGAACGTTTGTTGGTTAGAAAATCCAGAGTAAGCCCCTCTTCCACTGCAGCAGAGCTCCAACAGGCCTGGTCGCCTCAAGTCCCTGTGTCAACTAGAACAGTTTGTAGGATTCTGTCTCAAAATGGCCTCCATGGTCGAATCAGTGCCCAGAAGCCAGCACTAAACAAAAGGCACATAAAAAAACGTGTGGCATTTGCAAAGTCCCACAGCCTGCTAAACAGATGGAGGCTGGAAAAGCGGCAGAAGGTGGGTTTCACTGATGAATCTTCAGTAGAATTACACCACAGCTGCCGCAAATACTGCAGGAGACCTACTGGAGCCCGTATGGATCCAAAATACACCCAGAAAACAGTTACATTTGGTGGTGGAAAGATCATGGTCTGGGGTTACATTCAGTATGGGGGTGTGCAAAACATTTGCAAGGTGGAAGGGAATATCAATAGTCTAAAAGATCAAGAAGTATTAGCTTCCTCTTATATTCCAAATCATAAAAGGGGTCAAATTCTGCAGCAGGATGGTGCTCCATCTCATACATCCATCTCTACAACAAAGTTCCTCTAGGCAAAAAAGATCAAGGTGCTCAAGGACTGGCCAGCCCAGTCACCAGACATGAACATCATTGAGCATGTTTGGGGTAGGATGAAAGAGGAAGCTTGGAAGACAAAACCAAAAGAATCTAGATGAACTCTGGGAGGCATGTAGGACTGCATTCTTCGCTATTCCTGATGACTTCATTATTAAATTGTATGAATCATTGTTGCAGTCCTTCAAGCTCATGGAAGTCACACAAAATATTAAATATGACTCTAATAGCACCACAACTTCATTCACCAATGTTATGCAACATATATTTGTATTGTAAGTTAATTATTTGTTTGAATATCACATTACTTTCTGTGGGCAACAAAACTTTTGTCTTGCCAAAATCTGACCATTCTGTGTCCATTAACTGATCAATATTTCTGCATTGATGCCAATTTATTTTCTTAACCTAAACCACATTTCGGAGGGTTTCAGCTTTCAAAAGAATAATTTATACAACCAATGGATGAATTTAACGTCAGGTTATAAGCTTTTATTTACATAACATGGATGAGCGACATAACTTCTGTCAGGGAGTGTACACCCTGCTGATTATGGCTATGCCGTGCCCCTAGGGTTAGTTACACCCTGCTGATTATGGCTATGCCGTGCCCCTAGGGTTAGTTACACCCTGCTGATTATGGCTATGCCGTGCCCCTAGGGTTAGTTACACCCTGCTGATTATGGCTATGCCGTGCCCCTAGGGTTAGTTAAACCCTGCTGATTATGACTATGCCGTGCCTCTAGGGTCAGTTACACCCTGCTGAGTATGGCTATGCCGTGCCCCTAGGGTTAGTTACACCCTGCTGATTATGGCTATGCCGTGCCTCTAGGGTTAGTTACACCCTGCTAATTATGGCTATGCCGTGCCCCTAGGGTTAGTTACACCCTGCTGATTATGGCTATGCTGTGCCTCGAGGGTTAGTTACACCCTGCTGATTATGGCTATGCCGTGCCCCTAGGGTTAGTTACACCCTGCTGATTATGGCTATGCTGTGCCTCTAGGGTTAGTTACACCCTGCTGATTATGGCTATGCCATGCCTCTAGGGTTAGTTGAACCCTGCTGATTATGACTATGCTGTGCCTCTAGGGTTAGTTACACCCTGCTGATTATGGCTATGCCGTGCCTCTAGGGTTAGTTACACCCTGCTGATTATGGCTATGCCGTGCCTCTAGGGTTAGTTACACCCTGCTGATTATGGCTATGCCGTGCCTCTAGGGTTAGTTACACCCTTCTGCAGCGCCCCAGAGTTCTGGTCGTTGCAGTACTGTGGCTTCGCCGCTAAGGGGAGCCATGGTACGTTCGATGGCACCGAAGGAGTTCCTCCAATCAGGTATCACAGACACCAATATGTTTCACAGCTGGGCCTCCGGGGGGAGCTAAGGGTGCTATTCATTAGGCCACTCCCCACCATAGTGGGTAAACTGGGGGTCAGGCAGAAAGTTAGAGAGAACGCTGACGGGATTGAACGGAGCAACACCCTGTGGCAGGGGGTGTTGTGAAGGGAGAGACTGTAGGGTCTCTGCCAGGGGTGGGATCCTGGCAGAGGCTTGGCATTGAAAGAACGTAACGGGTCCGCGCAGGCTCCTGGAAGCGGCGGGACTCAAGGAAAGGACTAGAAGCGAGACAGATTGTGCTGAGTGAGAAACGAGATCAAGCAGAAGGAGAATACCAGCAGGGGTTGTGCTGAAAGAGGCAGCACCTTGCTGAGGCGCAATACCGGTGGCCGGAACGCCGAGGGAGTGGATTAGAATACAGCTTCAAGCCATACTCCAAACAGCGGCAGGACAGTCGGTCTCAGGCGGGCTGTCTACCACATATCACCTATGAAGTCTTGGGGGGCAATTGCGGGAGAGGGGCGTCTCTAGGGTCCCGGAAGAACTCCAGGCCTACCTGACAAACGGGTGCCATTCCAACCTGAATACAGGGAAGGGGTGGATTACAGAGGAACATCAAATCGAGTTGTGAGGGAACTTAAGAAACAGACACAACCGTTGTGGGGTTACTTTCCGTAAGCACAGCAGGGAAGGACTACAACACATAGCGCTAGAAGGAAGGCACAGATTTCCACCTGAGAGGAGAACTGTTGTGAATTTGGATTCTGGGCTCCCCCGGTGGCTACTGGTGGAATTGAACTGGTGTTTTCATCTTCTCTGTTCACCTGTTCCCATCAAGATGTGGGAGTCACTATATAACCTTGCTGCTCTGTTAGTTGCTTGCCGGTCAACAATGTTATCAGAAGCCTCTCTGTGCTTGTTCCTGCTCCTAGACAACTACTAGATAAGTTGGACTCTTGTCCATGTTTGTTTTTGCATTTTTGTTCCAGTTCACAGCTGTAGTTTCGTTACTGTATCTGGAAAGCTCTTGTGAACAGGAATTGCCACTCTGGTGTTATGAGTTAATGCCAGAGTTTTAAAGTAATTCCTGGATGGTGTTTTTATAGGGTTTTCAGCTGACCATGAAAGTGTCCTTTCTGTCTTCTGCTATGTAGTAAGTGGACCTCAAATTTGCTAAACCTATTTTCATACTACGTTTGTTATTTCATCTTAATTCACCGCCAATACATGTGGGGGGCCTCTGTCTCCTTTTGGGGTATTTCTCTAGAGGTGAGCTAGGACTAATATTTTCCTCTGCTAGCATTATTTAGTCCTCCGGCTGGTGCTGGGCATCTAGAATCAACGTAGGCATGCTACCCGGCCACTGCTAGTTGTGTGTTAGGTTTAGTTCATGGTCAGCTCAGTTCCCATCTTCCAAGAGCTAGTTCCTATATATGCTGATGCTATGTTCTCTTGCCATTGAGAACATGACAGTTTGACCGGCCCACAAAGTGTTAATTGTTTGGGCTGAAGCAGGAGAAAAAGAAGTGTTTAAGGGAATTTTTTTTTTTTTTTCCCTCAGAGTTTTGCTGCCTAGCCCTTAATTGCTGTCTAGCTGCTTCTTACCTCCTCTTAACCCTTGTATGGCTCTGTGTCCACCTGTTTGTAATGGATCTTCAGAGTGTAACTGCAGGTTTGAATAATCTCGCCACGAAGGTACAAAATTTGCAAGACTTTGTTTTTCATGCACCTGTATCTGAGCCGAGAATTCCTTGGCCGGAATTTTTCTCGGGGAATAGATCTGGGTTTCAGAATTTTCGAAATAATTGCAAATTATTTTTGTCCCTGAAATTTCGCTCTGCCGGAGACCCTGCACAGCAGGTCAGGATTGTGATTTCCTTGCTCCGGGGCGACCCTCAAGACTGGGCTTTTTCATTGACACCAGGGGATCCTGCGTTGCTCAATGTGGATGCGTTTTTTCTGGCCTTGGGGTTGCTTTATGACGAACCTCATTTGGAGCTTCAGGCAGAAAAAACTTTGATGTCCCTATCTCAGGGGCAAGATGAAGCGGAAATTTACTGTCAAAGATTCCGTAAATGGTCTGTGCTTACTCAGTGGAATGAGTGCGCCCTGGCAGCGACTTTCAGAGAGGGTCTCTCTGATGCCATTAAGGATGTTATGGTGGGGTTCCCTGTGCCTGCGGGTCTGAATGAGTCCATGACAATGGCTATTCAGATCGATAGGCGTTTGCGGGAGCGCAAACCAGTGCACCATCTGGCGGTGTCCACTGAGAAGTCGCCAGAGAGTATGCAGTGTGATAGAATTCTGTCCCGAAGCGAGCGGCAGAATTTTAGACGGAAAAATGGGTTGTGTTTCTATTGTGGTGATTCTACTCATGTTATATCAGCATGCTCTAAGCGCACTAAAAAGCTTGATAAATCTGTTTCCATTTGCACCTTACCGTCTAAGTTTATTCTATCTGTGACCTTGATTTGCTCTTTGTCATCTATTACCACGGACGCCTATGTCGACTCTGGCGCCGCTTTGAGTCTTATGGATTGGTCCTTTGCCAAACGCTGTGGGTATGATTTAGAGCCTTTGGAGACTCTTATTCCTCTGAAGGGGATTGACTCCACCCCATTGGCTAATAATAAACCACAATACTGGACACAAGTAACTATGCGTATTAATCCGGATCACCAGGAGATTATTCGCTTTCTGGTGCTGTATAATCTACATGATGATTTGGTGCTAGGATTGCCTTGGCTGCAATCTCACAACCCAGTCCTCGACTGGAGAGCTATGTCTGTGTTGAGCTGGGGATGTAAGGGGGCTCATGGGGATGTACCTGTGGTTTCCATTTCATCATCTATTCCCTCTGAAATTCCTGAGTTCCTGTCTGACTATCGTGACGTCTTTGAAGAATCCAAGCTTGGTTCATTACCTCCGCACCGAGAGTGCGATTGTGCCATAGATTTAATCCCGGGTAGTAAATACCCAAAGGGTCGTTTATTTAATCTGTCTGTGCCTGAACATGCTGCTATGCGAGAATATATAAAGGAGTCCTTGGAAAAGGGACATATTCGTCCATCGTCATCTCCCTTAGGAGCCGGTTTTTTCTTTGTGTCAAAAAAAGACGGCTCTTTGAGACCATGTATCGATTATCGGCTTTTGAATAAAATCACTGTAAAATATCAATACCCATTGCCGTTGCTGACTGATTTGTTTGCTCGCATAAAGGGGGCCAAGTGGTTCTCTAAGATTGACCTTCGTGGGGCGTATAATTTGGTGCGAATCAGGCAGGGGGATGAGTGGAAAACCGCATTTAATACGCCCGAGGGCCACTTTGAGTATTTAGTGATGCCTTTTGGTCTTTCAAATGCTCCGTCAGTTTTCCAGTCCTTTATGCATGATATTTTTCGCGATTATTTGGATAAATTTATGATTGTGTATCTGGATGATATTCTGATTTTTTCGGATGACTGGGACTCTCATGTCCAGCAAGTCAGGAGGGTTTTCCAGGTTTTGCGGTCTAATTCTTTGTGTGTGAAGGGTTCTAAGTGTGTTTTTGGGGTACAGAGGATTTCCTTTTTGGGATATATTTTTTCTCCCTCTTCCATTGAAATGGATCCTGTCAAGGTTCAAGCTATTTGTGATTGGACGCAGCCCTCTTCTCTTAAGAGTCTTCAGAAATTTTTGGGCTTTGCTAACTTTTATCGTCGATTTATTGCTGGTTTTTCGGATATTGCTAAGCCATTGACCGATTTGACTAAGAAGGGTGCTGATGTTGCTGATTGGTCCCCTGACGCTGTGGGGGCCTTTCGGGAGCTTAAGCGCCGTTTTTCCTCTGCCCCTGTGTTGCGTCAGCCTGATGTTGCTCTACCTTTTCAGGTTGAGGTCGACGCTTCTGAGATCGGAGCTGGGGCAGTGTTGTCGCAGAAAAGTTCTGACTGCTCCGTGATGAGGCCTTGTGCCTTCTTTTCCCGTAAATTTTCGCCCCCTGAGCGGAATTATGATGTTGGGAATCGGGAGCTTTTGGCCATGAAGTGGGCTTTTGAGGAGTGGCGTCATTGGCTTGAGGGGGCCAGACATCAGGTGGTGGTATTGACTGACCACAAAAACTTGATTTACCTTGAGACCGCCAGGCGCCTGAATCCTAGACAGGCGCGCTCTCGGTTTAATTTTGTGGTGTCATACCTACCGGGTTCTAAGAATGTTAAGGCGGATGCCCTTTCTAGGAGTTTTGAGCCTGACTCGCCTGGTAACTCTGAGCCCACAGGTATCCTTAAGGATGGAGTGGTATTGTCAGCCGTTTCTCCAGACCTGCGGCGGGCCTTGCAGGAGTTTCAGGCGGATAGACCGGATCGTTGCCCACCTGATAAACTGTTTGTTCCTGATGATTGGACCAGTAGAGTCATCTCTGAGGTTCATTCTTCTGCGTTGGCAGGTCATCCTGGCATTTTTGGTACCAGGGATTTGGTGGCAAGGTCCTTCTGGTGGCCTTCCCTGTCACGAGATGTGCGAGGCTTTGTGCAGTCTTGTGACGTTTGTGCTCGGGCCAAGCCTTGTTGCTCTCGGGCTAGTGGATTATTGTTGCCCTTGCCCATTCCTAAGAGACCTTGGACGCACATCTCGATGGATTTTATTTCAGATCTGCCTGTTTCTCAGAAGATGTCTGTCATCTGGGTGGTGTGTGACCGTTTCTCTAAGATGGTCCATTTGGTTCCTCTGCCCAAGTTGCCTTCTTCTTCCGAGTTGGTTCCTCTGTTTTTTCAAAATGTTGTTCGTTTGCATGGTATTCCTGAGAATATCATTTCTGACAGAGGGACCCAATTCGTGTCTAGATTTTGGCGGGCATTCTGTGCTAGGATGGGCATAGATTTATCTTTTTCGTCCGCTTTCCATCCTCAGACGAATGGCCAGACCGAGCGGACTAATCAGACCCTGGAGACATATCTGAGGTGTTTTGTGTCTGCTGACCAGGATGATTGGGTTGCTTTTTTGCCATTGGCAGAGTTCGCTCTCAATAATCGGGCCAGCTCTGCCACTTTGGTGTCCCCGTTTTTCTGTAATTCGGGGTTTCATCCTCGATTTTCCTCTGGTCAGGTGGAATCTTCGGATTGTCCTGGAGTGGATGCTGTGGTGGAGAGATTGCATCAGATCTGGGGGCAGGTGGTGGACAATTTGAGGTTGTCCCAGGAGAAGACTCAGCTTTTTGCCAACCGCCACCGTCGTGTTGGTCCTCGGCTTTGTGTTGGGGATTTGGTGTGGTTGTCTTCTCGTTTTGTCCCTATGAGGGTCTCTTCTCCTAAGTTTAAGCCTCGGTTCATCGGCCCGTATAAGATATTGGAGATTCTTAACCCTGTTTCCTTCCGTTTGGACCTCCCTGCATCCTTCTCTATTCATAACGTTTTTCATCGGTCATTATTGCGCAGGTATGAGGTACCGGTTGTGCCTTCCGTTGAGCCTCCTGCTCCGGTGTTGGTTGAGGGTGAGTTGGAGTACGTTGTGGAGAAAATCTTAGACTCTCGTGTTTCCAGACGGAGACTCCAGTATCTGGTCAAGTGGAAGGGATACGGCCAGGAGGATAATTCTTGGGTGAATGCATCTGATGTTCATGCCTCTGATCTGGTTCGTGCCTTTCATAGGGCCCATCCTGATCGCCCTGGTGGTTCTGGTGAGGGTTCGGTGCTCCCTCCTTGAGGGGGGGGTACTGTTGTGAATTTGGATTCTGGGCTCCCCCGGTGGCTACTGGTGGAATTGAACTGGTGTTTTCATCTTCTCTGTTCACCTGTTCCCATCAAGATGTGGGAGTCGCTATATAACCTTGCTGCTCTGTTAGTTGCTTGCCGGTCAACAATGTTATCAGAAGCCTCTCTGTGCTTGTTCCTGCTCCTAGACAACTACTAGATAAGTTGGACTCTTGTCCATGTTTGTTTTTGCATTTTTGTTCCAGTTCACAGCTGTAGTTTCGTTACTGTATCTGGAAAGCTCTTGTGAACAGGAATTGCCACTCTGGTGTTATGAGTTAATGCCAGAGTTTTAAAGTAATTCCTGGATGGTGTTTTTATAGGGTTTTCAGCTGACCATGAAAGTGTCCTTTCTGTCTTCTGCTATGTAGTAAGTGGACCTCAAATTTGCTAAACCTATTTTCATACTACGTTTGTTATTTCATCTTAATTCACCGCCAATACATGTGGGGGGCCTCTGTCTCCTTTTGGGGTATTTCTCTAGAGGTGAGCTAGGACTAATATTTTCCTCTGCTAGCATTATTTAGTCCTCCGGCTGGTGCTGGGCATCTAGAATCAACGTAGGCATGCTACCCGGCCACTGCTAGTTGTGTGTTAGGTTTAATTCATGGTCAGCTCAGTTCCCATCTTCCAAGAGCTAGTTCCTATATATGCTGATGCTATGTTCTCTTGCCATTGAGAACATGACAGAGAACTCTGGAGGTGCCATTGGACCGGCCGGACTTGCGCAGCCTGGTGAACCGTATTCTGGACTGAGGACTCAGAGATCTCCAGTAAAGAGGTAAAGAGACTGCAAACTGGTGTCCTCGTTATTTACCGCGACTTACACCCCACAACCGCACCGTTACATCGCTACCATTACTACCACCTATTACACCGGACGTCCCCCACTGACGGACAGGGCCACGGACCGGGTCTAGCCACCGTGACAACCCCTGGACTGAGACCTAGAGACCCGGCTCCGGGTACCCCTCGGCCCTGCGGCGGTGTGGGGGCGCTACAACTTGGCGTCACGAACAGGATCTACTTAAGCCTGAAGAATCAGGTCATGTGTGCCTAGAGACTGCGATTTACTGTACTTGAACCGTACTTTATTGAAAAGACTGTGTTGTGCCATTTGCCTCCAAAATCCGCCGCCATTGCAGCGCTGAGGAGAGCGCAGGAGAAGAAGAAGGGCGTGGAAGTGGGCGTGAACAAGCTGAAGAGCGCGAAAGACAATGGCCGCCCAGTCTAAATATCTCGGCCCCTTGAGGACGTGTCCGTCAGCAGCCGAGATCCGTCTCTTGATCCTCAATGGTGGGCAGAGACAGAGAAAACGAAACCGCCCACGAAGGAGAGAGCGGGAAAAGGACCAGGAAGAAGAAGTGAGCGACATGGAGGACGCCATGGCGAGCCGCCCGGAGCCGGAGCGTGGGGTCGGAGCAGAGGACTCCCCCAGCCACCCGGAGGGGCACCGCAACCAGGCCTCCACCGCTGATGCTGAATTCCTGCAGGCCGGAGTGGACGAGCTCAGCGACCGACCCCGGCGGACGCAGCTGAGCACTGAGGCCGGGTGGAAGAAGGCCATCATCAGGAGCCTCACCAGACATCCGTCGGCAGCCTCATCTGGCCCGGAGCAGGGAAGAAGTTCCAGCGCTTTGAAGCCGGAAAGCGGGACACTGCAAGCAGAGATGACAACGCCGCAGCGTGAGGCCCTGATGACTGACACCACTCCCGTGACTGCTGGTGCCACAGCTGCTGACCCCGTTCCAGTGACTGATCTTGCAGCAGCCCCTACTCAAGCTGCGCAGACCTCCATCGCTGCGCATGATTTAACCATACATGAAAGACGGATTAACGGCGTTTGTCCAGCACTGGGTGTAACCCTGGACCTCACTTTTCCCAGGCCGAGAAGGGTTAAGTGCCAGGTGCAGCCCTGGAAGCCGTCCAACTAAACCTCGATACCATAAAAATGTAAATAGTTACTGTTTGTCTTTTATTCCTTTAAGTTGCTGCTAAACCCGCCCAGGGTTAATGGATCCCTCTGTTAACCCGGGATCCTCTTTGTTTGTTTTCCTTTTCTGAAGTTGTTGCACAAAAGTTATACAAACTGCAGAAATCATGGACTGTGCATGATTCGAACTTCCCTTGTAAATAGTTTGCACCTTCTTAAAGGTGCACCCTACTGGTTTTAGCCAAAGACACTTTGCGAAGATGTTTGCCCTATTTGTTTGAGCCAAAGACACTTTGTGAAGATACCTTTCCTACCGGTTCTAGTTAAAGACACTTTGCGAAGATACCATACCGGAACCTTTGCATGGGCCGGTAGGCTGAGAAGACGAGCTACCTTAGAAAGACTTGGTCTCCTCTTAAAGGGGATGTGAGAAACTGAACTTGAGAGGGATACTGTTGCAGAACAGTAATGCCATAATGATGCCTTGAAAAGAAATGTAACTGTTTTACATGCTAAGTTATATGTGTTGAATTTGTTGAAATGTGAAATCTAAATAATGTTTTGCAGAAAGAAAAGATGCAGAGAGCCCGTAGGGGTAGAGATAGAGATCTGCATAGCTGAAAGTAAGCGAAGTAATAATGAAGGTGAGGATAGAAGGTAAACCCCGCGTCCCCATTGAAAGTTACTTTGTTATTAAGGACAGAGAGTGAACCCGTAGGGGTTAGAGAGTGAGTCCTTAAAGGAGCCGAGTAGAGCTGGCTCAGAGTTCTTTAAACGAAAGGAATGTTATGTCTATACCATGTATAGTAGAGAAAGGCAGTAGGCCCTGGATGAACAGGGCGGTCCTGTAAAAGAAAGGAGAGGCAGTAGGTCTGGTGCCATAGGGACAGGCGGTCCTGCAGGTTCAAAGTAGGAGAATGTGAAGTTACCTTACCCTGTAATGTGATTATAGGAAGGCCTTTGGTAAACTAAGAGTGTATGTTTCTTAAAGGCAATGTTAATTTATTGTTCCAGAATTTGCACTAAGTAGAATACCCGGTTGGGTAACAGGAGTTATGCATAGCCTGTAATTTATAATGTTGACTATGTTTGTAACGTTAAAAGTGTCCTCACCTCCCATAAAGGGAAGCCTGTTCAAGTATACTTATTGTTTTGCACTCAACAAAATTGTATGTCTGTTTACTAATCTGTATTGTTGTTTTTCTTCCCAGTCCCGGAGTACTGTGTTTAACCAGGGGGGAGTGCAGCGCCCCAGAGTTCTGGTCGTTGCAGTACTGTGGCTTCGCCGCTAAGGGGAGCCATGGTACGTTCGATGGCACCGAAGGAGTTCCTCCAATCAGGTATCACAGACACCAATATGTTTCACAGCTGGGCCTCCGGGGGGAGCTAAGGGTGCTATTCATTAGGCCACTCCCCACCATAGTGGGTAAACTGGGGGTCAGGCAGAAAGTTAGAGAGAACGCTGACGGGATTGAACGAAGCAACACCCTGTGGCAGGGGGTGTTGTGAAGGGAGAGACTGTAGGGTCTCTGCCAGGGGTGGGATCCTGGCAGAGGCTTGGCATTGAAAGAACGTAACGGGTCCGCGCAGGCTCCTGGAAGCGGCGGGACTCAAGGAAAGGACTAGAAGCGAGACAGATTGTGCTGAGTGAGAAACGAGATCAAGCAGAAGGAGAATACCAGCAGGGGTTGTGCTGAAAGAGGCAGCACCTTGCTGAGGCGCAATACCGGTGGCCGGAACGCCGAGGGAGTGGATTAGAATACAGCTTCAAGCCATACTCCAAACAGCGGCAGGACAGTCGGTCTCAGGCGGGCTGTCTACCACATATCACCTATGAAGTCTTGGGGGGCAATTGCGGGAGAGGGGCGTCTCTAGGGTCCCGGAAGAACTCCAGGCCTACCTGACAAACGGGTGCCATTCCAACCTGAATACAGGGAGGGGTGGATTACAGAGGAACATCAAATCGAGTTGTGAGGGAACTTAAGAAACAGACACAACCGTTGTGGGGTTACTTTCCGTAAGCACAGCAGGGAAGGACTACAACACATAGCGCTAGAAGGAAGGCACAGATTTCCACCTGAGAGGAGAACTCTGGAGGTGCCATTGGACCGGCCGGACTTGCGCAGCCTGGTGAACCGTATTCTGGACTGAGGACTCAGAGATCTCCAGTAAAGAGGTAAAGAGACTGCAAACTGGTGTCCTCGTTATTTACCGCGACTTACACCCCACAACCGCACCGTTACATCGCTACCATTACTACCACCTATTACACCGGACGTCCCCCACTGACGGACAGGGCCACGGACCGGGTCTAGCCACCGTGACAACCCCTGGACTGAGACCTAGAGACCCGGCTCCGGGTACCCCTCGGCCCTGCGGCGGTGTGGGGGCGCTCCACTTCTGATTATGGCTATGCCGTGCATCTAGGGTTAGTTACACCCTGCTGATTATGGCTATGCCGTGCCCCTAGGGTTAGTTACACCCTGCTGATTATGGCTATGCCATGCCCCTAGGGTTAGTTACACCCTGCTGATTATGGCTATGCCGTGCCTCGAGGGTTAATTACACCCTGCTGATTATGGCTATGCCGTGCCTCTAGGGTTAGTTACACCCTGCTGATTATGGCTATGCTGTGCCTCGAGGGTTAGTTACACCCTGCTGATTATGGCTATGCCGTGCCTCTAGGGTTAGTTACACCCTGCTGATTATGGCTATGCCGTGCCCCTAGGGTTAGTTACACCCTGCTGATTATGGCTATGCCGTGCCCCTAGGGTTAGTTACACCCTGCTGATTATGGCTATGCCGTGCCTCGAGGGTTAGTTACACCCTGCTGATTATGGCTATGCCGTGCCTCTAGGGTTAGTTACACCCTGCTGATTATGGCTATGCTGTGCCTCGAGGGTTAGTTACACCCTGCTGATTATGGCTATGCTGTGCCTCAAGGGTTAGTTACACCCTGCTGATTATGGCTATGCCGTGCCTCTAGGGTTAGTTACACCCTGCTGATTATGGCTATGCCATGCCTCTAGGGTTAGTTACACCCTGCTGATTATGGCTATGCCGTGCCTCTAGGGTTAGTTACACCCTGCTGATTATGGCTATGCTGTGCCTCTGGGGTTAGTTACACCCTGCTGATTCTGGCTATGCCGTGCCTGTAGGGTTAGTTACACCCTGCTGATTATAGCTATGCCGTGCCTCGAGGGTTAGTTACACCCTGCTGATTATAGCTATGCTGTGCCTCTAGGGTTAGTTACACCCTGCTGATTATGGCTATGCCGTGCCTCTAGGGTTAGTTACACCCTGCTGATTATGGCTATGCTGTGCCTCGAGGGTTAGTTACACCCTGCTGATTATGGCTATGCTGTGCCTCGAGGGTTAGTTACACCCTGCTGATTATGGCTATGCCGTGCCTCTAGGGTTAGTTACACCCTGCTGATTATGGCTATGCCGTGCCTCTAGGGTTAGTTACACCCTGCTGATTATGGCTATGCCGTGCCTCTAGGGTTAGTTACACCCTGCTGATTATGGCTATGCTGTGCCTCTGGGGTTAGTTACACCCTGCTGATTATGGCTATGCTGTGCCTCTGGGGTTAGTTACACCCTGCTGATTATAGCTATGCCGTGCCTCTAGGGTTAGTTACACCCTGCTGATTATGGCTATGCCGTGCCTCTAGGGTTAGTTACACCCTGCTGATTATAGCTATGCTGTGCCTCTAGCGTTCGTTACACCCTGCTGATTCTGGCTATGCCGTGCCTCTAGGGTTAGTTACACCCTGCTGATTATAGCTATGCTGTGCCTCTAGCGTTCGTTACACCCTGCTGATTATGGCTATGTTTATTGTGGTGATTTTGGTGTCAATCTGACTGCCTCTAATTGCTCTCTTTTAGACCCAACATTTGTCTACTCTTATGCAGACAAGACATATATTATCATTCTGTGCCAGCAGGCTACAATTAAAAGCTGTTTTTATATACTCTATACATGTAACAAAACCCGGCACTCAACTTCAAGATGGGATGCTGAACAATTTATTGTGTAGTGTCAACAACAAAACGTTTCGGGCCATTCAGACCTTCCTCAGTTACTAATTGTGAGGTGTGTAGAATGAGCATGCACTGCCAATAGAACCCTATTGGACTCTCTTGTATACCAGAGATTGCTTCTGGAGTACTTTTCAAGCTTATGTCTATCCGGGTGAAGACGCGGTGTCCACTGCTAGTCATTACTGCATGGGCGTCCCCAATTCTGCAGGTATCAGCACACTGTACATGTACAGGTACCCAGCTTTCTGCTTTTGTCTTAGTCATGTTTCTCAGCATTATATGGTGATTTACACTGTGTAACTCGGGTTCAGCCTCGCCCTTCAGCGGCCAGCCTTTGGGATAAGATGAATCGGAGATACCAGGCAAGCATCAGACAATTTGACAATAACCCACACAATATAAAATAATAAGATAACAGAAATCCACAGCAGACAGAGGTTAAATAAACCTCCATGTTTTACAATAACAAACAACAAACATAGAAAAAACATAGAACTATTTGTGAGGTAAAAGCTTTCAGATAATAAGTAAACGTTTCTCTACGTTCAACTTGCCTTTATGGATGCACATCAATAAATGTTTTCCTGCATGCTCATTCAGAGTGCCAAGTTTTTCTCTTATTTGGATTCGTTGGGCTGGATTCCCTACTTGAGCACCTACCCTATACATTGTCACAAGTGCCGTGTTGTTCCACTGTTTCTCAAGATTGTGTCAGTGTGAGCATTGTCTGTAGATGTCTGGCCAGCAATGCAGCTCTCATGGTCTGAATGCATTCTGTATATTTCTCTATGGACTCAAAATAGCCAATTTTATGTTCACACTACACCCAATGGAGATCCTCTACATGGATCGGAGGCGTTACATACTGGGACATGGAGCCAGGCCGGCACGTCAGAATTGTCTATACTGTGCACTAGAGCACTTTATCTGGGTGCTGGTGGTGGCTTGTTTACGGAGTCCTGTTGAGGGTCAGGAAAGGCAAGTCGGGCACCATATCGCACATCTAGAGTGACAACCTCCGCTGGCAGGAAGGGTCATGCAGGGTGGAAGACAATCTATTTCCCTTAGGCTTTTCTTAGATTTAGTACAACTTGTGACAATATTTGGTGTATAGGATTTTTTCATGCCAGACTGACTTTCTGGGTTTAACTCATTTCTGACCCTTTTATGCCCATTTTATTATTTAAGGGCTGTTTTTGTTATTTTTAACGCATACCATTAAGTTATTTTTTTAAGTTTTGTTTTTTTCTCTTATGGTCTTCCTCTAAAAAGACCCTATACACATTGCTTTGGTTTTTGATCACTACTATAAATACTACTGTAATAGTACTACTACTATTAATACTACTGTAATCCTACCACTACTATTAATACTACTGTAATCCTACCACTACTATAAATACTACTGTAATCCTACCACTACTATTAATACTACTGTAATCCTACCACTACTATAAATACTACTATAATCCTACCACTACTATAAATACTACTGTAATCCTACCACTACTATCAACACTACTGTAATCCTACCACTACTATTAATACTACTGTAATCCTACCACTACTATAAATACTACTGTAATCCTACCACTACTATCAACACTACTGTAATCCTACCACTACTATTAATACTACTGTAATCCTACCACTACTATTAATACTACTGTAATCCTACCACTACTATCAACACTACTGTAATCCTACCACTACTATTAATACTACTGTAATCCTACCACTACTATAAATACTACTGTAATCCTACCACTACTATTAATACTACTGTAATCCTACCACTACTATAAATACTACTGTAATCCTACCACTACTATTAATACTACTGTAATCCTACCACTACTATAAATACTACTGTAATCCTACCACTACTATAAATACTACTGTAATCCTACCACTACTATCAACACTACTGTAATCCTACCACTACTATTAATACTACTGTAATCCTACCACTACTATAAATACTACTGTAATCCTACCACTACTATCAACACTACTGTAATCCTACCACTACTATTAATACTACTGTAATCCTACCACTACTATAAATACTACTGTAATCCTACCACTACTATCAACACTACTGTAATCCTACCACTACTATTAATACTACTGTAATCCTACCACTACTATTAATACTACTGTAATCCTACCACTACTATCAACACTACTGTAATCCTACCATTACTATTAATACTACTGTAATCCTACCACTACTATTAATACTACTGTAATCCTACCACTACTATTAATACTACTGTAATCCTACCACTACTATAAATACTACTGTAATCCTACCACTACTATAAATACTACTGTAATCCTACCACTACTATTAATACTACTGTAATCCTACCACTACTATAAATACTACTGTAATCCTACCACTACTATAAATACTACTGTAATCCTACCACTACTATCAACACTACTGTAATCCTACCACTACTATTAATACTACTGTAATCCTACCACTACTATAAATACTACTGTAATCCTACCACTACTATTAATACTACTGTAATCCTACCACTACTATTAATACTACTGTAATCAAACCACTATCAATACTACTGTAATCCTACCACTACTATTAATACTACTGTAATCCTATCACTACTATTAATACTACTGTAATCGTACCACTACTATCAATACTACTGTAATCGTACCACTACTATTAATACTACTGTAATACTACCACTACTATAAATACTACTGTAATCCTACCACTACTATAAATACTACTGTAATCCTACCACTACTATCAACACTACTGTAATCCTACCACTACTATTAATACTACTGTAATCCTACCACTACTATTAATACTACGGTAATCCTACCACTACTATAAATACTACTGTAATCCTACCACTACTATCAATACTACTGTAATCCCACCACTACTATAAATACTACTGTAATCCTACCACTACTGTCAACACTACTGTAATCCTACCACTACTATAAATACTACTGTAATCCTACCACTACTATAAATACTACTGTAATACTACCACTACTATTAATACTACTTTAATCCTACCACTGCTATCAATACTACTGTAATCCTACCACTACTATTAATACTACTGTAATCCTACCACTACTATAAATACTACTGTAATCCTACCACTACTATTAATACTACTGTAATCCTACCACTACTATTAATACTACTGTAATCCTACAACTACTATCAACACTACTGTAATCCTACCATTACTATTAATACTACTGTAATCCTACCACTACTATTAATACTACTGTAATCCTACCACTACTATTAATACTACTGTAATCCTACCACTACTATAAATACTACTGTAATCCTACCACTACTATAAATACTACTGTAATCCTACCACTACTATTAATACTACTGTAATCCTACCACTACTATAAATACTACTGTAATCCTACCACTACTATTAATACTACTGTAATCCTACCACTACTATAAATACTACTGTAATCCTACCACTACTATAAATACTACTGTAATCCTACCACTACTATCAACACTACTGTAATCCTACCACTACTATTAATACTACTGTAATCCTACCACTACTATAAATACTACTGTAATCCTACCACTACTATTAATACTACTGTAATCCTACCACTACTATTAATACTACTGTAATCAAACCACTATCAATACTACTGTAATCCTACCACTACTATAAATACTACTGTAATCCTACCACTACTATTAATACTACTGTAATCCTACCACTACTATTAATACTACTGTAATCCTACCACTACTATTAATACTACTGTAATCAAACCACTATCAATACTACTGTAATCCTACCAGTACTATTAATACTACTGTAATCCTATCACTACTATTAATACTACTGTAATCGTACCACTACTATCAATACTACTGTAATCGTACCACTACTATTAATACTACTGTAATCCTATCACTACTATTAATACTACTGTAATCGTACCACTACTATCAATACTACTGTAATCCTACCACTACTATTAATACTACTGTAATCCTACCACTACTATTAATACTACTGTAATCCTATCACTACTATTAATACTACTGTAATCGTACCACTACTATCAATACTACTGTAATCGTACCACTACTATTAATACTACTGTAATACTACCACTACTATAAATACTACTGTAATCCTACCACTACTATTAATACTACTGTAATCAAACCACTATCAATACTACTGTAATCCTACCACTACTATAAATACTACTGTAATCGTACCACTACTATCAATACTACTGTAATCCTACCACTACTATTAATACTACTGTAATCGTACCACTACTATCAATACTACTGTAATCCTACCACTACTATAAATACTACTGTAATCCTACCACTACTATTAATACTACTGTAATCCTACCACTACTATTAATACTACTGTAATCCTACCACTACTATTAATACTACTGTAATCCTATCACTACTATTAATACTACTGTAATCATACCACTACTATCAATACTACTGTAATCGTACCACTACTATTAATACTACTGTAATACTATCACTACTATAAATACTACTGTAATCCTACCACTACTATTAATACTACTGTAATCAAACCACTATCAATACTACTGTAATCCTACCACTACTATAAATACTACTGTAATCCTACCACTACTATTAATACTACTGTAATCCTACCACTACTATTAATACTACTGTAATCCTACCACTACTATTAATACTACTGTAATCAAACCACTATCAATACTACTGTAATCCTACCACTACTATTAATACTACTGTAATCGTACCACTACTATTAATACTACTGTAATCAAACCACTATCAATACTACTGTAATCCTACCACTACTATTAATACTACTGTAATCCTACCACTACTATTAATACTACTGTAATCAAACCACTATCAATACTACTGTAATCCTACCACTACTATTAATACTACTGTAATCCTATCACTACTATTAATACTACTGTAATCGTACCACTACTATCAATACTACTGTAATCGTACCACTACTATTAATACTACTGTAATACTACCACTACTATAAATACTACTGTAATCCTACCACTACTATTAATACTACTGTAATCCTACCAGTACTATTAATACTACTGTAATCCTACCACTACTATCAATACTACTGTAATCCTATCACTACTATTAATACTACTGTAATCCTACCACTACTATAAATACTACTGTAATCCTACCACTACTATTAATATTACTGTAATCCTACCACTACTATTAATATTACTGTAATCCTACCACTACTTTAAATACTACTGTAATCCTACCACTACTATTAATACTACTGTAGCACTACCACTACTATTAATACTATGTGACAGGGACACTTGCACGGTGTATGAAGGGAGATTTGTCACTCAGTGGCGTACCGCCAATGGCGGTACGCCACTCAACTTCTATTGGGCCCCAAGGGGTGATGGGGCCTGCCGGAGTCAGACCGCAATGGCTGTGCCAGGGGCAGACATACCGCATGTGCAGCTGCACCGCGGCCCAGAGGCTCCGGGGAGCCCCTGCTGGGCTGCTAATAATGAGGACAATCTGGCCTGTTTATCTGGCCCTGAGGCTCCGGGGAGCCCCTGACCAGACTGCCCTCATGTGCGGCGGGCAGGGAGAGATCCCTGCAGCTCCACTGCCTACAAGAGAAAATGACAGCGATGCTGCAGCAATCTGTCCCGCTTCCATCCTGCTTCCTCCCCCCGCTTCCTGTCTCACACGGCAGTCAGCGGCATAGCTGGATGACATCATCATTCAGCACCACAGCCGCTGTGCCAGAGAGAGGAAGCTGCCCGTGATGGTGATGCTGTGGCTGCAGGAGAGCATACAGAGAGAGGTGAGAGGTGCTGTGTGTGTGTGTAGAGATGAGTGGTGGTGTGTGTGTGAGTAGCACTGCAGGGGAATGTGCTGAAAGGTGAGTGGTGTTGTGTGTGTCTGTGTGTGCGTAGGTGGAGGAGATGGCAATGATGGGGGTGATGGGGGAGAAGGCAATGATGAGGGTGATGGGGGAGAAGGCAATGATGAGGGTGATGGGAGAAGGCAATGATGGGGGTGATGGGGGACAAAGCAATGATGAGGTGGTGGAAAGGGCAATAATGGAGGGTGCGGGAGTGTTATGATCTGGTGGCCCAAGAGCGGCATGAGACGTACTCTGGAGAATGTGGTAACTGTACTGACCGCAGACCCTGGACTTAACACCGCAACTAGAAGTAGCCGTGGGATGTACCTACCAATCCTAGACACCTCGTCACAGCCGGAGGACTAATTAACCCTATAGATAGAAAAGGGAAAACTATCTTGCCTCAGAGAAAATTCCCAAAGGGATAGGCAGCCCCCCACAAATATTGACTGTGAGAGGAGAGGAAGGAACAAACACAGGCTGAAAACAGAATTTAGCAAAGGAGGCCAATCTAGCTAGATAGAGAAGACAGGACAGAGAACTATGCGGTCAGTATTAAAAAACCCTAGAAAAATCCCCCACAGATAATACAAAAATCTCCACACCTAACTAAAGGCATGGAGGGAAAATCTGCTTCTCCAGAGCTTCCAGCTAGACTGAATAAATCCACACTGACAAAGCTGGACAAGAAAAACATAGAAATGCACTGAACAGTAAAGTCCACAGTATGTGGACTGCAAAAACCAAGCCAGGACTTATCTTTGATGATTTGAGCAGATAAGCAGAAGAATCCAGGAGGAGAAGTGACTCCACCAAGGAACAATGAACAACTGGCACTCACCAAAGGGTGAGGCCAGACTAAATAGCCCCGTCCAAAGTGGACGCACCTGATGACTGCTGTGAAGGACAAACAGCAGCACTACCACTTATAACCACCGGAGGGAGCCCAAGAGCAGAACCCACAACAGAATTCACAACAGTACCCCCCCTTGAGGAGGGGTCACCAAACCCTCACCAGAGCCCCCAGGCCGATCAGGACGAGCCAAATGGAAGGCACGAACCAAATCGCCAGCATGAACATCGGAGGCAACAACCCAAGAATTATCCTCCTGGCCATAACCCTTCCACTTGACAAGATACTGAAGCCTCCGTCTTGAAAAACGAGAATCCAAGATCTTCTCCACAACATACTCCAACTCCCCATCAATCAACACCGGGGCAGGAGGATCAACAGAGGGAGCCACGGGCACCACATACTTCCGCAACAAAGATCTATGAAAAACATTATGGATGGAAAAAGAGGCTGGAAGGGCCAAACGAAAAGACACTGGATTGATAATCTCAAAAATCCTATAAGGACCAATAAACCGAGGCTTGAACTTCGGGGAAGAAACCTTCATAGGAACATGACGGGAAGACAACCAGACCAAATCCCCAACCCGAAGCCGGGAACCCACACGCCGACGACTGTTGGCAAAACGCTGAGCCTCCTCCTGAGACAACACCAAATTGTCCACAACATGAGCCCAAATTTGCTGCAACCTGTCAACCACAGAGTCCACCCCAGGACAATCAGAAGACTCAACCTGTCCTGAAGAAAAACGAGGATGAAACCCAGAATTACAAAAGAAGGGTGAAACCAAGGTAGCAGAACTAGCCCGATTATTAAGGGCAAACTGGCCAATGGCAAGAAAGCCACCCAATCATCCTGATCGGCAGACACAAAGCATCTCAAATAAGTCTCCAAAGTCTGGTTAGTTCGCTCGGTTTGACCATTTGTCTGAGGATGAAATCTGGAAGAAAAAGACAAATCAATGCCCAGCTTAGCACAAAAGGACCGCTAAAACCTAGAAACAAACTGGGAACCTCTATCGGACACAATATTCTCCGGAATGCCATGCAAAAGAACCACATGCTGAAAAAACAACGGAACCAACTCGGAAGAGGAAGGCAATTTAGGCAAAGGTACCAAATGAATCATCTTAGAAAACCGGTCACAGACCACCCAGATAACCGACATCCTCTGGGAAACAGGAAGATCCGAAATAAAATCCATAGAAATATGCGTCCAAGGCCTCTCAGGGACCGGCAAAGGCAAAAGCAACCCACTGGCGCGGGAGCAGCAAGGTTTGGCCCGCGCACAAGTCCCACAGGACTGCACAAAAGAACACACATCCCGTGACAAAGAAGGCCACCAAAAGGACCTACTAACCATATCTCTGGTACCAAAAATCCCAGGATGGCCAGCCAACACAGAACAGTGAACCTCAGAAATAACATTACTAGTCCATCTGTCAGGAACAAACAGTTTCCCCGCTGGACAGCGATCAGGTTTCTCAGCCTGAAACTCCTGAAGAGCCCGTCGCAAATCAGGGGAGATGGCAGAAAGAATCACCCCCTCCTTCAGAATACCAACCGGCTCAAGAACCCCAGGGGAATCAGGGAAAAAACTCCTAGAGAGGGCATCAGCCTTAACATTCTTAGAACCCGGAAGATACGAGACAACAAAATCAAAACGAGAGAAAAACAGGGACCATCGAGCCTGTCTAGGATTCAGCCGTTTGGCAGACTCGAGGTAAATCAGATTCTTATGATCGGTCAAGACCACAACACGGTGCTTGGCCCCCTCAAGCCAATGTCGCCACTCCTCAAATGCCCACTTCATAGCCAACAACTCACGATTGCCGACATCATAATTGCGTTCCGCAGGCGAAAACTTTCGAGAAAAAAAAGCACACGGTTTCATCGAGGAACCATCAGAATTCCTCTGAGACAAAACGGCCCCTGCCCCAATCTCAGAAGCGTCAACTTCAACCTGAAAAGGAAGAGAAACATCCGGCTGACGCAACACAGGGGCAGAAGTAAATCGGCGCTTAAGCTCCTGAAAGGCAGAAACAGCCTCAGAGGACCAATTCGTTACATCAGCGCCCTTCCTCGTCAAATCGGTCAGGGGTTTAACCACACTGGAGAAGTTGGCAATGAAACGGCGATAAAAATTAGCAAAGTCTAAAAATTTCTGAAGGCTCTTCACGGATGTGGGCTGGATCCAATCATGAATGGCCTGAACCTTAACCTGATCCATTTCTATAGATGATGGAGAAAAAATAAAGCCCAAAAAAGAAACCTTCTGTACTCCAAAGAGGCACTTAGACCCCTTCACAAACAAGGCATTATCACGAAGGACCTGAAATACCATCATGACTTGTTTCACATGAGACTCCCAATCATCTGAAAAAATCAAAATATCATCCAAATATACAATCATGAATTTATCAAGATAATTCCGAAAAATATCATGCATGAAGGACTGAAACACAGATGGGGCATTAGAGAGTCCAAATGGCATCACAAGATATTCAAAATGGCCTTCGGGCGTATTAAACGCAGTTTTCCATTCATCACCCTGCTTAATATGAACAAAATTATATGCCCCTCGAAGGTCAATCTTAGTAAACCAACTAGCCCCCTTAATCCTGGCAAACAAATCAGAAAGCAAAGGCAAAGGGTATTGGAATTTGACCGTGATCTTATTCAAGAGGCGATAACACAGGTCAACAAAAAAATTTTTTTTTTCTGGTGTCCAAAATATTTTAATGAATTTGGGGTATTTTTGGGGTGCTGATTCTGAATATGCTATCAGTTTTGCCAGATTGGCTCAAGTTTTTGACATTTTTGGTATCTTTTTTATAGCACTTGTTGGTAAATGCGACGCATCATCTCATTAATTTCTTTGGATTAGTACTTGAACTGAGCAGTTCTCAATATAGTTTTGTGTTAATTAGTGTTCTAAAAGTTTGTTCATAGCTTGATTTTTGCACTAACTTTATGTTGTTGTCTGTTTTCCAGTGAAAAGCATGAACTCATCAAGAAGAAGTTGTCTTAACGATCCAGACTCATTCTGTTACATTTGTGGTGAATACACACTGCCAAAACATAGAAGAAACATAACAGACTTCGTAAAAAAAGTGTATTTTGCCTATTTTGGGGTTATGCTTGGGGACCAAGACAAGTTTTGGGCACCACACATAGTGTGCAAAGCATGTATCGAATTATTACGAAAATGGAGCAAAGGACAAAGAAAAAGCTTCAAATTTGGTGTTCCAATGGTGTGGAGAGAGCCAAAAAATCATCATGATGACTGTTATTTCTGTGCAGTGCAAGTGCAAGGATTCAATAAGCATAAGAAACGAAAATGGGAGTAACATGGAATCTGCAAGAAGGCCTGTCCCTCATTGTGAAGATGTGCCTGTACCTGTGTTTACCATAAATAACAGTCATCATGATGATTTTTTGGCTCTCTCCACACCATTGGAACACCAAATTTGAAGCTTTTTCTTTGTCCTTTGCTCCATTTTCGTAATAATTCGATACATGCTTTGCACACTATGTGTGGTGCCCAAAACTTGTCTTGGTCCCCAAGCATAACCCCAAAATAGGCAAAATACACTTTTTTTACGAAGTCTGTTATGTTTCTTCTATGTTTTGGCAGTGTGTATTCACCACAAATGTAACAGAATGAGTCTGGATCGTTAAGACAACTTCTTCTTGATGAGTTCATGCTTTTCACTGGAAAACAGACAACAACATAAAGTTAGTGCAAAAATCAAGCTATGAACAAACTTTTAGAACACTAATTAACACAAAACTATATTGAGAACTGCTCAGTTCAAGTACTAATCCAAAGAAATTAATGAGATGATGCGTCGCATTTACCAACAAGTGCTATAAATAAGATACCAAAAATCTCAAAAACTTGAGCCAATCTGGCAAAACTGATGACATATTCAGAATCAGCACCCCAAAAATACCCTAAATTCGATGAAATATCTTTGGCACCAAAAATGCTGTTGACCAGTGTAATCAATACAGGGTCTCAAGGAGCCATCCTTTTTGGCAACAAAAAAGAAACCTGCTCCCAATGGAGAAGAAGATGGCCGAATATGCCCCTTCTCCAAAGACTCCTTAACATAACTCCGCATAGCGGCATGTTCAGGCGCAGACAGGTTGAAAAGTCGGCCCTTAGGGAACTTACAGCCTGGAATGAAGTCAATAGCACAACCACAGTCCCTATGCGGTGGAAGGGAACTGGACTTGGGCTCATCAAAAACATCCTGGAAATCTGACAAAAACTCAGGAATTTCAGAAGAGGGGGAGGAGGAAATTGACATCAGTGGAACGTCATCATGAACCCCCTGACAACCCCAACTAGTCACAGACATAGATTTCCAATCCAACACCGGATTATGTACCTGTAACCATGGAAACCCCAGCACAATAGCATCATGCAAATTATGCAACACCAGGAAACGACAATCTTCCTGATGGGCTGGCGCCATGCACATGGTTAACTATGTCCAAAACTGAGGTTTATTTTTAGCCAATGGTGTAGCATCAATGCCCCTCAAAGGGATAGGACTCTGCAAAGGCTGTAAGGGAAAACCACAACGTCTGGCAAATTCTAAGTCCATTAAATTTAAAGCGGCGCCTCAATCCACAAATGCCATGACAGAAAATGACGATAATGAGCAGATCAGGGTCACAGATAACAGAAATTTAGGTTGTACAGTACTGATGGTAATGGAATTAGCGATTCTCTTGGCACGCTTAAGGCAATCAGAAATAACGTGAGCAGAATCGCCGCAGTAAAATCACAACCTATTCTGATGTCTGAATCCTTGGCGTTCAGCTCTAGAGACAATCCTATCACACTGCATTGGCTCAGGACTCCGCTCGGAAGACAACGCCATAGTGCGCACAACTCTGCGCTCACGCAAGCGCCGATCAATTTGAATGGCCAGAAACATAGAATCACTCAGACCTGCAGGCGTGGGGAACCCCACCATAACATCTTTAACAGATTCAGAAAGACCCTTTCTGAAAATTGCCGCCAAAGCATCCTCATTCCATTTAGTAAGCACAGACCATTTTCTGAATTTCTGGCAGTATGATTCTGCCGCTTCTTGACCCTGACACAGGGCCAACAATGTTTTCTCAGCATGATCCACAGAATTAGGTTCGTCATACAATAACCCAAGCGCCTGAAAAAAGGTGTCTACATTAAGCAAGGCCGGATTCCCAGATTCCAGGGAAAATGCCCAATCCTGAGGGTCGCCACGCAACAGAGATATGACAATTTTTACCTGCTGGATGGGATCACCAGAGGAACGGGGCTTCAGAGCAAAAAACAGTTTACAATTATTTTTAAAGCTCAGAAATTTGGACCTGTCCCCAAAAAACAGATCAGGGGTAGGAATTCTAGGCTCCAAAACAGGAGTCTGCACGATATAATCAGAAATACCCTGTACTCTAGCAGCAAGTTGATCCACATGAGAAGCAAGTCCCTGAACATCCATATCAGCGCCTAACTCTTGAGCCACCCAGAGGTAAAGAGGGAAAAAAAAAAACACAGAGTACAGAAAAAAAATGGCTCAGCACTTTCTTTCCCTTCTTTTGAGATGCGGTTAACTCATTGTTGGCCAGTTGTACTGTTATGATCTGGTGGCCCAAGAGCGGCATGAGACGTACTCTGGAGAAGGTGGTAACTGTACTGACCGCAGACCCTGGACTTAACACCGCAACTAGAAGTAGCCGTGGGATGTACCTACCTGTTGTGAATTTGCGTTTTGCTCCCTCTAGTGGTCATTAGTGATTTGACACTGGAGCTTCTGTCTTCTCCTATATGCTCACCTGGGCCGTTAGTTCAGGGGCGTTGCTATTTAAGCTCTCTGGACCTTCAGTTCTATGCCTGGCATCGTTGAAATCAGAGCTAATCTATTGTGCTCTTGTGTACTGATCCTGGTTCCTGCTTGTTAAAGCTAAGTCTCTTCCTTGCTTTTTGCTTTTGTTTTGTTTTGTATTTTTGTCCAGCTTGTTCCAATCTGTATCCTGACCTTTGCTGGAAGCTCTAGGGGGCTGGTGTTCTCCCCCCGGACCGTTAGACGGTTCGGGGGTTCTTGAATCTCCAGCGTGGATTTTTATAGGGTTTTTGTTGACCAAATAAGTTATCTTGCTTTATTCTGCTATTAGTAAGCTGGCCTCTCTTTGCTGAACCTGGTTCATTTCTGTGTTTGTCATTTCCTCTTACCTCACCGTTATTATTTGTGGGGGGCTTGTATCTTGCTTTGGGGTCCCTTTCTCTGGAGGCAAGAGAGGTCTTTAGAAATGGCCTTTCTGAAGCCATTAAGAATGTTATGGTGGGTTTTCCTATTCCCACAGGTCTGAATGATACCATGGCCCTGGCTATTCAAATTGACCGGCGGTTGCGGGAGCGCAAAACCACAAATTCCCTCATGGTGTTGTCTGAACGGACACCTGATTTGATGCAATGTGATAGAAAAACCGCAAATTCCCTCATGGTGTTGTCTGAACGGACACCTGATTTGATGCAATGTGATAGAATCCTGACTAGAAATGAGAGGAAAATTCATAGACGCCGGAATGGCTTGTGCTACTACTGTGGTGATTCTACACATGTTATCTCAGCATGCTCTAAACGTATAACTAAGGTTGTTAGTCCTGTCACCGTTGGTAATTTGCATCCTAAGTTTATTCTGTCTGTAACTTTGATTTGCTCACTGTCATCTTATCCTGTCATGGCGTTTGTAGATTCAGGTGCTGCCCTGAGTCTTATGGATCTCTCATTTGCTAAGCGCTGTGGTTTTATTCTTGAACCATTAGAAAATCCTATACCTCTTAGGGGTATTGATGCTACGCCATTAGCAGAAAATAAACCGCAGTATTGGACACAGGTTACCATGTGCATGACTCCTGAACACCGCGAGGTGATACGTTTTCTTGTTTTGCATAAAATGCATGATGTGGTTGTTTTGGGGCTGCCATGGTTACAGACCCATAATCCAGTCCTGGACTGGAAGGCTATGTCAGTGTCAAGTTGGGGCTGTCGTGGTATTCATGAGGATTCCCTGCCTGTGTCTATTGCTTCTTCTACGCCTTCGGAAGTTCCGGAGTATTTGTCTGATTATCAGGATGTCTTTAGCGAGTCCAGGTCCAGTGCATTGCCTCCTCATAGGGAATGTGACTGTGCAATAGATTTGATTCCAGGCAGTAAATTTCCTAAGGGAAGACTGTTTAATCTGTCGGTACCTGAACATACCGCTATGCGTTCATATATCAAGGAGTCTCTGGAGAAAGGACACATCCGTCCGTCTTCTTCCCCTCTTGGTGCGGGATTCTTTTTTGTGGCTAAAAAGGACGGATCTTTGAGGCCTTGTATTGACTATCGGCTTTTAAATAAGATCACTGTCAAATTTCAGTATCCTTTGCCGCTGTTGTCTGACTTGTTTGCCCGGATTAAAGGTGCCAAGTGGTTCACCAAGATAGACCTTCGTGGTGCGTACAACCTTGTGCGCATTAAGCAAGGTGATGAATGGAAAACCGCATTCAATACGCCCGAAGGTCATTTTGAGTACTTGGTAATGCCTTTTGGGCTCTCTAATGCCCCTTCAGTTTTTCAGTCCTTTATGCATGACATTTTTCGGAACTATCTGGATAAATTTTTGATCATTTATCTGGATGATATTCTGGTTTTTTCTGATAATTGGGACTCGCATGTGGAGCAGGTCAGGATGGTCTTTAAAATTTTGCGTGAAAATTCTTTGTTTGTCAAGGGCTCAAAGTGTCTTTTTGGTGTACAGAAGGTTCCCTTTTTGGGGTTCATTTTTTCCCCTTCTGCTGTGGAGATGGACCCAGTCAAGGTCCGAGCTATTCTTGATTGGACTCAGCCCTCATCAGTTAAGAGTCTTCAGAAGTTCTTAGGTTTCGCTAACTTCTACCGTCGTTTTATCGCTAATTTTTCTAGCATTGTGAAACCTTTGACGGATATGACCAAGAAGGGCTCCGATGTGGCTAATTGGGCTCCTGCTGCCGTGGAGGCTTTCCAGGAGTTGAAACGTCGGTTTACTTCGGCGCCTGTTTTGTGCCAGCCTGATGTCTCGCTTCCCTTTCAGGTTGAGGTGGATGCTTCAGAGATTGGAGCAGGGGCCGTTTTGTCGCAGAGAGGCCCTGGTTGCTCTGTTATGAGACCTTGCGCCTTTTTCTCTAGGAAGTTTTCGCCTGCTGAGCGAAATTATGATGTGGGCAATCGGGAGTTGTTGGCCATGAAATGGGCATTTGAGGAGTGGCGTCATTGGCTCGAGGGTGCTAAGCATCGTGTGGTGGTCTTGACTGATCACAAAAATCTGATGTATCTCGAGTCTGCTAAACGCCTGAATCCTAGACAGGCCCGCTGGTCATTGTTTTTCTCCCGTTTTGACTTCGTTGTCTCGTATTTACCAGGTTCAAAGAATATGAAGGCCGATGCTCTTTCCAGGAGCTTTGTGCCTGATGCTCCTGGAGTCGCTGAACCTGTTGATATTCTTAAGGATGGAGTTATCTTGTCAGCTATTTCTCCAGATCTGCGACGTGTGTTGCAGAGATTTCAGGCTGATAGGCCTGATTCTTGTCCACCTGACCGACTGTTTGTGCCTGATAAGTGGACCAGCAGAGTCATTTCCGAGGTTCATTCCTCGGTGTTGGCAGGTCACCCAGGAATTTTTGGCACCAGAGATCTGGTGGCTAGATCCTTTTGGTGGCCTTCCTTGTCAAGGGATGTGCGGTCATTTGTACAGTCCTGTGGGACTTGTGCTCGAGCTAAGCCTTGCTGTTCTCGTGCCAGCGGGTTGCTCTTGCCCTTGCCTGTCCCTAAGAGACCTTGGACACATATCTCCATGGATTTCATTTCTGATCTTCCGGTGTCTCAAGGCATGTCTGTTATCTGGGTGATATGTGATCGCTTCTCCAAGATGGTCCATTTGGTTCCTTTGCCTAAGCTGCCTTCCTCTTCCGATCTGGTTCCTGTGTTTTTCCAGAACGTGGTTCGTTTGCACGGCATCCCTGAGAATATTGTGTCAGACAGAGGATCCCAGTTCGTTTCCAGATTCTGGCGATCCTTTTGTAGTAGGATGGGCATTGATTTGTCGTTTTCGTCTGCTTTCCATCCTCAGACTAATGGACAGACGGAGCGAACTAATCAGACTTTGGAGGCTTATTTGAGGTGTTTTGTCTCTGCTGATCAGGACGATTGGGTGACCTTCTTGCCGTTGGCTGAGTTTGCCCTTAATAATCGGGCTAGTTCCGCCACTTTGGTTTCGCCGTTTTTCTGCAACTCTGGTTTCCACCCTCGTTTTTCTTCGGGTCATGTGGAACCTTCTGACTGTCCTGGGGTGGATTCTGTGGTGGATAGGTTGCAGCGGATCTGGAATCTTGTGGTGGACAACTTGAAGTTGTCACAGGAGAGGGCTCAGCGCTTTGCCAACCGCCGCCGCGGTGTGGGTCCCCGACTACGTGTTGGGGATTTGGTGTGGCTTTCTTCCCGCTTTGTTCCTATGAAGGTTTCCTCTCCCAAATTTAAACCTCGTTTTATTGGTCCTTACAAGATATTGGAAATCCTTAATCCTGTATCCTTTCGTCTGGATCTTCCTGTGTCGTTTGCTATCCACAACGTGTTTCATAGGTCCTTGTTGCGGCGGTACGTTGTGCCTGTAGTTCCTTCTGCTGAGCCTCCTGCTCCGGTGTTGGTTGAGGGCGAGTTGGAGTACGTGGTAGAGAAGATCTTGGATTCTCGTCTCTCCAGGCGGAGGCTTCAGTACCTGGTCAAGTGGAAGGGCTATGGTCAGGAAGATAATTCCTGGGTGGTCGCCTCTGATGTTCATGCGGCCGATTTAGTTCGTGCCTTTCACGCCACTCATCCTGATCGCCCTGGTGGTCGTGGTGAGGGTTCGGTGACCCCTCACTAAGGGGGGGGTACTGTTGTGAATTTGCGTTTTGCTCCCTCTAGTGGTCATTAGTGATTTGACACTGGAGCTTCTGTCTTCTCCTATATGCTCACCTGGGCCGTTAGTTCAGGGGCGTTGCTATTTAAGCTCTCTGGACCTTCAGTTCTATGCCTGGCATCGTTGAAATCAGAGCTAATCTGTTGTGCTCTTGTGTACTGATCCTGGTTCCTGCTTGTTAAAGCTAAGTCTCTTCCTTGCTTTTTGCTTTTGTTTTGTTTTGTATTTTTGTCCAGCTTGTTCCAATCTGTATCCTGACCTTTGCTGGAAGCTCTAGGGGGCTGGTGTTCTCCCCCCGGACCGTTAGACGGTTCGGGGGTTCTTGAATCTCCAGCGTGGATTTTTATAGGGTTTTTGTTGACCAAATAAGTTATCTTGCTTTATTCTGCTATTAGTAAGCTGGCCTCTCTTTGCTGAACCTGGTTCATTTCTGTGTTTGTCATTTCCTCTTACCTCACCGTTATTATTTGTGGGGGGCTTGTATCTTGCTTTGGGGTCCCTTTCTCTGGAGGCAAGAGAGGTCTTTGTTTTCTTCTCCTAGGGGTAGTTAGATTCTCCGGCTGGCGCGAGTCATCTAGCGATCACCGTAGGCATGATCCCCGGCTACTTCTAGTGTTGGTGTTAGGAGTAGATATTTGGTCGACCCAGTTACCACTGCCCTATGAGCTGGATTTTTGTATCTCGCGGACTTACACGTACCTCTGAGACCCTGTCCACTGGGGTCATAACACCTACCAATCCTAGACACCTCGTCACAGCCGGAGGACTAATTAACCCTATAGATAGAAAAGGGAAAACTATCTTGCCTCAGAGAAAATTCCCAAAGGGATAGGCAGCCCCCCACAAATATTGACTGTGAGAGGAGAGGAAGGAACAAACACAGGCTGAAAACAGAATTTAGCAAAGGAGGCCAATCTAGCTAGATAGAGAAGACAGGACGGAGAACTATGCGGTCAGTATTAAAAAACCCTAGAAAAATCCCCCACAGATAATACAAAAATCTCCACACCTAAATAAAGGCATGGAGGGAAAATCTGCTTCTCCAGAGATTCCAGCTAGACTGAATAAATCCACACTGACAAAGCTGGACAAGAAAAACATAGAAATGCACTGAACAATAAAGTCCACAGTATGTGGACTGCAAAAACCAAGCCAGGACTTATCTTTGATGATTTGAGCAGATAAGCAGAAGAATCCAGGAGGAGAAGTGACTCCACCAAGGAACAATGAACAGCAGCACTACCACTTATAACCACCGGAGGGAGCCCAAGAGCAGAACCCACAACAGAATTCACAACAGGGGAGGAGAAAATGATGGAGGTGGTGGAAGGGCAATGATGGGGAGGTGGGGAAAAGGCAATGATGGTGGTAGTGGAAAGGACAATGATGGTAGAAAGGGCAAAGATGGGGGTGATAGGGGAGGAGGAAATGATGGAGGTGGTGGAATGCACAATGATGGGGATGGTGGGGGAGAAGGCAATGATGAAGGTGTTGGAATGAGCAATGATGGGGTGGTGGGGAGAAAGCAATGATAGAGGTGGTGGAAAGGACAATGATGGCCGTGCTGGGGCAGAAGGCAATGATGGGGGTGGGGGAGAGGACAATAATGGTATGTGGGGGAGGAGGACAATGAGGGGTGTGGAAGATTAGTAAGAGACTATCATAAAAACCTCATTAAAGACAGATAAAAATGTAATCCTTTATTATTAAATCATAAAAGGGGACAAACAACATGTAATGAGACACATCATACAAAAAGTGCATACTAGGTACACCCTAACAATAGTCGCTAAACCTATCACCTACCTACCAGCGGAGGTTGGCACCCTATAAGAAAATACGAGAATGGCGCCCCCGGTCCACCAATGGCTGACCCTAATGTCCTTGTCCCTTCGGCAATTAGTGTGACTGTGTGGTCCCCTTTGGACCTCTCAGTTGTGTATTGGTCACTTATGTGGAGGGACACACATGACATTAGGGTCAGCCATCGGTGATCGGGGGCACCATTCTCGTATTTTCTTATCGGGTGCCAACCTCCACTGGTAGATAGGTGATAGGTTTAGGGACTATTGTTAGGGTGTACCTAGTATGCACTTTTTGTATGGAGTGTCTCATTACATGTTTTTTGTCCCCTTTTATGATTTAATAATAAAGGTTTAACTTTTATCGGTCTTTAATGAGGATTTTTATGATAACCACGTCAAATACAGCCTCCTGTATAATAGAATTTTGGATTGGGAAGGGAGGAAGGGGATTTATAATGGATTTAGGAACAGGGGCAGGTGGAGGAAGACGTTATTATCGCTTATTATGTTTAACACAGTCCCTTAGTATATAGTGTAGTCACTTATTATACATAGCACAGCCCCTTAATATATAGTGTACTCACTTATTATGTATAGCACAGTACCTTAACATATAGTGTACTCGCTTATTATGTATAGCGCCATCCCTCATTATATACTGTAGTCACTTATTATGTATAGAACAGTCCCTTAGTATATAGTGTACTCACTTATTATGTATAACACCATCTATAGCTACATAGTTTCCTTTTTTATTATGTATTTCACTGTCCCTTATTACGTACCATCCTCTCTAGTTATATATGGTGCCGTCCTTTATTATATAGCTTCCTCTGCTGTTATATACAGTGCTGTCTCTTACATAGTGAAAAATAAAGAGAAAAAAAAAGATGGGCCTAACAAAAAACGGGAGTCACCACCATACAAATAACAAGAAAGCAGCTTTATTCCACACATATGCAAAAGACAGAACATTTTAAAAACATTAAAAACTAAGGGATGTGACATATCCCTGTACAAACCAAAGGCCCATAATACGGCCACAGCACCGCATCACTCCCAAAGGGGTATTATTTGCACATGCCCAAAATAATTTGGACAACCAATATCCCAGGACTCCCACCTTCTACATGCTCCCTAAGGTGCATAAGTCCCTACAGGCTCCTCCCGGTAGGCCCATAGTCTCTGGGATTGGTGGGTTGCTTGAAAAACCATGCACTTATATTGATTTTTTCCTTCAACCTATAGTTCTGTCTCTCAAGTCATACGTTAAGGACTCCACATCTCTTATTTCACAACTCCAGGATCTCGAGATTCCGTCAGGGGCTTGGCTTGTCACGCTTGACGTTGAGTCTCTG
Organism: Ranitomeya variabilis; assembly: GCF_051348905.1. Taxonomy (NCBI): domain Eukaryota; kingdom Metazoa; phylum Chordata; class Amphibia; order Anura; family Dendrobatidae; genus Ranitomeya; species Ranitomeya variabilis. Next base: position 249,574,233 of record NC_135238.1, on the reverse strand, counting down.
TACACGTGTATTGGACATGATTGGGGTATAGGTGCTGTATCGTATTTTTTGGACCTGAAGACTACGGGAGACAGAGGACATGATTCGTTCATCTTGGACCTTTTGCATTTTGTGTTGGACCAAAACTATTTCGTGTTCGATCGTGTCTACTACAGGCAGGTAAGGGGGACTGCCATGGGTGCTCGGTGTGCCCCTTCTTACGCCAATTTGGCCTTGGGTTGGTGGGAGGCCACAAGGGTCTATGGTTTGGAACTTTTTTCTGAGTATGTCATGAAGTGGTCACGTTATATTGACGACATTGTGTTTATTTGGACAGGCACTCTTGAGTTATGTAAAGAATTTGTGAGCGTTCTAAATGATAACCCTTGGAATATTCATCTCTCATCACACTACTCTCAGACGGAGATTGACTTTTTGGATCTCAAATTACAGGTGAGGGGACAAAATATCCAGACAACTCTTTATCGTAAGCCAACGGCTACGAATAGCCTCCTCCACTTTGACAGTTTTCACCCCTTGCATTTGAAAAATGGCATTCCCAAGGGTCAATTCCTAAGGATCAGGAGGAATTGCAGTGAGCACGAGGAATTTATTAGACATTCCCGTGAGCTCACCGCGCGTTTCCGGGAGAGAGGTTACCCCAGGCGGATCATCTCCCAGGCCTATATGACTGGCAATAACAGCGAGAGGGATGATCTGTTACAGGGCAGGCATAGGACCAGTGACAAGCCACTGGGTATAATTACAGTCTTTAATAACCAGTGGCAAGATCTACGAGGGATCCTGTCCAAGTACTGGGGGATTTTGCAAAGTGAGTCGAAACTCCTCCCGCATATTGCCCCCCAACCCAATCTGGTGGCCAGGAGGGCCAGAAGTCTTAGGGACCAACTGAGCCATAGTCATTTTCAGCGGCCGGTCACTAGGCTTGGTAGAGGGGTTAGACTTAGGGGTACCTATCCGTGCGGTAATTGCAGTATCTGCCCCTTCACCAGTCGTGATGAAAAAGTGATGGTGCCTTTTTTGTCTTCACAGACGCCCACTAAGACCTACTTTAATTGCAGGACACGGAATTTGGTTTATGCGTTGGTGTGCCCCTGCCCTAAGGTCTACGTGGGTCAAACCACACAGGAACTTAGGAGATGCACGCAGCAACATTTCTCCAGTATTTCTACAGCACAAAAGGACAAGACTAAGGGGAAAACCCTTACATCAGTGGCGGCGCATTATCTGGCACAACATAATTCGCAGTGGGCTGGCACGAAGATTCTAGGACTTGAACTAATAAATATGAACATGAGGGGTGGAAACATTACTCTTGAACTTCTAAAACGAGAATCCAAGTGGATTTTTGACCTGAACTGTGTCGTCCCGCTTGGTATTAATGAAGATCTGCTATTCACCGGCTTCTACAAACAATGAAACGAGCCATTAGCTGTGTTTGCCCTTCTTAACAGCATTTTTATATGTGCATGTTTATTTATTTGTTTATTTATTTTTTATTTATATTATTTTTATATTTTTTTTATTTTTTTATTTTTTTTTTTTTTATTTTTTTTTTTTTCTCTGAGCTCAGTCTTCTAATGAGTGGTTATTGATGTTATTGATGGATATGTGATAGCCCCGTTTGTGCTTTTCTATATCTGTGTCGCTTGCCCACCTTAAGTATGGTGCCCCCTAAAAAATCCCCCTCCTCTCTTCTGCCCCTATTAGGGGATTGAAGGGTTTGTATTTCCAATCTGGGGTAATATCGTGGTTTGTTGGTGGGGTGTTTATATATTGTTCTCCTTTCTAAGTTCAGCCTTCTAAAGAGCGGTTGTTATTGATGGGTATTTGATAGCCTTGTCTGAGCTCTCTTTATCTGTGCCTCCTGCCCACTTAATGTACAGTATGGTGCCCCTAAAAATCCTTCTTATTTTTCCCCCCCCCCTCTTTTCTCTTCTTTCTGCCCCTATTAGGGGTTAAAAGGTTTTTATTTCTATCCTGGGGCAACCCCTTGGTTTGTTGGTGGGGTATATACATTGTTCCTTTTTTTCTTTTTACTATTTAGCATGTGCATTGTAGGTGCTTGTATGGCAACTGTTAAGTCTGCCTAAATAGTGGCAATATTCTCCAGCTGCCAAATATTACGCTAATACTTTAAGCGGATTCATGCTGCTATTCTAGTATTTGTCTTCTATTTCCTTCTTTGCGCAAGCGCTCCTCACCACTGTGTATGCGCCGCCATGGCAACCAAGAGCGGAGCTCATACTTCCGCTCTGGAACGCCGGCGCATGCGCAGTAACTAGATGCCGGGCCCGGCAGACAGACAAACGCCATTACCGCTGCTCCATGCGGCCCATCTGGCCGCTTACACAGCTGCATATTGGTAAGTCATTTTATGACTGTTATTTAAGCTGAAGGCAGGGCATGCAGACATCACCCCTGACGAAGCCACCGCTGTGTGGCGACACGCGTTGGGTGTCTGCCGCCCGCACCTCCCTTAGGGTATACATGCCCATGCTAGCAATCTGTGGTATTTCTGCGTTATTGCATGTGTTTTTGCGCTCCAGGTCATGATTCTCCCTCTACTGGTGGGTATTTCATCCATGGTTATTAACAGCATGCTGTCCTAGTCTGATGGTTTTTTTCATGTGTAAAATTGTGTGCATTTTCTTCCTTTTTCAGATTGCATACCACTATTAGGTAGGCATTGCATTTTCACATCTTAGTGACAGTCAGCATTCAGGGAGCTGGTTAATTTTATTCTTAGCCTTCACATGAGCCTGTGGGACAGATTTTGTATTATTTTGGGCATGTGCAAATAATACCCCTTTGGGAGTGATGCGGTGCTGTGGCCGTATTATGGGCCTTTGGTTTGTACAGGGATATGTCACATCCCTTAGTTTTTAATGTTTTTAAAATGTTCTGTCTTTTGCATATGTGTGGAATAAAGCTGCTTTCTTGTTATTTGTATGGTGGTGACTCCCGTTTTTTGTTAGGCCCATCTTTTTTCTCTTTATTTTTCATATAGTGTTTTCTGGGCCTAGGTTTGAGTCCCACCGACCGTGGTGCCCCCGTTTGCTCCTTTTTGGTCTCTTACATAGTGTATTCTTGTTATTTTTGCTATTCACAGCGCCCTCTTTTATTACATAGTCTGCTCTCTTGTTAGATATAAAATGACTGCTGATGGAGCAGCCGGTGACCAGACTACCAGTCCATCATCTCCTCCATTAGAAAAGAAGCTTTCCCATGCATTGTATATCTAACAAGAGAGGACAGTATGCAATAAAAAACAGGGCTCCATATAATCCAATATGTAGGAGACAGTGCTGTACATAGCAAGAGAGGGCACATAATAAAGGAAACTATGTAATATATATACATATATGTGTGTGTGGATATATATATATATATATATAGATATATATATATATGTATATATATATAGATATATATATATATATATATATATATATATATATATCTATATATATATATATATATATATATATAGTCGCTTTGTCGCCATAAAAGGAGGGGGCCCGGACACATTTCTTGCACTGGGGCCCCACCAAGCTGTCAGTGTCTCTTCCTAACTCCTCCTTTCTAGTCCAGCATTGCTCCCGACTGAACTCTCTGCCTGGATTTGCATAAGGAAGCCACGCCTCCTGGCTGACTTAGCTTTCTAGCCAGAGAGAGCAGTGTATGCTGGGCCCGGCCGGAAGTAGTTGCACATGGGAAGGGCAGATACCGGCTGTTGGAGGAGGCGCGTAAGCAGCTGAGGCTGTGTGGAGATGCAAGATGGTGAGCTGGGCCTGGCGGTGAATTTTTTTTTTGGGGGGGCCATTCAGATTTTTGCTATGGGGCCCCATGATTTCTATGTACGTCCCTGGTGTCACTGCACATATTAGCGTCCCTGATGTAAAACCAGAATAGTTTTCCGCCAGCACAGTGTTGAGAGGGTTAACTTATGTTATGGGCTGGTTTTAGTGGACCTCCATAGAGCAGGCGGGAGGAGGTCCACCATATCTCCATCTGCAGAGTCCTGACAGGACCTGTGTGATGTCAAGGTCATGTTATCATCACATGGGATGCTAAATACCTGGCCATGAGAGTCGGTGTGTGTCGTGTCTTGGGAGAGCAGCATCTCCCACATAGGCCCCGGAGGAGCTAAGGACTGTGCGGGTTAACTGCAGGTGAACGCTGCAGGGAACGGACTCTTCTTGACTGTGTTTTGTTTGTTTTACCATTATGCCAGCAAGGCTCTGTTTATTTTTCCTGAGCCCTGCTAAAGTTTATGCTATCCACAATAAACCAGCAGGTGATCTTGTACCAGAACGGTTTCTGTGTCTACCTGGTAAACCAGCTGAGTGTGTCAACCCCTCACACATGGTGTTTTGAGTGTGGGAAGCATTGCAGGAACACACATAGAAGCCGAGGATAACTGCATGTCCTGGGTAAAATCCGCCATTGAGAGCGAGACGTCCGGCAGCATGGAGGAGCTTGTGAAACATCTCATCCAGGTAAAGCAGCAACACCAGCTCTCCAGCCAAGAGCAGCAAGCGGTGCAGCAGGAGATGAATAAGCTGTTAGTACAGCAGCTTCAGAAACAGCTGCAGCAAGAGCGACAGCAGCAGGAGGCGCTAACACAGCAAATGGAGCTCTTTGCAGAGGCGGTTCGTGTAAGGCCGACTGTCTCCTGTTGTGAATTCCGTTCTCGGGCTCCCTCCTGTGGTCGTGAATGGTACTTTGGTGAGTTCTGTCCTTGGACACCCTCTGGTGGCTTTGAGTGGAACTGCTGATCTTTGAGGTTGGCTTTCTCAGCTGCCCTCGCTTATTGCTTCTGCTGGCTTCCCTATTTAACTCTGCTCAGGTCGTTAGTTCATTCCAGCTGTCAATGTCTCAGTACTGGTTCAGATCTCTCTTGGATTTCTCAGATGACCTGTCTACTCCAGCAGAAGCTAAGTCCCTGCTAGTTCATTTGTTGTTCATTGGTTTTTTGAATCTATTTCTCAGTACATGCTACGTTTCTAGTCCAGCTTGCTATTATGATATTTCCTTGCTAGCTGGAAGCTCTGGGGGTGCAGAGCTGCACCTCCACACTGTGAGTCGGTATGGAGGTCTTTTTGCACACTCTTTGTGGTTTTTGTAGTTTTTAATACTGACCGCACAGTTCCCTTTCCTATCCTCTGTCTATCTAGAGAACATTCGGCCTCCTTTGCTAAAATCTGTTTCATTCCTGTGTTTGTCACTTCCCTCTTAACTCACAGTCAATATTTGTGGGGGCTGCCTTTCCTTTGGGGAATTTCTCTGAGGCAAGGTAGGCTGCTATTTCTATCTTTAGGGATAGTTAGCTCTTAGGCTGTGAAGAGGCGTCTAGGGAGAGTTAGGCACGCTCCACGGCTATTTCTAGTGTGTGTGATAGGATTAGGGATTGCGGTCAGTAGAGTTACCACCTTCCCAGAGCTTGTCCCAGGTTTTCTGTTTTAACCATCAGGTCATTCCGGGTGCTCCTAACCACCAGGTCCATAACAGTACAGCTGGCCCACAAAGTGTTAATGCATCTCAAAAGAGGGATAAGAGAAGTTCTGAGTCAATTTTTTTTTCTTTGCAGCTTGTTTTGTCTTTCTTTTCCCCTTAACCTCTGGGTGGTTCAGGACTCAGGTGTAGATATGGATATTCAAGGTTTGTCTTCTTGTGTGGATCAACTCACTGCAAGGGTACAAAGTATTCAAGATTATGTAGTTCAGAATCCGATATTAGAGCCTAGAATTCCAATTCCTGATTTGTTTTTTGGGGATAGATCTAAATTTTTGAATTTCAAAAATAATTGCAGACTGTTTCTTGCTCTGAAACCCCGCTCCTCTGGTGACCCCATTCAGCAAGTAAAGATTATTATTTCTTTGTTGCGTGGCGACCCGCAAGACTGGGCATTCTCCCTTGAGCCAGGAAATCCGGCATTGCTTAATGTAGATGCATTTTTTCTAGCGCTCGGATTGCTTTATGATGAACCAAATTCTGTGGATCAGGCAGAAAAGATCTTGCTGACTCTATGTCAGGGTCAGGATGAAGCAGAAGTATATTGCCAGAAGTTTAGAAAGTGGTCTGTGCTTACACAATGGAATGAGTATGCCCTGGCAGCAATTTTCAGAAAGGGTCTTTCTGAGGCCCTTAAAGATGTTATGGTGGGGTTCCCCACGCCTGCTGGTCTGAATGAATCAATGTCTTTGGCCATTCAGATTGATCGGCGTTTGCGCGAGCGCAAAGTTGTGCACCATTTGGCGGTGTCCTCTGAGCGGGGGCCTGAGCCTATGCAATGTGATAGGACTTTGACCAGAGCTGAACGGCAAGAACACAGACATCAGAATGGGCTGTGTTTTTACTGTGGTGACTCCACTCATGCTATTTCTGATTGTCCTAAGCGCACTAGGAGGTTCGCTGGGTCTGTCACCGTTAGTACTGTACAGCCTAAATTTCTCTTGTCTGTTACACTGATTTGCTCATTGTCATCCTACTCGGTTATGGCATTTGTGTATTCAGGCGCTGCCCTGAACTTGATGGACTTGGAGTTTGCCAGGCGCTGTGGTTTTTCCTTAGAGCCTTTGCAGAGCCCTATTCCTTTGAGGGGCATTGATGCTACACCATTGGCCAAGAATAAACCTCAGTATTAGACTCAGCTGACCATGTGTCTGGCTCCAGCACATCAGGAAGATTGCCGTTTTCTGGTGTTGCATAACTTGCATGATGTTGTCGTGTTGGGTTTGCCATGGTTACAGGTTCATAATCCAGTACTGGATTGGAAATCAATGTCTGTGTCTAGTTGGGGTTGTCAGGGGATACATAGTGATGTTCCTTTGATGACAATTTCTTCTTCCACTCCTTCTGAAGTCCCTGAGTTTTTGTCGGATTACCAGGATGTATTTGATGAGCCCAAGTCCAGTGCCCTACCTCCTCATAGGGACTGTGATTGCGCTATTAATTTGATTCCTGGTAGTAAGTTCCCTAAGGGCCGACTTTTCAATTTATCTGTGCCAGAACATGCCGCTATGCGGAGTTATGTAAAGGAGTCCTTGGAGAAAGGGCATATTCGCCCGTCTTCGTCACCGTTGGGAGCAGGGTTCTTTTTTGTGGCCAAGAAGGATGGCTCTCTGAGACCCTGTATAGATTACCGCCTTCTCAATAAAATCACGGTCAAATTTCAGTACCCTTTGCCTCTGCTGTCTGATTTGTTTGCTCGGATTAAGGGGGCTAGTTGGTTTACCAAGATTGACCTTCGAGGGGCGTATAATCTTGTGCGTATTAAACAGGGCGATGAATGGAAAACAGCATTTAATACGCCCGAGGGCCATTTTGAGTACCTGGTGATGCCATTCGGGCTTTCTAATGCTCCATCTGTATTTCAGTCCTTTATGCACGACATCTTCCGGAAGTATCTGGATAGGTTCATGATTGTATATTTGGATGATATTTTGGTCTTTTCGGATGATTGGGAGTCTCATGTGAGGCAGGTCAGGATGGTATTCCAGGTCCTTCGTGCTAATGCGTTGTTTGTGAAGGGGTCTAAATGCCTCTTTGGAGTTCAGAAGGTTTCCTTTTTGGGCTTAATTTTTTCCCCTTCTACTATCGAGATGGACCCTGTTAAAGTTCAGGCCATTTATGATTGGACTCAACCTACATCTGTGAAGAGTCTTCAGAAGTTTCTGGGCTTTGCTAATTTTTACCGTCGCTTCATCGCTAATTTTTCTAGTGTGGTTAAGCCTTTGACTGATTTGACGAAGAAAGGCGCTGATGTGGTGAATTGGTCCCCTGCGGCCGTTGAGGCTTTTCAGGAGCTTAAACGTCGTTTTACTTCGGCCCCTGTGTTGCGTCAGCCAGATGTTTCGCTCCCTTTTCAGGTCGAGGTTGATGCTTCTGAGATTGGGGCAGGGGCTGTTTTGTCTCAGAGAAGTTCTGATGGCTCTTTGATGAAGCCATGTGCTTTCTTTTCTAGAAAGTTTTCGCCTGCTGAGCGTAATTATGATGTCGGCAATCGGGAGTTGTTGGCTATGAAGTGGGCATTCGAGGAGTGGCGACATTGGCTAGAGGGAGCCAAGCATCGCGTGGTGGTCTTGACTGATCACAAGAATCTGACTTACCTCGAGTCTGCCAAGCGGTTGAATCCTAGACAGGCTCGATGGTCGCTGTTTTTCTCCCGTTTCGATTTTGTGGTCTGTTACCTTCCGGAATCTAAGAATGTGAAGGCTGATGCCCTTTCTAGGAGTTTTTTGCCTGATTCTCCGGGAGTCCCTGAGCCGGCTGGTATTCTCAAAGAGGGGGTGATTCTGTCTGCCATCTCCCCTGATTTGCGGCGGGTGCTGCAGGAGTTTCAGGCTGATAGACCTGACCGCTGTCCAGTGGGGAAACTGTTTGTCCCTGATAGATGGACTAGTAAAGTTATTTCTGAGGTTCATTGTTCAGTATTGGCTGGTCATCCTCGGATTTTTGGTACCAGAGATTTGGTTGCTAGGTCCTTTTGGTGGCCTTCCTTGTCACGGGATGTGCGTTCTTTTGTGCAGTCCTGTGGGACTTGTGCTCGGGCCAAGCCTTGCTGTTCACGTGCCAGTGGGTTGCTTTTGCCATTGCCTGTCCCGAAGAGGCCCTGGACGCATATTTCCATGGATTTTATTTCTGATCTTCCTGTCTCTCAAAGGATGTCCGTCATCTGGGTGGTTTGTGATCGGTTTTCTAAGATGGTCCATTTGGTACCCTTGCCTAAGTTGCCTTCCTCCTCTGATTTGGTTCCATTATTTTTTCAGCATGTGGTTCATTTGCATGGCATTCCGGAGAACATTGTGTCTGACAGAGGTTCCCAGTTTGTTTCTAGGTTTTGGCGGTCCTTTTGTGCTAAGATGGGCATTGATTTGTCTTTTTCTTCGGCGTTCCATCCTCAGACAAATGGCCAAACCGAACGAACCAATCAGACCTTGGAAACCTATCTGAGATGCTTTGTTTCTGCTGATCAGGATGATTGGGTGACCTTCTTGCCATTGGCCGAGTTCGCCCTTAATAATCGGGCTAGTTCAGCCACTTTGGTTTCGCCTTTTTTTTGTAATTCTGGTTTTCATCCTCGTTTTTCTTCAGGGCAGGTTGAGCCTTCTGACTGTCCTGGTGTGGATTCTGTGGTGGACAGGTTGCAGCAAATTTGGACTCACGTGGTGGACAACTTGACGTTGTCTCAGGAGAAGGCGCAACGTTTTGCTAACCGCCATCGCTGTGTTGGTCCCCGACTTCGTGTTGGGGATTTGGTTTGGTTATCTTCTCGTTATGTTCCTATGAAGGTTTCTTCTCCTAAGTTCAAGCCTCGTTTCATTGGTCCTTATAAGATTTCTGAAATTATCAATCCTGTGTCGTTTCGTTTGGCCCTTCCAGCTTCTTTTGCCATCCATAATGTGTTCCATAGGTCGTTGTTGCAGAGATATGTGGCGCCTATGGTTCCTTCCGTTGATCCTCCTGCTCCGGTGTTGGTTGAGGGGGAGTTGGAGTATGTGGTGGAGAAGATTTTGGATTCTCGTATTTCGAGACGGAAGCTTCAGTACCTAGTTAAATGGAAGGGTTATGGTCAGGAGGATAATTCCTGGGTTGTTGCCTCCGATGTCCATGCTGCCGATTTGGTTCGTGCCTTTCATTTGGCTCATCCTGATCGGCCTGGGGGCTCTGGTGAGGGTTCGGTGACCCCTCCTCAAGGGGGGGGGTACTGTTGTGAATTCCGTTCTCGGGCTCCCTCCTGTGGTCGTGAATGGTACTTTGGTGAGTTCTGTCCTTGGACACCCTCTGGTGGCTTTGAGTGGAACTGCTGATCTTTGAGGTTGGCTTTCTCAGCTGCCCTCGCTTATTGCTTCTGCTGGCTTCCCTATTTAACTCTGCTCAGGTCGTTAGTTCATTCCAGCTGTCAATGTCTCAGTACTGGTTCAGATCTCTCTTGGATTTCTCAGATGACCTGTCTACTCCAGCAGAAGCTAAGTCCCTGCTAGTTCATTTGTTGTTCATTGGTTTTTTGAATCTTTCTCACTACATGCTACGTTTCTAGTCCAGCTTGCTATTATGATATTTCCTTGCTAGCTGGAAGCTCTGAGGGTGCAGAGTTGCACCTCCACACTGTGAGTCGGTGTGGAGGTCTTTTTGCACACTCTGCGTGGTTTTTGTAGTTTTTAATACTGACCGCACAGTTCCCTTTCCTATCCTCTGTCTATCTAGAGAACATTCGGCCTCCTTTGCTAAAATCTGTTTCATTCCTGTGTTTGTCACTTCCCTCTTAACTCACAGTCAATATTTGTGGGGGCTGCCTTTCCTTTGGGGAATTTCTCTGAGGCAAGGTAGGCTGCTATTTCTATCTTTAGGAGTAGTTAGCTCTTAGGCTGTGAAGAGGCGTCTAGGGAGAGTTAGGCACGCTCCACGGCTATTTCTAGTGTGTGTGATAGGATTAGGGATTGCGGTCAGTAGAGTTACCACCTTCCCAGAGCTTGTCCCAGGTTTTCTGTTTTAACCATCAGGTCATTCCGGGTGCTCCTAACCACCAGGTCCATAACAGTCTCCTCTCCGTCTCCAGGTGATGATGCACATGCCTGGAGAACCCTAAGACGACAGTAGTTGGGATATAAGGGGTGCTCACTGAAAATGGAATTTGGTGATCTGAAGGAAAAAATCCAAGAAGACCAAAACAAGAACCTTCAGCACTCAATAAGAACAATTTATTGTTCAATGTTCAAATTGCACAGCGTTCGCACATAGACACCGGCAGCCCGCCACCATACCGTTGCGTCCACACCAAGCAGGTATATAAATTTCTACTTACCATAGGCAGAACCGCCGAACAGATTCCAACACCAAAGACCTCTCTATCACAGATTTGGCTTGACAAAGGCATTATATTGCCGAACCATTGCAGCAGAAGTATAGCTGTGTACACCTGTGTTCCGTTTTTTCTTTTGTATATGGTGGATGATTCGCCTCTTTTTCTTTCATTTCAACATTGAACAATAAATTGTTCTTATTGAGTGCCGAAGGTTCTTGTTTCAGTCAAACCCTAAGGCGAGCCATACAGAAAATGACCCAGGGGATGATGTTGAAGTCTTTTTGACTGTGTTCGAGCGGGTAGGGGAGTTGAGAGGCTACCGCCAGAGCAGTGAGAACTCTATTTTACTGGTGAACCCCAAAATGCGTATTATGCCTTAGCCCTCCAGAATGCCAAGAGTATGGCAAATTAAAACTGAAATTCTGGCAGGCCTGGGAGTGCCAATGTCTGCAAGGGCTCAGCGAGCCCACTGCTTGGCGTATGCTGGCGACAAACCCACACACTCCAAGATGTTTGATCTATTGCACCTGGTTCAAAAGTGGCTGCAGCCAGAGACTTTCACTCCAGCCCAAATGGTTGAGCGTGTGGTGATGGACAGGTTCGTCCACAACCTCCCCAGGCCAATACAGACCTGGGTTGCCCAGGCTAACCCACGGAATGCAGACGACTTGGTCGGCCTAGTTGAGAGATGCCAGGTTGTGGAGAAATCCTAGTTACTTCCCCGTACTTGGATACCCAAAGGGGGGCAGGCTCACCACGGAGGGTAGCTAGATCCACAAATGGGGGCATCCTAATCCTGCTGAAGGGTCCCATAAGTCTATTGTGAAGGATGTGGTCTGCTGGCGGTGTCACAATCCTGGACACATAGCCGCCCGGTGTCATATGTCCCCTGAATCCATGGACTGCAGCCTAGGCAAGTGCTGTTCCTGTTATGCCTATCCGGCCAGCAGTGTGGACTGTCAACCCGGCCAGGGTCCACAATCATGTGCCGTGTCCGTCAATATGGTTAATGGTTCTGGGACTGTTGGACTCTTGGAAGTCTAATGACCCTAATCAGCACTGCACTGCCCCACCATTTAATCCCTAATAAGTTTGTGGATGTTTGCTGCATACACGGAGACGTCAAGTACTACCCTGTAGCCAGAATAACCATGGGAATAGACTGTGGTGATAAGTCCCATGAGGTTGGGGTAGTAAAAGACTTAATCCATCCAGTCATACTGGGGCGAGATTTTGCTCTGTTTTGGAACTTGTGGCAAAAGGGGGCTGCACAGAATGTCCCGCTCAAAAGCCAGACCCCTGTGAAGGCGACTCCATCAAAATCAGAGGTGAAAGAGTGTTCCCTATGCGTCCTCGTTGGAGAGGTGGATGAGACGGTAACAGAGGAGCCCAGCTTCCCTATCTTAGAGGTGCCTAAGGAGAACTTTGGGACTGCTCAACTTAGGGATCTTACATTGAAGGGGGCATTTGAGAATGTGTCTGTATGTAACAGGGTTCCTCAAGGGCTGGGGGATGATACCACGTTCCTTCATTTTGCAGTACATGGAGATTTATTGTATCGGGTGACCAAACTGAAGGGAGGAGAGATAGTAGAGCAGTTGTTAGTTCCAGGACCCCACCGGCGGAGGATTTTTGACATGGCACATTCGCATGTTTTGGGTGAACATCGTTTGGTGGAGAAAACTGAGAAGAGAGTGTTACAGAGGTTCTATTGGCCAGGGTGTTACCTAGAGATCGTGATCTATTGTGGGTCCTGCCCCACCTGTCATATAACTGCTCCTACTTCTCACTTACGAAGCCCCTTAGTTCCTTTACCTGTGATAGAAATCTCATTCAAGAGGATTGCTATGGACCTGGTAGGTCCCTTCATTAAATCAGAATGTGACCATCAGTACATCTTCGTGGTCATGGACTATGCGACCTGGTATCCAGAAGCAGTGCAACTGAAGAACGCTTCAGCTAAGTGTATATCACGGGAGCTTGTCCATATCTTTGCCAGGACTGGTTTGCCCAAGGAGATTTTGACGAACCAGGGGACCCTGTTTATGAAAAAAGTGATGCGGGAGCTGTGTAGAGTCCTCCAGATCATCCAGCTACAAACCTCCGTTTAGCATCCGCAGACCGATGGGCTGGTGGAGCGATTCAACAAGACCTTGAAGGCCATGCTCAAGAGGGTCGTTGAGAAGGATGGTCGGGAATGGGACAATCTTCTCCCATTTCTGCTATTTTCTGTCAGAAAAGTCCCACAGGCCTCCACTGGCTTCTCCCTGTTCGACCTCCTGTATGGCTGACATCAACGAGGGCTACTGGACAATGCCAAGGAAACCTGGGAAGCTGAGGTCACTCCGCACCAGTGTCATTGATCATGTCACCCAGTTGCAAGAAAAGATGGCACACATAATGCCTATCGTAAGGGAACATCATCTCCAGGCACAGGAGGTCCAAGAGAGGGTGCACAACTGATCAGTCAGGCTACTGCAATTCCAGCCCGAGGACTGGGTGCTAGTACTTATTCCTGTGGTGGATAGCAAATTCTTGGTGAAGTGTCAAGGCCAATATGAGACAGTGGAAAAACTCGGGAATGTGAATTACAAGGTACACCAGCCCGGTCGCAGAAAGCAGCACCAGGTAGTGATGAGCGAGTATACTCGTTGCTCGAGATTTCCTGAGCACGCTCGCGTGATCTACGAGTATTTGTTAGTGTTCGGAGATTTAGTTTTCATCACCACAGCTAAATGATTTACAGCTAATTGCCAGCTTGATTACATGTGGGAATTCCCTAGCAACCAGGCAACCCCTGTTGTGAATTTACCTTTTGGCTCCCTCTAGTGGCTACTAGTGATTTGACTCTGGGTATGTCATTCATTCCTTGTATGCTCACCTGGGTCGTTAGGTCAGGGGTGTTGCTATATAAGCTCCCTGGACCTTCAGTTCAATGCCTGGCAACGTTGATATCAGAGCTAATCTGTAGTGCTCTTGTCTTCTGATCCTGGTTCCTGCTTGATTAAGCTAAGTCTGCTTTCTTGCTTTTTGCTATTTGTTTTTGTTTTCATTTTTGTCCAGCTTGTACATAATCTGTATCCTATCCTTGCTGGAAGCTCTAGGGAGGCTGGAATTCTCCCCCCGGGCCGTTAGACGGTTCGGGGGTTCTTGAATCTCCAGTGTGGATTATTGATAGGGTTTTTGTTGACCATATAAGTTATCTTACTACATTCTGCTATTAGTAAGTGGGCCTCTCTTTGCTAAACCTAGTTCATCTCTGTGTTTGTCATTTCCTCTTACCTCACCGTTATTATTTGTGGGGGGCTTGTATCCAACTTTTGGGGTCTTTTCTCTGGAGGCAAGAGAGGTCTTTGTTTTCCTCTTCTAGGGGTAGTTAGCTCTCCGGCTGGCGCGAGACATCTAGCGACCAACGTAGGCATGTTCCCCGGCTACTTCTAGTGTTGGCGTTAGGAGTAGATATATGGTCAACCCAGTTACCACTGCCCTATGAGCTGGATTTTTGTACTTCACAGACTTGCCGATATCTCTGAGACCCTCGCCATTGGGGTCATAACAGTTTGCCAGGCCAGTATTAAATGTTAAATGCATTGCAGAAGCGGGATTATAAGAAAGAAAGTTCTGAGTTTTTTTTTTTCTCTCTCTCATTTTTTTTTCTTTTCCCCTTTACCTCTGAGTGGCTTGTGATTGCTGCAGACATGAATGTCCAGACCTTGATTACAAGTGTGGACCAGCTTGCTGCTCGTGTGCAGGGCATACAAGATTATGTTACCAGAAATCCTATGTCAGAACCTAAGATACCGATTCCTGAACTGTTTTCCGGAGACCGATTTAAATTTAGAAATTTCAGGAATAATTGTAAATTGTTTTTGTCTCTGAGACCCTGTTCATCTGGAGACTCCGCTCAGCAAGTAAAAATTGTTATTTCTTTTTTACGGGGCGACCCTCAGGATTGGGCCTTCTCGCTGGCGCCAGGAGATCCGGCATTGGCTGACATTGATGCGTTTTTTCTGGCGCTCGGTTTGCTTTATGAGGAACCCAATCTTGAGATTCAGGCAGAAAAAGCCTTGCTGGCTATGTCTCAGGGCCAGGACGAGGCTGAAGTGTATTGCCAAAAATTTCGGAAATGGTCCGTGCTGACCCAGTGGAACGAGTGTGCATTGGCTGCTAATTTTAGAAATGGCCTTTCTGAAGCCATTAAGAATGTGATGGTGGGTTTTCCCATTCCCACAAGTCTGAATGATTCTATGGCGCTGGCTATTCAAATCGACCGGCGGTTGCGGGAGCGCAAAACCGCAAATTTCCTCATGGTGTTGTCTGAACAGGCACCTGATTTAATGCAATGTGATAGAATCCTGACTAGAAATGAGCGGAAAATTCATAGACGCCAGAATGGCTTGTGTTACTACTGTGGTGATTCTACACATGTTATCTCAGTATGCTCTAAACGTCTTACTAAGGTTGTTAGTCCGGTCACCATTGGTAATTTGCAACCTAAATTTATTCTATCTGTAACTTTGATTTGCTCACTGTCTTCGTATCCTGTCATGGCGTTTGTGGACTCAGGTGCTGCCCTGAGCCTTATGGATCTGTCATTTGCCAAGCGCTGCGAATTTGTTCTTGAGCCATTGGAAAATCCTATTCCTCTTAGGGGTATTGATTCTACGCCATTGGCAAAAAATAAACCGCAGTTTTGGACACAGGTTACCATGTGCATGACTCCCGAACATCGGGAGGTAATACGTTTTCTTGTTCTGCATAAAATGCATGATTTGGTTGTTTTGGGTTTGCCATGGTTACAGACCCATAATCCAGTCTTGGACTGGAAGGCTATGTCAGTGTCAAGTTGGGGCTGCCATGGAATTCATGGAGATTCCCTGCCCTTGTCTATTGCTTCTTCTACGCCTTTGGAAGTTCCGGCGTATTTGTCTGATTTTCAGGATGTCTTCAGCGAGTCTAAATCCAGTGCACTGCCTCCTCATAGGGAATGTGACTGTGCAATAGATTTGATTCCTGGCAGTAAGTTTCCTAAGGGGAGACTGTTTAATCTGTCGGTACCTGAACATACCGCGATGCGTTCATATATCAAGGAGTCTCTTGAGAAGGGGCATATCCGTCCTTCTTCTTCCCCTCTTGGTGCGGGATTCTTTTTTGTGGCCAAAAAGGACGGATCTTTGAGGCCTTGTATTGACTACCGGCTTTTAAATAAGATCACTGTCAAATTTCAGTATCCTTTGCCGCTGTTGTCAGATTTGTTTGCCCGGATTAAAGGTGCCAAGTGGTTCACCAAGATAGACCTTCGTGGTGCGTACAACCTTGTGCGCATTAGGCAGGGCGATGAATGGAAAACCGCATTCAATACGCCCGAAGGTCATTTTGAGTACTTGGTGATGCCATTTGGGCTCTCTAATGCACCTTCAGTTTTTCAGTCCTTCATGCATGACATTTTCCGGAAGTATCTGGATAGATTTTTGATTGTTTATCTGGATGATATTCTGTTTTTTTCTGATGATTGGGACTCGCATGTGGAGCAGGTCAGGATGGTTTTTGAGATTTTGCGTGAAAATTCTTTGTTTGTAAAAGGCTCAAAGTGTCTCTTTGGTGTACAGAAGGTTCCCTTTTTGGGGTTCATTTTTTCCCCTTCCGCTGTGGAGATGGATCCAGTCAAGGTCCGAGCTATTCATGATTGGACTCAACCCTCGTCAGTTAAGAGTCTTCAGAAGTTCTTGGGTTTTGCTAACTTCTACCGTCGTTTTATCGCAAATTTCTCTAGCGTTGTTAAACCGCTGACGGATATGACCAAGAAAGGCTCTGATGTAGCTAACTGGGCTCCTGCGGCCGTGGAGGCTTTCCAGGAGTTGAAACGCCGGTTTACTTCGGCGCCTGTTTTGTGCCAGCCTGACGTCTCACTTCCCTTTCAGGTTGAGGTGGATGCTTCGGAGATTGGGGCAGGGGCCGTTTTGTCGCAGAGAGGCCCTGGTTGCTCTACTATGAGACCTTGTGCCTTCTTCTCTAGGAAGCTTTCGCCGGCTGAGCGAAATTATGATGTGGGCAATCGGGAGTTGTTGGCCATGAAGTGGGCATTTGAGGAGTGGCGTCATTGGCTCGAGGGTGCTAAGCATCGTGTGGTGGTCTTGACTGATCACAAAAATCTGATGTATCTCGAGTCTGCTAAACGCCTGAATCCTAGACAGGCCCGCTGGTCATTGTTTTTCTCCCGTTTTGACTTTGTGGTCTCGTATTTACCAGGTTCTAAGAATGTGAAGGCCGATGCTCTGTCTAGGAGCTTTGTGCCTGATGCTCCTGGAGTCGCTGAACCTGTGGGTATTCTTAAGGAAGGAGTTATTTTGTCTGCTATTTCTCCAGATCTGCGACGTGTGTTGCAGAGATTTCAGGCTGGTAGGCCTGACTCTTGTCCACCTGACAGATTGTTTGTGCCTGCTAAATGGACCAGCAGAGTCATTTCTGAGGTTCATTCCTCAGTGTTGGCAGGGCACCCGGGAATTTTTGGCACCAGAGATCTGGTGGCCAGGTCCTTTTGGTGGCCTTCCTTGTCAAGGGATGTGCGGTCATTTGTGCAGTCCTGTGGTACTTGTGCTCGAGCTAAGCCTTGCTGTTCTCGTGCCAGCGGGTTGCTCTTGCCCTTGCCTGTCCCGAAGAGACCTTGGACACACATCTCTATGGATTTCATTTCGGATCTTCCGGTGTCTCAGGGCATGTCTGTCATCTGGGTGATATGTGATCGTTTCTCCAAGATGGTCCATCTGGTTCCTTTGCCTAAGCTGCCTTCCTCTTCTGATCTGGTTCCTGTGTTCTTCCAGAACGTGGTTCGTTTGCACGGCATTCCTGAGAATATTGTGTCGGACAGAGGATCCCAGTTTGTTTCCAGGTTCTGGCGATCCTTTTGTGGTAGGATGGGCATTGATTTGTCGTTTTCGTCCGCTTTCCATCCCCAGACTAACGGACAAACGGAGCGAACTAATCAGACTCTGGAGGCTTATTTGAGGTGTTTTGTCTCTTCTGATCAGGATGATTGGGTGACCTTCTTGCCGTTGGCTGAATTTGCCCTTAACCCCTTCACCCCCGGAGCTTTTTCCGTTTTTCCGTTTTCGTTTTTCACTCCCCTCCTTCCCAGAGCCATAACTTTTTTATTTTTCTGTCAATTTGGCCATGTGAGGGCTTGTTTTTTGCGGGACGAGTTGTACTTTTGAACGACATCATTGGTTTTACCATGTCGTGTACTAGAAAACGGGAAAAAAATTCCAAGTGCAGTGAAATTGCAAAAAAAGTGCAATCCCACACTTGTTTTTTGCTTGCCTATTTTGCTAGGTTCACTAAATGCTAAAACTGACCTGCCATTATGATTCTCCAGGTCAGTACGAGTTCATAGACACCTAACATGACTAGGTTCTTTTTTACCTAAGTGGTGAAAAAAAATTCCAAACTTTGCAAAAAAATAAATAAATAAAATTGCGCCATTTTCCGATACCCGTAGCGTCTCCATTTTTCGTGATCTGGGGTCGGGTGAGGGCTTATTTTTTGCGTGCCGAGCTGGCATTTTTAATGATAGCATTTTGGTGCAGATACGTTCTTTTGATCGCCCGTTATTACATTTTAATGCAATGTCGTGGCGACCAAAAAAACGTAAATCTGGCGTTTCGATTTTTTTTTTCATTACGCCGTTTAGCGATCAGGTTAATGCTTTTTTTTTATTGATAGATCGGGCGATTCTGAACGCGGCGATACCAAATATGTGTAGGTTGGTTTTTTTTTTTATTGATTTATTTTGATTGGGGCGAAAGGGGGGTGATTTAAATTTTTATATTTTTTTTATTTTTTTCACATTTTTTTTTAACTTTTTTTTTTAACTTTTACCATGCTTCTATAGCCTCCATGGGAGGCTAGAAGCAGGCACAGCCCGATCGGCTCTGCTACATAACAGCGATCATCAGATCGCTGTTATGTAGCTAAAATGCAGGTGTGCTGTGAGCGCCGACCACAGGGGGGCGCTCACAGCCACCGGCGATCAGTAACCATAGAGGTCTCCAGGACCTCTATGGTTACAATATACAAGCATCGCCGACCTCCGATCATGTGACGGGGGTCGGCGATGCGCTCATATCCGGCCGCACGGCCGGATGCGGTAGTTAAATGCCGCTGTCTGAGTTTGACAGCGGCATTTAACTAGTTAATAGCGGCGGGTGATCGCGATTTCACCGGCCGCTATTGCGCGCACATGTCAGCTGTAAAAAACAGCTGACATGTCGCGACTTTGATGTGCGCTCACCGCCGGAGCGCACATCAAAGCGGGGGTCCCGACATGTGACGTACTATTCCGTCACATGTCGGGAAGGGGTTAATAATCGGGCTAGTTCCGCCACCTTGGTTTCGCCATTTTTCTGCAACTCTGGTTTCCATCCTTGTTTTTCCTCGGGACATGTGGAGCCTTCTGACTGTCCTGGGGTGGATTCCGTGGTGGATAGGTTGCAGCGGATCTGGAGTCATGTGGTGGACAACTTGAAGTTGTCACAGGAGAAGGCTCAGCGTTTTGCCAACCGCCGCCGCGGGGTGGGTCCCCGACTTCGCGTTGGGGATTTGGTGTGGCTGTCTTCTCGATTTGTTCCTATGAAGGTCTCCTCTCCCAAATTTAAGCCTCGCTTCATTGGTCTTTACAAGATATTGGAAATCATTAATCCTGTATCCTTTCGCCTGGATCTTCCGGTGTCGTTTGCCATTCACAACGTATTTCATAGGTCCTTGTTGCGGCGGTACGTTGTGCCTGTGGTTCCTTCTGCTGAGCCTCCTGCTCCGGTGTTGGTTGAGGGCGAGTTGGAGTACGTGGTGGAGAAGATCTTAGATTCTCGTCTCTCCAGGCGGAGGCTTCAGTACCTGGTCAAGTGGAAGGGCTATGGTCAGGAGGATAATTCCTGGGTGGTCGACTCTGATGTGCATGCGGCCGATTTAGTTCGTGCCTTTCACGCCGCTCATCCTGATCGCCCTGGTGGTCTTGGTGAGGGTTCGGTGACCCCTCACTAAGGGGGGGGTACTGTTGTGAGTTTACCTTTTGGCTCCCTCTAGTGGCTACTAGTGATTTGACTCTGGGTATGTCATTCATTCCTTGTATGCTCACCTGGGTCGTTAGGTCAGGGGTGTTGCTATATAAGCTCCCTGGACCTTCAGTTCAATGCCTGGCAACGTTGATATCAGAGCTAATCTGTAGTGCTCTTGTCTTCTGGTTCCTGCTTGATTAAGCTAAGTCTGCTTTCTTGCTTTTTGCTATTTGTTTTTGTTTTCATTTTTGTCCAGCTTGTACATAATCTGTATCCTATCCTTGCTGGAAGCTCTAGGGAGGCTGGAATTCTCCCCCCAAGGAAACCTGGGAAGCTGAGGTCACTCCGCACCAGTGTCATTGATCATGTCACCCAGTTGCAAGAAAAGATGGCACACATAATGCCTATCGTAAGGGAACATCATCTCCAGGCACAGGAGGTCCAAGAGAGGGTGCACAACTGATCAGTCAGGCTACTGCAATTCCAGCCCGAGGACTGGGTGCTAGTACTTATTCCTGCGGTGGATAGCAAATTCTTGGTGAAGTGTCAAGGCCAATATGAGACAGTGGAAAAACTCGGGAATGTGAATTACAAGGTACACCAGCCTGGTCGCAGAAAGCAGCACCAGGTAGTGATGAGCGAGTATACTCTTTGCTCGAGATTTCCTGAGCACGCTCGCGTGATCTACGAGTATTTGTTAGTGTTCGGAGATTTAGTTTTCATCACCACAGCTAAATGATTTACAGCTAATTGCCAGCTTGATTACATGTGGGAATTCCCTAGCAACCAGGCAACCCCTGTTGTGAATTTACCTTTTGGCTCCCTCTAGTGGCTACTAGTGATTTGACTCTGGGTATGTCATTCATTCCTTGTATGCTCACCTGGGTCGTTAGGTCAGGGGTGTTGCTATATAAGCTCCCTGGACCTTCAGTTCAATGCCTGGCAACGTTGATATCAGAGCTAATCTGTAGTGCTCTTGTCTTCTGATCCTGGTTCCTGCTTGATTAAGCTAAGTCTGCTTTCTTGCTTTTTGCTATTTGTTTTTGTTTTCATTTTTGTCCAGCTTGTACATAATCTGTATCCTATCCTTGCTGGAAGCTCTAGGGAGGCTGGAATTCTCCCCCCGGGCCGTTAGACGGTTCGGGGGTTCTTGAATCTCCAGTGTGGATTATTGATAGGGTTTTTGTTGACCATATAAGTTATCTTACTACATTCTGCTATTAGTAAGTGGGCCTCTCTTTGCTAAACCTAGTTCATCTCTGTGTTTGTCATTTCCTCTTACCTCACCGTTATTATTTGTGGGGGGCTTGTATCCAACTTTTGGGGTCTTTTCTCTGGAGGCAAGAGAGGTCTTTGTTTTCCTCTTCTAGGGGTAGTTAGCTCTCCGGCTGGCGCGAGACATCTAGCGACCAACGTAGGCATGTTCCCCGGCTACTTCTAGTGTTGGCGTTAGGAGTAGATATATGGTCAACCCAGTTACCACTGCCCTATGAGCTGGATTTTTGTACTTCGCAGACTTGCCGATATCTCTGAGACCCTCGCCATTGGGGTCATAACAAACCCCCACATGTACTCAGCCTGGAAATTAGCTGTAAATCATTTAGCTGCGGTGATGAAAACTAAATCTCCGAACACTAACAAACACTCTGAGATCACCCGAGCATGCTCGCGAAATCTCGAGCAACGAGTATATTCGCTCATCACTAGCACCAGGTATACCATGTGAACCTACTGAAACCTTACCGGGACCATGAACCACTGGAAGCTCGTTGCCTTGGGGCCTGTTCCGAAGCCAAGATCCAGAAGGTTGTGATCGCTGAGATGCTAACGCCGGCCCAGAAGCAACAATGTCAAGAACTGACATTTGCCAGGGTGCACACAGGTTGTGGAACACAATGTGCTAACGGAGCCGCATGTAAGAGTAAACCTCAAACTCTACAGAATACCCGAAGCATGCCGGGAGATAATCTCCAAGGAAGTGAAGAGAATGCTGGACCTTGGGGTGAGAGAGGAATCAAGAAGTGGCTTGTCAAGTCCCATCATCCTCGTACCGAAGCCCAATGGCAATTGGCGATTTTGTAACGACTACAGCAGCTCAATGAGGTGTCTCGTTTTGACGCATACCCGATGTCCCGCATGGATGAACTCATTGAGCGACTGGAACCCTCAAGGTACATCACAACCCTCGACCTGACGAAGAGGTACTGGCAGATCCCCCATGCCAAGGAGAAGATGGCCTTCTCAACACAGGATGGGTGTTTTTAGTACACCAGGATGCCCTTTGGACTGCAGGGGACTCCAGCTGCCTTCGAGAGGGCGATGGATCGAATCTTGGCTCTATATGAGAAATACAGTTAGGTCCATATATATTTGGACAGAGACAACATTTTTCTAATTTTGGTTATAGACATTACCACAATGAATTGTTGTCACGATATGGTATGAAATATCATAAGTTAGTTTTCTTGCTAGCATGCGGGGGCTAAACCCCCCTCTCTCTGGTTCTCTTTCCTTCCCTGTGTTTCTAGCTGTCTGTGTAGAAGAGCTTGCCTTGTGGGGGAGTTTTATTGACGAAAGGTATTTACGACTGGCATAGCTGCAAGGGAAATTTGTGTTAGCAGGAACTGTTAGAGAAACTTCTAGAACGCCTGGAAGTTCTTTGTTCTGTTTTTGGAAGATATTATGCAAACCGTTTAAGTTATGGACACGGAAATATATATTCTTATTCTTCCTCGATGGATCTACCCCTCACTCTAAGCATCAGTTTCTAGCTCCATCTGGTACAGAGGTAGGGATTTCTCGGTCAGTGTGCGTGACAAATAGGACATATTTGATCTCATCGGAATGCCCACGATACTACGAGATGAATGATGGGTATGGTGCGATTATTTTATGTTCTGTAGCGAAGTTACGGGCATCAGATATATTTAATGCCCAGTGAGTAACACTGAAGAAGTAGGAGGGGTTGGAAAAACCAGCCCTTTCTGTGAGGTCACAGGCTGTAGGTTATAAAGTTGCTGGCAGGCTTCCAGGGGGGGTAGTTGTGAGTTTTTACCTGAAGCGACCAGACTGCGAGTGCAAATGCACTGGGATAGATGGAAAGCTCTCATAGCCTGTTGCCTGCAATGCAATGATCTGAGAATATGTGAGTGTTACCTTTTCTTCATTTAATCCTTTTATTTTTATAATTACCTTGTACATATTTGCAATTGTCTCATTTGTAACATCTTTGTAAAATATTTTATAAACACTGCCTAAAAATCATTTATGGGGTATAATATTTAATACTAGTTCGTTCTTCCTGCCCTAAACCGTACCCTGTCTCTGAAGGGAATTACGCTACTGTTTTGGGGTTAGCTCCAGACCCGTTCAATTGGAGCTGGTGGCAGCGACCGTGTGCCGGCTTTTGGGGGTCACTGTAGCGACTGCGGCTTGATAATTATTGCTCCTGCCTGAGTGGGAGTAGTTATCGCGTCGCTGCAGCGCGCCCAATAGCCAGTACATAGCAGGCAGTCTTTCTGGCGACTAATTACCCTAGGTGCAGTACCTAATCTGACCTGACAGTAAGGGGGGCGCCAGAGAGCTGCAAGGTTTAAGTGGAACTGTAAGCGGGATATACACAAATCCCTGCAGTTCATGGTATACTGAAGAGCAGTGGGATACCTAAAATAAGCCCCTTGTTGTGAATTTGCTTTTTGCTCCCTCTAGTGGTTACTAGTTTTTTGACTCTGGTTTTTCTGTCAGTCCTTTTATCCGCACCTGGGTCGTTAGTTAGGGGTGTTGCTATATAAGCTCCCTGGACCTTCAGTTCAATGCCTGGCAACGTAGTTATCAGAGCTAGTCTGCTGTGCTCTTGTCTACTGATCCTGGTTCCAGTTATATCAGCTAAGTCTGCCTTTTGCTTTTTGCTATTTGTTTTGGTTTTGTATTTTTGTCCAGCTTGTTCCAAATCTATATCCTGACCTTTGCTGGAAGCTCTAGGGGGGCTGGTGTTCTCCCCCCGGACCGTTAGACGGTTCGGGGGTTCTTGAATTTCCAGTGTGGATTTTGATAGGGTTTTTGTTGACCATATAAGTTACCTTTCTTTATTCTGCTATCAGTAAGCGGGCCTCTCTGTGCTAAACCTGGTTCATTTCTGTGTTTGTCATTTCCTCTTACCTCACCGTCATTATTTGTGGGGGGCTTCTATCCAGCTTTGGGGTCCCCTTCTCTGGAGGCAAGAAAGGTCTTTGTTTTCCTCTACTAGGGGTAGCTAGATTCTCCGGCTGGCGCGTGTCATCTAGAATCAACGTAGGAATGATCCCCGGCTACTTCTAGTGTTGGCGTTAGGAGTAGATATATGGTCAACCCAGTTACCACTGCCCTATGAGCTGGATTTTTGTATTCTGCAGACTTCCACGTTCCTCTGAGACCCTCGCCATTGGGGTCATAACAGTTTGCCAGGCCAGTATTAAATGTTTAATGCATTGCAGAAGAGGGATTATAAGAAAAAAGATTATGAGTTTTTTTTTTCTCCTTCCCCTTTACCTCAGAGTGGCTATGCTTGCTGCAGACATGAATGTCCAGACCTTGATTACAAGTGTGGACCAGCTGGCTACTCGTGTGCAGGGCATACAAGACTATGTTATCAGAAATCCTAGGTCAGAACCTAAAATACCGATTCCTGAACTGTTTTCCGGAGACAGGTTTAAGTTTAGGAATTTCGTGAATAATTGTAAATTGTTTTTGTCCCTGAGACCCTGTTCATCAGGAGATTCTGCTCAGCAAGTAAAAATTGTTATTTCGTTCTTACGGGGCGACTCTCAGGATTGGGCTTTTTCGCTGGCGCCAGGAGATCCGGCATTGGCTGATCTTGATGCGTTTTTTCTGGCGCTCGGTTTACTTTATGAGGAACCCAATCTTGAGATTCAGGCAGAAAAGGCCTTGCTGTCTATGTCTCAGGGGCAGGACGAGGCTGAAGTGTATTGCCAAAAATTTCGGAAATGGTCCGTGCTGACACATTGGAACGAGTGTGCACTGGCCGCTAATTTTAGAAATGGCCTTTCTGAAGCCATTAAGAATGTTATGGTGGGTTTTCCCATTCCCACAGGTCTGAATGATACTATGGCACTGGCTATTCAAATTGACCGGCGGTTGCGGGAGCGCAAAACCGCAAATTCCCTCATGGTGTTGTCTGAACAGACACCTGATTTAATGCAATGTGATAGAATCCTGACTAGAAATGAGCGGAAAATTCATAGACGCCGGAATGGCTTGTGCTACTACTGTGGTGATTCTACACATGTTATCTCAGCATGCTCTAAACGTATAGCTAAGGTTGTTAGTCCTGTCACCGTTGGTAATTTGCAACCTAAATTTATTCTGTCTGTAACTTTGATTTGCTCACTGTCATCTTATCCTGTCATGGCGTTTGTAGATTCAGGTGCTGCCCTGAGTCTCATGGATCTCTCATTTGCTAAGCGCTGTGGATTTACTCTTGAACCATTAGAAAATCCTATTCCTCTTAGGGGTATTGATGCTACACCATTGGCAGCAAATAAACCGCAGTATTGGACTCAGGTTACCATGTGCATGACTCCTGAACACCGCGAGGTGATACGTTTCCTGGTTTTACATAAAATGCATGATTTGGTCGTTTTAGGGCTGCCATGGTTACAGACCCATAATCCAGTCCTGGACTGGAAGGCTATGTCAGTCTCAAGTTGGGGCTGTCGTGGTATTCATGAGGATTCCCTGCCTGTGTCTATTGCTTCTTCTACGCCTTCGGAAGTTCCGGAGTATTTGTCTGATTATCAGGATGTCTTCAGTGAGTCTGAGTCCAGTGCACTGCCTCCTCATAGGGACTGTGACTGTGCTATAGATTTGATCCCAGGCAGTAAATTTCCTAAGGGAAGACTGTTTAATCTGTCGGTACCTGAACATACCGCTATGCGTTCATATATCAAGGAGTCTCTGGAAAAAGGACATATTCGTCCGTCTTCTTCCCCTCTTGGTGCGGGATTCTTTTTTGTGGCAAAAAAGGACGGATCTTTGAGACCTTGTATTGATTATCGGCTTTTAAATAAGATCACTGTCAAATTTCAGTATCCTTTACCGCTGTTGTCTGACTTGTTTGCCCGGATTAAGGGTGCCAAGTGGTTCACCAAGATAGACCTTCGTGGTGCGTACAACCTTGTGCGCATTAAGCAAGGTGATGAATGGAAAACCGCATTCAATACGCCCGAAGGTCATTTTGAGTACTTGGTGATGCCTTTTGGGCTCTCCAATGCGCCTTCAGTTTTTCAGTCCTTTATGCATGACATTTTCCGGAAGTATCTGGATAAATTTTTGATTGTTTATCTGGATGATATTTTGTTTTTTTCTGATAATTGGGATTCGCATGTGGAGCAGGTCAGGTTGGTCTTTAAAATTTTGCGTGAAAATTCTTTGTTTGTCAAGGGCTCAAAGTGTCTCTTTGGTGTACAGAAGGTTCCCTTTTAGGGGTTCATTTTTTCCCCTTCTGCTGTGGAGATGGACCCAGTCAAGGTCCGAGCTATTCTTGATTGGACTCAGCCCTCGTCAGTTAAGAGTCTTCAGAAGTTCTTGGGCTTCGCTAACTTCTACCGTCGTTTTATCGCTAATTTTTCTAGCATTGTGAAACCTTTGACGGATATGACCAAGAAGGGCTCCGATGTAGCTAACTGGGCTCCTGCTGCCGTGGAGGCTTTCCAGGAGTTGAAACGCCGGTTTACTTCGGCGCCTGTTTTGTGCCAGCCTGACGTCTCACTTCCCTTTCAGGTTGAGGTGGATGCTTCGGAGATTGGGGCAGGGGCCGTTTTGTCGCAGAGAGGCCCTGGTTGCTCTGTTATGAAGCCTTGTGCCTTTTTCTCTAGGAAGTTTTCGCCTGCCGAGCGAAATTATGATGTGGGCAATCGGGAGTTGTTGGCCATGAAATGGGCATTTGAGGAGTGGCGTCATTGGCTCGAGGGTGCTAAGCATCGTGTGGTGGTCTTGACTGATCACAAAAATCTGATGTATCTCGAGTCTGCTAAACGCCTTAATCCGAGACAGGCCCGCTGGTCATTGTTTTTCTCCCGCTTTGATTTTGTTGTCTCGTATTTACCAGGTTCAAAGAATGTGAAGGCCGATGCTCTTTCTAGGAGCTTTGTGCCTGATGCTCCTGGAGTCGCTGATCCTGTTGGTATTCTTAAAGATGGAGTTATCTTGTCAGCTATTTCTCCGGATCTGCGACGTGTGTTGCAGAGATTTCAGGCTGATAGGCCTGAGTCTTGTCCACCTGACAGACTGTTTGTCCCGGATAAGTGGACCAGCAGAGTCATTTCCGAGGTTCATTCCTCGGTGTTGGCAGGTCACCCGGGAATTTTTGGCACCAGAGATCTGGTGGCCAGGTCCTTTTGGTGGCCTTCCTTGTCAAGGGATGTGCGGTCATTTGTGCAGTCCTGTGGGACTTGTGCTCGAGCTAAGCCTTGCTGTTCTCGTGCCAGCGGTTTGCTCTTGCCCTTGCCTGTCCCGAAGAGACCTTGGACACATATCTCCATGGATTTCATTTCTGATCTTCCGCTATCTCAGGGCATGTCCGTTATCTGGGTGATATGTGATCGCTTCTCCAAGATGGTCCATTTGGTTCCTTTGCCTAAGCTGCCTTCCTCTTCCGATCTGGTTCCTGTGTTTTTCCAGAACGTGGTTCGTTTGCACGGCATCCCTGAGAATATTGTGTCAGACAGAGGATCCCAGTTCGTTTCCAGGTTCTGGCGATCCTTTTGTAGTAGGATGGGCATTGATTTGTCGTTTTCGTCTGCTTTCCATCCTCAGACTAATGGACAGACGGAGCGAACCAATCAGACTTTGGAGGCTTATTTGAGGTGTTTTGTCTCTGCTGATCAGGACGATTGGGTGACATTCTTGCCGTTGGCTGAGTTTGCCCTTAATAATCGGGCTAGTTCCGCCACCTTGGTTTCGCCTTTTTTCTGCAACTCTGGTTTCCATCCTCGCTTTTCTTCGGGTCATGTGGAGCCTTCTGACTGTCCTGGGGTGGATTCTGTGGTGGATAGGTTGCAGCAGATCTGGAATCATGTGGTGGACAACTTGAAGTTGTCACAGGAGAAGGCTCAGCGCTTTGCCAACCGCCGCCGCGGTGTGGGTCCCCGACTACGCGTTGGGGATTTGGTGTGGCTTTCTTCCCGCTTTGTTCCTATGAAGGTCTCCTCTCCCAAATTTAAACCTCGTTTTATTGGGCCTTACAAGATATTGGAAATCCTTAATCCTGTATCTTTTCGTCTGGATCTTCCTGTGTCGTTTGCTATTCACAATGTATTTCATAGGTCCTTGTTGCGGCGGTACATTGTGCCTGTAGTTCCTTCTGCTGAGCCTCCTGCTCCGGTGTTGGTTGAGGGCGAGTTGGAGTACGTGGTGGAGAAGATCTTGGATTCTCGCCTCTCCAGGCGGAGGCTTCAGTACCTGGTCAAGTGGAAGGGCTATGGTCAGGAGGATAATTCCTGGGTGGTCGCCTCTGATGTTCATGCGGCTGATTTAGTTCGTGCCTTTCATGCCGCTCATCCTGATCGCCCTGGTGGTCGTGGTGAGGGTTCGGTGACCCCTCACTAAGGGGGGGGTACTGTTGTGAATTTGCTTTTTGCTCCCTCTAGTGGTTACTAGTTTTTTGACTCTGGTTTTTCTGTCAGTCCTTTTATCCGCACCTGGGTCGTTAGTTAGGGGTGTTGCTATATAAGCTCCCTGGACCTTCAGTTCAATGCCTGGCAACGTAGTTATCAGAGCTAGTCTGCTGTGCTCTTGTCTACTGAGTTGTAAAGCGCTGCGGAATATGTTGGCGCTATATAAATAAAATTATTATTATTATTACTGATCCTGGTTCCAGTTATATCAGCTAAGTCTGCCTTTTGCTTTTTGCTATTTGTTTTGGTTTTGTATTTTTGTCCAGCTTGTTCCAAATCTATATCCTGACCTTTGCTGGAAGCTCTAGGGGGGCTGGTGTTCTCCCCCCGGACCGTTAGACGGTTCGGGGGTTCTTGAATTTCCAGTGTGGATTTTGATAGGGTTTTTGTTGACCATATAAGTTACCTTTCTTTATTCTGCTATCAGTAAGCGGGCCTCTCTGTGCTAAACCTGGTTCATTTCTGTGTTTGTCATTTCCTCTTACCTCACCGTCATTATTTGTGGGGGGCTTCTATCCAGCTTTGGGGTCCCCTTCTCTGGAGGCAAGAAAGGTCTTTGTTTTCCTCTACTAGGGGTAGCTAGATTCTCCGGCTGGCGCGTGTCATCTAGAATCAACGTAGGAATGATCCCCGGCTACTTCTAGTGTTGGCGTTAGGAGTAGATATATGGTCAACCCAGTTACCACTGCCCTATGAGCTGGATTTTTGTATTCTGCAGACTTCCACGTTCCTCTGAGACCCTCGCCATTGGGGTCATAACAGCCCCTGCTGTAACCTAAGAGGTAAATAAACTGGTGTGTGTTCTTCTCATCACATTGTGGCAGTGGAGGGATAACTAGGATAAGCCCCCTGCACATGTGATAGCCGTCTGCTGGTCTAAAGTCACCCCAATCCGTGACATTTGTGGGCAGCGGCTAAGGGATCTTGACAGTCACGGGGTGAATCGTGACATATTGGTGGCAAGGCGGTGGGATATTAGAGCATTAGTGATTTGGTTTGAGCAATCATTCCTCTCACTAAAAACTTGCAGAAAGTTCTTGCGAGAACTCTGCGCAAATAAGTTTGGAGAACGAACTCAGTGTTTATCAGTTGTGAGACAATTGTGTACTGGTAATTATCCCTTCCCTTTCTCTTCGTTTTTCTATTCTATCTTTTATTTGGCAACCATGGCTGCGAAAGGAGAAGCCTGGTACACCCAGCAGAAGAAAGACACTCTTGCTGGGATATGCATGTACCATGGCCTGAAACCCCAGGACAAGTCCAAGGCTCAAATGGTCGCTGAACTGGTGCAGTGGGAAGCTGCTCTAGACCACTCACAGAGCCCAGAAGCCGCAGATGCCAGCACCAGCGAGCATGGTGCTGCAGCAGAGGTCCAACCACTGAATGCTCGCCCCGTTAGCAATCCGGGCGAATTGGACCCCCACCTGCAGGCGGCCTTGAAAGAATTCCCCACTGACGACAATGAGGGACGTCGGCAGCTGATTCAGCAATACCGGCAGGAGGCTGAGGCCCGAGCCGAGCGAGAGGCCCAGCGAGAGGCCCAGCGAGAGGCAGAGAGAGCTGAGCGAGAGGCCCAGCGAGCCGAGCGAGAGGCCCAAGCGGAGCGGGAGTACCAGCTGCAGATGGCCCAACTGCAAATGCAGGGGTCGTCCCAGTCCAGTCGTGAGCCCAGCAGCGCTCAGATACCGAAGCCCCGGCCTGACCACTTTCCTGTTATGGAAAAGGATGGGGACTTGGACACTTTTCTGCGGGCCTTTGAGAAAGCCTGCAGACAGTACCAGCTGCCTACACAAGAATGGGCACGGTACCTGACACCAGGGCTGAGAGGAAAAGCTCTGGAGGCGTTTGCTGCCCTCCCTCAAGAACAAGATGGTGACTATGAGGCTATCAAGCAGGCCCTCATAGCCAAGTACCAGCTTACACCCGAGGTGTACCGTAAAAAGTTTCGGACCCTCCAACGTGGCCCACACGACAGTTACAGTGATGTGGTGCATGGACTGGGGACCCACTTTGACCAGTGGACCCAAGGACTGTCAGTGACCACCTTTGCACAGCTGCGAGACCTGATGATCAAAGACCAGTTCTTCCGTCTTTGCCCAACTGAGGTGCAACAGTTTGTGATGGACAGAGAACCCAAAGACGTGACGAAAGCAGCGCAGATTGCCGATGCCTATGAGGCCAACCGTAGACCGGAAGTGCGGAAGCCAGTCACCTCCAGCTGGAGAGGGGGTAAGCCTGCATCCAACGCCAGTACCCCTGCCAGCCAACCTACCAGAGGTCCTGTCCCCGTGGCCAACAGCACCAGACCCACCACCGAACTTCGCCAGTGTTACCACTGCAGGCAGACTGGACACCTCAGTCACCGATGTCCAGCCAGGCAGAAGAACCCCTCATCCAAGGCCCCAGGGCCTAATGCAGCAGTTCTTTTGGTGGGTGGTGTGGCTGGGAGGGGGTGTGATAACGTACAGCATGTCATTGTGGGAGGTCATGTTGCTACAGGCCTCAAAGACACCGGGGCTGAACGAACCCTCATCCGACCCGAACTGGCGGCCCCTGAAGAAATCATTCCGGGGAAAACCCTAATGATGATGATGATGATGGGAAATCGCATGTGTTACCTGACCATGCTTTATCTTGTAATGATGCATCTGTTAACCATTTTTCCCCTAGGATTGATGGTGAAAATGTTGTACCTGTGCCAACTGAACCTGATAACGCTGTTTCTATGAAAGTTGATGTGTCCGTAGGTACAGGAGTGCTCAGCCACGCCGCTCTGCGGAGGGAGACGGCTGAGGAACCCCTAGCAGGGGCAAGTGTCGGTGCTACAAGAAATGGGGAGATACATGGGAACCGTGAGGAAGGTGATGCCATGCAATTGACCAGTGCCACCGAGGAAGGTAACTGGCCCATAAGTAGCAATGCTCCTGAGGTAATGGCCGTGGATGGGGAGGTAGAGCCCATAGCAGCATCGGCTGATGGGTCTGTAGAAACCCCCGGGGAGACAGCCTACGTAGCTGCTGTCACCCGCAGTCAGAGTGCCCGGAACGCAGATAACTGTCTGCCTTCCGGACCCTCCTCAGTCATCAGTGTGACTGAACCAGAGGTGGACCCAGAGCAGGTCCCAGAGGGCTCCCGTGGGGAAGGGACCCTGACATCGCTTCTGGCTTCCCCTAGCCAGGAGTTTCAGGCCGCTCTGCACACAGATGCGAGCCTAGAGAGTTTGAGACAACTCGCCGGGACGGCTTTCCCCGAGACTGATAAGGAGAAGGTGTTCTGGGAAGGAGGAAGGTTGTACCGGGAGACAGTACCCGGAGAATCACAAAAGGAGTGGTTGAGGGAAAGACAGCTGGTCGTCCCACAGCAATTCCGGGGTGAGTTGTTGCGGATTGCCCATGAGATCCCGCTAGCTGGACACTTGGGGATCAGCAAAACTAAGGCCCGGCTGTCTCAACACTTCTATTGGCCTAAGATGGGGACAGATGTGTCAAACTACTGCCGCTCCTGTGTCACCTGTCAAAGAGTGGGGAAGGCGGGGCCTGCTCTTAAGGCTCCCCTGATCCCTTTGCCAGTGATAGAGGAGCCTTTCCAGAGGATTGCGGTGGACATTGTGGGCCCGTTGGCCGTCTCCAGCAGCTCTGGAAAGCGATATATTCTTACTGTGGTAGACTACGCTACCCGGTACCCAGAGGCAGTAGCTCTGTTGTCAACTAGGGCAGATAAGGTGGCGGATGCCCTGTTGGCCATCTTTTCACGGGTAGGATTTCCCAGGGAAATGCTTACTGATCGAGGGACCCAATTTATGTCTCACCTAATGGAGGCTCTCTGTAAGAAAATGCAGGTGAAGCACCTGGTATCGAGTGCGTATCACCCACAGACCAATGGCTTGTGTGAACGCTTCAATGGTACCCTCAAGCAGATGCTACGCATGCTGGTTGAGACACAAGGGCGCGACTGGGAGCGGTACCTCCCACACCTGCTATTCGCTTACCGAGAGGTTCCACAGGCCTCGACGGGGTTCTCCCCCTTCGAGCTCCTGTATGGCAGGCGAGTCCGGGGACCCCTTGGGTTGGTAAGAGAATCCTGGGAAGAGGAGCCGAACCCTTCTGAAGTGTCCATAGTAGAGTATGTCATGCGCTTCCGTGACAAGATGCAGACCTTGACGCAGTTGGTGCATGACAACATGACGCAGGCTCAGGCTGATCAGAAGCACTGGTACGACCAGAACGCCCGGGAGCGGACCTACCACGTGGGTCAAAAGGTGTGGGTGCTGGTCCCTGTACCAACGGATAAGCTTCAGGCAGCCTGGGAGGGCCCGTACGTCGTCCACCAACAGCTCAACCCGGTCACCTATGTGGTCACGCTTGACCACACTCGGGGTAGGCGAAAGGCCTTTCACGTCAACATGATGAAGGCTCATCACGAACGTGAACCTTTCGTCCTACCGGTCTGCAGCGCACCCGAAGAAGGGGAGGAAGACACCCTCCTGGACATGCTGGCCCAAGCCAAGGCCCATGGGTCCATTGAGGACGTGGAGGTAAGCGCCTCGCTAGATGAACCACAGCGGTTGCAGTTGCAAACCATGCTGGAACCCTTCCGGGTCGTGTTCTCCAACCGGCCTGGAAGGACTGAGTTAGCCATCCACGAGGTGGACACCGGGAATCACGGCCCACTACGGCGAACACCCTATCGAATCTCTGACCAGGTGCAGCAGATTATGCGCCAGGAGATTGATGAGATGTTACAGCTGGGGGTGATTCGACGGTCAAAGAGCGCGTGGGCCTCACCTGTAGTTCTCGTGCCAAAGAAGGACCGGACCACCCGGTTCTGCGTGGACTACAGGGGGCTCAACGCCATTACAGCCTCTGACGCGCACCCAATGCCGCGCATCGAGGAGCTGCTTGAGAAGTTAGCTGGCGCAAAATACCTGACAATCATGGATCTGAGTCGCGGATACTGGCAGATTCCCCTGAGCCCCGAGGCGCAGGAGAAGTCCGCCTTTATCACACCCTTTGGACTGTACGAGTCCACGGTCATGCCCTTTGGCATGAAGAATGCCCCTGCCACTTTCCAGCGGATGGTCAATCTCCTGCTTCAGGGACTGGAGAAGTACGCCGTGGCGTACTTAGATGACATTGCCATCTTCAGTCCCTCCTGGGAGGAACACCTGCAGCATCTCAAGGAGGTGCTCGGGCGAATTCACCGAGCAGGACTGACTATCAAGCCGGGAAAGTGCCAGATGGGCATGAGGGAGGTCCACTACCTGGGGCACCGGGTAGGCGGAAACACCCTAAAACCAGAGCCTGACAAAGTGGGCGTGATCGTGAACTGGCCCACTCCCAGGACCAAGAAACATGTGATGTCCTTCCTGGGCACTGCAGGGTACTATAGGCGCTTCGTGCAGCACTATAGTAGCCTGGCAAAACCTTTGACGGACCTCACCAGGAAGAAGCTACCCCACATCGTCAACTGGACAGATGGCTGTGAGGGGGCCTTCCAGGCGTTGAAAACAGCACTGTGCAACGCCCCTGTGTTGAAAGCAGTCGACAGCAGTCGACCGTTCTTGGTACAGACCGACGCCAGTGAGTTTGGCCTTGGTGCTGTGCTCAGCCAGGTTGACTCGGAGGACCAAGAGCACCCCGTGTTGTACCTGAGCCGGAAACTTTTGCCGAGGGAAGTGGCCTACTCCACCATTGAGAAGGAGTGCCTGGCCATAGTCTGGGCCCTGCAGCGCTTGCAGCCCTACTTGTACGGTCGCACCTTCACCGTGGTGACCGACCACAACCCTCTGCGCTGGCTAAGCACCATGTGTGGAACCAATGGCAGGTTGCTACGCTGGAGCCTTGTCCTTTAGCAATTCGACTTCACCATTAAACACAAAGCGGGCAAAGAGCATGGGAATGCGGATGGACTCTCCCACCAGGGTGAGCCCACGGAGGTGCGCATGGAGGCATACCGAGAGGTTCTGCCGCCGTAGCGCACGCAAAAAGGGGGAGGTGTCACGATATGGTATGAAATATCATAAGTTAGTTTTCTTGCTAGCATGCGGGGGCTAAACCCCCCTCTCTCTGGTTCTCTTTCCTTCCCTGTGTTTCTAGCTGTCTGTGTAGAAGAGCTTGCCTTGTGGGGGAGTTTTATTGACGAAAGGTATTTACGACTGGCATAGCTGCAAGGGAAATTTGTGTTAGCAGGAACTGTTAGAGAAACTTCTAGAACGCCTGGAAGTTCTTTGTTCTGTTTTTGGAAGATATTATGCAAACCGTTTAAGTTATGGACACGGAAATATATATTCTTATTCTTCCTCGATGGATCTACCCCTCACTCTAAGCATCAGTTTCTAGCTCCATCTGGTACAGAGGTAGGGATTTCTCGGTCAGTGTGCGTGACAAATAGGACATATTTGATCTCATCGGAATGCCCACGATACTACAAGATGAATGATGGGTATGGTGCGATTATTTTATGTTCTGTAGCGAAGTTACGGGCATCAGATATATTTAATGCCCAGTGAGAAACACTGAAGAAGTAGGAGGGGTTGGAAAAACCAGCCCTTTCTGTGAGGTCACAGGCTGTAGGTTATAAAGTTGCTGGCAGGCTTCCAGGGGGGGTAGTTGTGAGTTTTTACCTGAAGCGACCAGACTGCGAGTGCAAATGCACTGGGATAGATGGAAAGCTCTCATAGCCTGTTGCCTGCAATGCAATGATCTGAGAATATGTGAGTGTTACCTTTTCTTCATTTAATCCTTTTATTTTTATAATTACCTTGTACATATTTGCAATTGTCTCATTTGTAACATCTTTGTAAAATATTTTATAAACACTGCCTAAAAATCATTTATGGGGTATAATATTTAATACTAGTTCGTTCTTCCTGCCCTAAACCGTACCCTGTCTCTGAAGGGAATTACGCTACTGTTTTGGGGTTAGCTCCAGACCCGTTCAATTGGAGCTGGTGGCAGCGACCGTGTGCCGGCTTTTGGGGGTCACTGTAGCGACTGCGGCTTGATAATTATTGCTCCTGCCTGAGTGGGAGTAGTTATCGCGTCGCTGCAGCGCGCCCAATAGCCAGTACATAGCAGGCAGCCTTTCTGGCGACTAATTACCCTAGGTGCAGTACCTAATCTGACCTGACAGTAAGGGGGGCGCCAGAGAGCTGCAAGGTTTAAGTGGAACTGTAAGCGGGATATACACAAATCCCTGCAGTTCATGGTATACTGAAGAGCAGTGGGATACCTAAAATAAGCCCCTGCTGTAACCTAAGAGGTAAATAAACTGGTGTGTGTTCTTCTCATCACATTGTGGCAGTGGAGGGATAACTAGGATAAGCCCCCTGCACATGTGATAGCCGTCTGCTGGTCTAAAGTCACCCCAATCCGTGACATTTGTGGGCAGCGGCTAAGGGATCTTGACAGTCACGGGGTGAATCGTGACAATTGTAAACAAAACAATTCAGATGCAGTTGAAGTTCAGACTTTCAGCTTTCCTTTGAGGGTATCCACATTAAAATTAGATGAAGGGTTTAGGAGTTTCAGCTCCTTAACATGTGCCCCCCTGTTTTTAAAGGGACCAAAAGTAATTGGACAGATTCAATAATTTTAAATAAAATGTTCATTTTTAGTACTTGGTTGAAAACCCTTTGTTGGCAATGACTGCCTGAAGTCTTGAACTCATGGACATCACCAGACGCTGTGTTTCCTCCTTTTTGATGCTCTGCCAGGCCTTCACTGCTGTGGTTTTCAGTTGCTGTTTGTTTGTGGGCCTTTCTGTCTGAAGTTTAGTCTTTAACAAGTGAAATGCATGCTCAGTTGGGTTGAGATCAGGTGACTGACTTGGCCATTCAAGAATATTCCACTTCTTTGCTTTAATAAACTCCTGGGTTGCTTTGGCTTTATGTTTTGGGTCATTGTCCATCTGTAGTATGAAACGATGCCCAATCAGTTTTGCTGCATTTGGCTGGATCTGAGCACACAGTATGGCTCTGAATACCTCAGAATTCATTCGGCTGCTTCTGTCCTGTGTCACATCATCAATAAACTCTAGTGACCCAGTGCCACTGGCAGCCATGCATGCCCAAGCCATCACACTGCCTCCGCCGTGGTTTACAGATGATGTGGTATGCTTTGGATCATGAGCTGTACCACGCCTTCGCCATACTTTTCTCTTTCCATCATTCTGGTAGAGGTTGATCTTGGTTTCATCTGTCCACAGAATGTTCTTCCAGAACTGTGCTGGCTTTTTTAGATGTTTTTTAGCCTTTTTATTCTTGATGCTTATGAGTGGCTGCACCGTGCAGTGAACCCTCTGTATTTACTTTCATGCAGTCTTCTCTTTATGGTAGATTTGGATATTGATACGCCGACCTCCTGGAGAGTGTTGGTCACTTGGTTGGCTGTTGTGAAGGGGTTTCTCTTCACCATGGAGATTATTCTGCGATCATCCACCGCTGTTGTCTTCCGTGGGCGCCCAGGTCTTTTTGCATTGATGAGTTCACCAATGCTTTCTTTCTTTCTCAGGATGTACCAAACTGTAGATTTTGCCACTCTTAATATTGTAGCAATTTCTCGGATGGTTTTTTTCTGTTTTCGCAGCTTAAGGATGGCTTGTTTCATCTGCATCGAGAGCTCCTTTGACCGCATGTTTACTTCACAGCAAAACCTTCCAAATGCAAACACCACACCTCAAATCAACTCCAGGCCTTTTATCTGCTTAATTGAGAATGACATTGGGATTGCCCACACCTGTCCATGAAATAGCCTTGGAGTCAATTGTCCAATTACTTTTGGTCCCTTTAAAAACAGGGTGGCACATGTTAAGGAGCTGAGACTCCTAAACCCTTCATCCAATTTTAATGTGGATACCCTCAAATGAAAGCTGAAAGTCTGAACTTCAACTGCATCTGAATTGTTTTGTTTACAATTCATTGTGGTAATGTCTATAACCAAAATTAGAAAAATGTTGTCTCTGTCCAAATATATATGGACCTAACTGTATGCTGCAGCCTACTTGGATGACATTGTCATCTTCAGCCCTGACTAGAGTTCGCACCTGTCAAAGGTACAGGCAATCCTCAATGCATTGAGGAAAGTGGGATTCACCATAAATCTCAAGAAGTGTGCCATAGGGAAGGAAGAGGCTACATCGTCGGGAGAGGCCAAATCAAGCCCCAGTTTAATAAAATAGAGGCAATTCAGGAGTGGCCTCTACCACTCTCCAAGAAACAAGTGAGGGCGTTTCTTGGGATTGTGGGGTATTATCAGCATTTTACCCTGAACAATGCCATAATTGCCACACCGTTAACAGATCTCCTTGTGGCCAAAAAGTTAATGATGGTGAAATGGAATCCTGGCACAGAGATGACGTTTCAGGAATTTAAGTGGGCTCGGGGCAAGCATCAGGTTCGGGTTGCACCAGACTTTAGCAAGGGATTTATGGTCCAGACCGATGCTTCAGAAGTTGGTTTGGGAGCCATGCTGTCATATAAAATCAATGGAGAAGATCATCCCATCCTGTACCTGAGCTGGAAACTCTCATCTTGCAAAAAGAACTATGCAATAGTGGAGAAAGAATGCTTAGCCATAAAGTGGGCCATCGACACCCTGAAATACTGCTACTCAACTTTTAATCTCGAACCTCCTCCTCCTTTGGCCTTTCGCAGCTTACTAACTCTCCTACACATGAAGACGGAAACTCCCTTGACCTGGTCTTCTCCCAGCTTTACTCAGTGTATGATTTTAGCTCTCTGCCCACAACCTTCTTTCATTCTCTGTCAAGAACTGTCATCCCGCTCAGGACACCACCACTTTCCACACTTATAGAAATATACGGGCCATTAACACCCAGAAACTTATGAAGAATTTTCAGTTATCATTGGCCCCAATCTCCTCCCTCTCATGTCCTGACTCTACAGTGTTTCATTATAATGTTTCAGTGCAAAGTGCCCTGAATGAAGCCACACCTCCTATACATAGAACAACTCGCCACAGACGACAACCCTGGCACACGCTGCAAACACGTTTCCTACAGTGGTGTTTCAGGTGCGCCAAACGTGTGTGGAGAAAATCCAATCTGCCTGAAGATTTCATCCATTTCAAAAACCTCATCACTTCACTATCCATTAATCCTAAATGTCTATTTGACACTTTTCATTCCCTACTCAATCCAAGAGTGCAGGCCCCAACCATGGATCTCCACGCTGACGAGCTGGACAATTATTTCAAAGAAAAAATTTACCATATCCGACAGTCCCCTCATACCATGCACTGTCCTCCCACTTCCAGTACATCTAGCTCACTCTCTGATTTTGAACCAGTCACAGAAGAAGTGATCAGGCTCCTTGCATCTTCTTGCCCTACTACTTGCACCAGTGACCCCATTCCATCACATCTCCTCCAGTCCCTTTCCCCTGCTGTCACCACTCATCTAACAAAAATATTCAACCTCTCTCTTCCGGTATCTTTCCCTCCTCATTTAAGCATGCCATCATACATCCATTACTTAAACCATCCCTCGACCAAAACTGTGCTGCTAACTATAGACCTGTCTTTTATCTTCCCTTCATCACTAAACTCCTGGAACACTTGGTCCACTCCCGTCTTATCCGCTATCTCTCAGGTAACTCTCTTCTTGACCCTCTTCAATCCGGTTTCCGCTCTTTACACTCTACTACTGAAACTGCCCTCACTAAAGTCTCTAATGATCTACTAACAGCTAAATCTAATGGTCACTACTCCATAGTAATTTTCGTGGATCTCTCTGCAGCATTCAACACTGTGTATCATCAGCTCCTCCTCACTATGCTCAGCTCCATCGGCCTCAAGGACACCGTTCTCTCCTGGATTTCCTCCTATCTCTCTGACCGATCCTTCACTGTATGTTTTGCTGGTTCCTCCTCCTCTCACCTTCCCCTTACTGTTGGGGTTCCTCAGGATCAGTCCTAGGCCCCCTCTGTTGTGAACTGTGTTTCTGGGCTCCCTCTGGTGGTCACTAACGGTATTGTGTTAGGCATGTCTTGTTGCAGGCCTGAGCTCCAGCTGTATCGTTAAGCAGCGGGTGTTCCCTATTTAAGTCTTTTCTGGACTCAGTCTCTTGCCTGGCATCGTTGTATCCAGACCTATATGGTCTCCTCCGGATTCCTTTCAGTCTGTCTCATGCAAGAAAAGCTAAGTCTGTTTTTGTACTTTTTATCATTTGCATTTTCCAGTATTTTTGTTCAGCTTGCTTACATGTGATTTTCTGGCTCGCTGGAAGCTCTAGGGGGCTGATATTCTCCCCCCGCACCATCAGTCGGTGTGGGGGTTCTTGAATATTCAGCGTGGATGTTTTTGAAGGGTTTTCTGCTGACCGCATAGTCCACTATCTTGTTTCTGCCTATCTAGACTAGTGGGCCTCACTTTGCTGAATCTAGTTCATCTCTACGTTTGTGTTTTCCTCTTGCCTCACCGTTATTATCTGTTGGGGGCTTTCTATCTCTTTGGGGTTCAATTTCTCTGGAGGCAAGTGAGGTCTTATTTTCCCTCTAGGGGTAGTCAGTTCTCCGGCTGTCTCGAGACGTCTAGAACCAACGTAGGCACGTTCACCGGCTGCTTTTAGTTGTGTGTGTTAGGATCAGGTATGCGGTTAGCCCAGTTTCCACCTCCCTAGAGCAGTATTTTGGTTTTTGCTATTTTGCCGGAATATCAGAGATCCTCTACCACTGGGATCATAACAGTATGCCAGGCCCAAAAGAAAATGTTTAATGCATCGCAGAAGCGGGATTAAAAAGAAGTTCTGAGTTTTTTTTTTTTTTTTGTGTTGCTGCAGTTTGCCTAGCTTCTTCCATCCCCTTTTACTCTGAGTGGTTGGAGTTCTGCTGCAGACATGAATGTCCAGACTCTGACTTCTAGTGTGGATCAGCTTGCTGCTAGGGTGCAAAGCATTCAGGATTTTGTTATCCATAACCCTATGTCTGAATCTAAAATACCTATTCCTGAGCCGTTTTTTGGAGATAGATCTAAGTTCCTGAATTTTAGGAATAATTGCAGATTGTTTCTGTCTCTGAAACCTTGTTCTTCTGGTGATTCCGCTCAGCAAGTTAAGATTGTTATTTCCTTCTTGCGCGGCGACCCTCAAGATTGGGCCTTCTCTCTGGCGCCAGGAGATCCTGCATTGATAAATGTTGATGCGTTTTTTCTGGCACTTGGTTTGCTTTATGAGGAGCCTAATCTTGAAAATCAGGCTGAAAAGATGTTGCTGGCTATCTCTCAGGGTCAGGACGAAGCTGAGGTGTATTGTCAGAAATTTCGGAAATGGTCCATGCTTACTCAATGGAATGAGTGTGCTCTGGCCGCAAATTTCAGAAATGGTCTTTCTGAAGCCATTAAAGATGTGATGGTGGGGTTTCCTATTCCTACTGGTCTGAATGATTCAATGGCTCTGGCCATTCAAATTGATCGACGTTTGCGGGAGCGCAAATCTGTTAATCCTTTGGCGGTGCTGTCTGAACGGTCACCTGATTCTATGCAATGTGACAGAATTCTGACCAGAGCCGAGCGACAAAATCATAGACGTCAAAATGGGTTGTGTTTTTACTGTGGTGATTCAACACATGTTATCTCAGCATGCTCTAAACGCTTAAAAAAATTGTTAATCCTGTCGCTATTGGTACTTTTCAGCCTAAGTTTATTCTGTCTGTGACTTTAATTTGTTCATTATCTTCTTACTCAGTTATGGCTTTTGTGGATTCTGGTGCTGCTTTAAGTCTGATGGATTTGTCGTTTGCCAAGCGCTGTGGTTTTGTCCTGGAGCCTTTGGAAAATCCTATTCCTCTTAGAGGAATTGATTCTACGCCATTGGCAGAAAATAAACCTCAGTATTGGACGCAAGTGACCATGTGCATGACTCCTGTACATCAGGAGGTGATTCGTTTTCTGGTACTGCATAAAATGCATGATGTTGTTGTTTTGGGTCTGCCATGGTTATAGGCCCATAATCCTGTTTTAGATTGGAAAGCTATGACTGTGTCTAGTTGGGGGTGTCAGGGGATTCATGGCGATTCTCCATTGGTGTCTATTGCTTCTTCTACTCCTTCTGAGATCCCTGAGTTTTTGTCAGACTTTCAGGATGTATTTAATGAGGCCAGTTCCAGTGCCCTTCCCCCTCATAGGGACTGCGATTGTGCTATAGATTTGATTCCTGGTAGTAAATTTCCTAAGGGACGACTCTTTAATTTATCTGTGCCAGAGCATACCGCGATGCGGAGCTATATAAAGGAGTCTTTGGAGAAGGGACATATTCGCCCATCCTCTTCTCCCCTTGGTGCAGGATTCTTTTTTGTGGGCAAGAAAGACGGGTCTTTGAGACCTTGTATAGATTATCGTCTTCTAAATAAGATCACGGTTAAATTTCAGTATCCTTTGCCATTGTTGTCTGATTTGTTTGCTCGGATTAAGGGATCCAGTTGGTTCACCAAGATAGATCTTCGTGGTGCGTATAACCTTGTGCGTATAAAGCAGGGAGATGAATGGAAAACGGCATTTAATACGCCCGAGGGTCATTTTGAGTACCTGGTGATGCCTTTTGGACTATCTAATGCCCCTTCTGTGTTTCAGTCCTTCATGCATGACATCTTCCGGAAATATCTGGATAAATTTATGATTATTTATCTGGATGATATTTTGGTTTTTTCTGATGATTGGGAGTCCCATGTGAACCAGGTCAGGATGGTGTTTCAGGTTCTGCGTGAAAACGCTCTATTTGTGAAGGGCTCAAAATGTATCTTTGGGGTACAGAAGGTTTCTTTTTTGGGTTTTATTTTTTCCCCTTCAACTGTAGAGATGGACCCAGTCAAGGTTCGTGCCATTCATGACTGGACTCAGCCCACGTCTGTTAAGAGCCTGCAGAAGTTCTTGGGCTTTGCTAATTTTTACCGTCGTTTTATCGCTAATTTTTCTAGCGTGGTTAAACCTTTGACGGATATGACCAAGAAGGGTTCTGATGTTGCTAATTGGTCTCCTGTGGCCGTGGAGGCCTTTCGGGAGCTGAAGCGTCAGTTTACTTCAGCGCCAGTCTTCTGCCAGCCGGATGTCTCTCTTCCCTTCCAGGTTGAAGTTGATGCTTCTGAGATTGGTGCAGGGGCCGTTTTGTCGCAAAAAAGTTCTGATGGCTCCGTGATGAAGCCATGCGCCTTCTTTTCAAGAAAATTTTCGCCTGCTGAGCGGAACTATGATGTTGGTAATCAGGAGTTGTTGGCTATGAAGTGGGCATTTGAGGAGTGGCGTCATTGGCTCGAGGGAGCTAGACATCGTGTGGTGGTCTTGACTGATCATAAAAATCTAATTTACCTCGAGTCTGCCAAACGCCTGAATCCTAGACAGGCTCGTTGGTCGTTGTTTTTCTCCCGTTTTGACTTTGTGGTCTCGTTCCTGCCTGGTTCGAAAAACGTGAAGGCTGATGCACTTTCTAGGAGTTTTGTGCCTGACTCTCCGGGAGTCTCGGAGGCGGCTGGTATTCTCAGAGAGGGAGTGATTTTGTCTGCCATTTCCCCAGATTTGCGGCGAGTGCTGCAGAAGTTTCAGGCTGATAGACCTGATCGTTGCCCACCGGAGAGACTGTTTGTCCCTGACAGATGGACCAGCAGAGTTATTTCTGAGGTTCATTCTTCAGTGTTGGCGGGGCATCCTGGGATTTTCGGTACCAGAGATTTGGTGGCTAGGTCCTTTTGGTGGCCTTCCTTGTCGCGGGATGTGCGTTCCTTTGTGCAGTCCTGTGGGATTTGTGCTCGGGCTAAGCCTTGTTGTTCTCGTGCCAGCGGGTTGCTTTTGCCCTTGCCTATCCCGAAGAGGCCTTGGACGCACATTTCCATGGATTTCATTTCGGATCTTCCGGTATCTCGGAAGATGTCTGTCATCTGGGTGGTGTGCGACCGTTTCTCTAAAATGGTCCATTTGGTGCCCTTGCCTAAGCTGCCTTCCTCCTCTGATTTGGTTCTTTTGTTCTTTCAGAATGTGGTTCGGTTGCACGGCATCCCTGAGAATATTGTGTCTGACAGAGGATCCCAGTTTGTATCCAGATTCTGGCGATCCTTTTGTGCTAAGATGGGTATTGATTTGTCTTTTTCGTCGGCTTTTCATCCTCAGACTAATGGCCAGACCGAGCGAACTAATCAGACGTTGGAGACCTATTTGAGATGTTTTGTTTCTGCTGATCAGGACGATTGGGTTACCTTTTTGCCACTGGCCGAGTTTGCCCTTAATAATCGGGCTAGTTCTGCCACTTTGGTTTCGCCCTTTTTCTGCAACTCTGGTTTTCATCCTCGTTTTTCCTCGGGCCAGGTTGAACCTTCTGACTGTCCTGGGGTTGATTCTGTGGTGGATAGGTTGCAGCGGATTTGGAACCATGTGGTGGACAATTTGAAATTGTCACAAGACAAGGCCCAGCGTTTTGCCAACCGCCGCCGCGGTGTGGGTCCCCGACTTCGTGTTGGGGATTTGGTTTGGTTGTCTTCTCGGCATGTTCCTTTGAAGGTCTCCTCTCCTAAGTTCAAGCCTCCCTTTATCGGTTCTTATAAGATTCTGGAAATCCTTAACCCGGTGTCTTTCCGCTTGGACCTTCCAGCGTCATTCGCCATTCATAATGTGTTCCATAGGTCCTTGTTGCGGCGGTACGTGGTGCCTGTGGTTCCTGCTGTTGAGCCTCCTGCCCCGGTTTTGGTTGAGGGCGAGTTGGAGTACGTGGTGGAGAAGATTTTGGATTCTCGTATCTCTAGACGGAAACTCCAG
This sequence comes from Ranitomeya variabilis, assembly GCF_051348905.1. Taxonomy (NCBI): domain Eukaryota; kingdom Metazoa; phylum Chordata; class Amphibia; order Anura; family Dendrobatidae; genus Ranitomeya; species Ranitomeya variabilis. Next base: position 249,529,949 of record NC_135238.1, on the reverse strand, counting down.
TATTTAGTTAAGTGGAAAGGCTATGGTCAGGAGGATAATTCCTGGGTTGTCGCCTCTGATGTTCATGCGGCTGATTTGGTTCATGCCTTTCACGCTGCTCATCCTGATCGCCCTGGGGGTCTTGGTGAGGGTTCGGTGACCCCTCCTCAAGGGGGGGGTACTGTTGTGAACTGTGTTTCTGGGCTCCCTCTGGTGGTCACTAACGGTATTGTTAGGCATGTCTTGTTGCAGGCCTGAGCTCCAGCTGTATCGTTAAGCAGCGGGTGTTCCCTATTTAAGTCTCTTCTGGACTCAGTCTCTTGCCTGGCATCGTTGTATCCAGACCTATATGGTCTCCTCCGGATTCCTTTCAGTCTGTCTCATGCAAGAAAAGCTAAGTCTGTTTTTGTACTTTTTATCATTTGCATTTTCCAGTATTTTTGTCCAGCTTGCTTACATGTGATTTTCTGGCTCGCTGGAAGCTCTAGGGGGCTGATATTCTCCCCCCGCACCGTCAGTCGGTGTGGGGGTTCTTGAATATTCAGCGTGGATGTTTTTGAAGGGTTTTCTGCTGACCGCATAGTCCACTATCTTGTTTCTGCCTATCTAGACTAGTGGGCCTCACTTTGCTGAATCTAGTTCATCTCTACGTTTGTGTTTTTCTCTTGCCTCACCGTTATTATCTGTTGGGGGCTTTCTATCTCTTTGGTGTTCAATTTCTCTGGAGGCAAGTGAGGTCTTATTTTCCCTCTAGGGGTAGTCAGTTCTCCGGCTGGCTCGAGACGTCTAGAACCAACGTAGGCACGTTCACCGGCTGCTTTTAGTTGTGTGTGTTAGGATCAGGTATGCGGTTAGCCCAGTTTCCACCTCCCTAGAGCAGTATTTTGGTTTTTGCTATTTTGCCGGAATATCAGAGATCCTCTACCACTGGGATCATAACACCCCTCCTCTTCTCCTTGTATACTGCCCCTATTAGACAAACAATCAGTAGATTTGGTTTCCAGTACCATCTCTATGCTGATGACATCCAGTTATACACCTCTACTCCTGACATCACACCTGCATTATTACAAAACATCAGTGATTGTCTTACCGCTGTCTCCAACATCATGTCCACCCTCTATATGAAATTGAGCCTGTCAAAAACTGAACTCCTTCTGTTTCCTCCCTCTACTAACCGATATATGCCCGACATTGCCATTTTCATGTGTGGTTCTACCATTACTACCCAGCAACATGCCCGCTGTCTTGGGGTTATACTTGATTCAGAGCTTTCATTCACCCCCCACATCTGATTGCACTGGTTACCCATCCACTCCAGAGTTCAATGTAAACTTATCACTCTCACTCACAAAGCGCTCCACATTTCAGCACCACTCTACATCTCCTCCCTTGTCTCAGTCAACCACCCTACCCATCCTCTCCACGGTTCAGCACCACCCTACATCTCCTCCATTGTCTCAGTCTACCACCCTACCCGTCCTCTCCACGGTTCAGCACCACCCTACATCTCCTCCACTATCTCAGTCTGCCACCCTACCCATCCTCTCCACGGTTCAACATCACCCTACATCTCCTCCCTGGTCTCAGTCTACCACGCAACCCATACCCTCCGTTCTGCTAATGCCCTGAGGTTAACATCCTCAAAAATCAGAACCTCCCACTCCTGTCTCCAAGACTTCTCATGTGCTGTGCAAATTCGTTGGAATGCACTAACCAGCATAATTTGATGAATCCCCCAATCCCCGGTTTTAAGCGTGCCCTAAAAACGCATTTCTTCAGGATGGCCTACTGCCTCAAAGCATTTATCTAACTATCCCTGTGTTGCCCATTCAAAATTGTTACCATTCACCTGCTCCTGTATCTGGTGATCAGGGCCCTCACTCCTCTTGGTATCTGGTGATTTATGTGATTATTGTTATTCTGTAATGTCTATTGTTTTGTGCAAGTCACCTCTAAAATATAAAGTGGTGGGAATATGTTGGCGCTATAGAAATACAATTATTATTACTACCTGCTAGGCTGTAGGTTTAAGTTGATGTTGGACCATGCCCCTCTAAGATAGTTGAGAGAGAGAAGGGTAAGAACGCCGGGGTGACTAGGTGGTTATTAGCCCTTCAAGACTTCACGTTCACGCTTCCTGACGAAGAAGCAAAACATGCGTTGGGGCGGCGGGGACGCCATACAAACTTAACAACTAATCATGTAAGTGCCGCTTTATACTTTTTACTGCCAGAAATATTGTACTATCGTGAACACTTTATCACCTATACTTACAGTGCCTTGCGAAAGTATTCGGCTCCATGGAACTTTTCAACCTTTTCCCACATATCATGCTTCAAACATAAAGATACCAAATGTAAATTTTTGGTGAAGAATCAACAACAAGTGGAACACAATTGTGAAGTTGAACAAAATTTATTGGTATTTAAAATTTTTGTGGAAATTCAAAAACTGAAAAGTGGGGCGTGCAATATTATTCGGCCCCTGTAACTTAATACTTTGTTGCGCCACCTTTTGCTGCGACTACAGCTGCAAGTCGCTTGGGGTATGTCTCTATCAGTTTTGTACATCGAGAGACTTCTTGCCCATTCTTCCTTAGCAAACAGCTCGAGCTCAATGAGGTTTGATGGACATCGTTTGTGAACAGCAGTTTTCAGCTCTTTCCACAGATTCTCGATTGAGGTCTGGACTCTGACTTGGCCACCTGGATACGTTTATTTGTGAACCATTCCATTGTAGATTTTGCTTTATGTTTGGGATCATTGTCTTGTTGGAAGACAAATCTCCGTCCCAGTCTCAGGTCTTTTGCAGACTCCAACAGGTTTTCTTCAATGGTCCTGTATTTGGCTCCATCCATCTTTCCTGTCCCTGCTGAAGAAAAGCAGGCCCAAACCATGATGCTGCCACCACGTTTGACAGTGGGGATGGTGTGTTCAGGGTGATGAGCTGTGTTGCCATTACGCCAAACATATCGTTTGGCATTGTTGCCAAAAAGTTCAATTTTGGTTTCATCTGACCAGAGCACCTTCTTCCACATGTTTGGTGTCTCCCAGGTGGCTTGTTGCAAACCTTAAAGACACTTTTTATGGATATCTTTGAGAAATGGCTTTCTTCTTGCCACTCTTCCATAAAGGCCAGATTTGTGCAGTGTACGATTGATTGTTGTCCTATGGACAGACTGTCCCACCTCAGCTGTAGATCTCTGCAGTTCATCCAGAGTGATCATGGGCCTCTTGGCTGCATCTCTGATCAGTCTTCTCCTTGTTTGAGATGAAAGTTTAGAGGGACGGCCGGGTCTTGGTAGATTTGTAGTGGTATGATACTCCTTCCATTTCAATATGATCCTTGCACAGTGATCCTTGGGATGTTTAAAGTTTTGGAAATCATTTTGTATCCAAATCCAGCTTTAAACTTCTCCACAACAGTATCACGGACCTGCCTGTTGTGTTCCTTGGTCTTCATGATGCTCTCTGTGTTTCACACAGAACCCTGAGACTATCACAGAGCAGGTGCATTTATACGGAGACTTGATTATACACAGGTGGATTATATTTATCATCATTAGGCATTTAGGACAACATTGGATCATTCAAAGATCCACAATGAACTTCTGCACTGAACGTAAAGGGGCCGAATAATATTGCACGCCCCACTTTTCAGTTTTTTAATTTCCACAAATATTTAAAATAACCAATAAATTTCGTTCAATTTCACAATTGTGCTCCACTTGTTGTTGATTCTTCACCAAAAATTTACATTTGGTATCTTTATGTTTGCAGCATGATATGTGGGAAAAGGTTGAAAAGTTCCAGGGGGCCGAACACTTTCGCAAGGCACTGTATAGTGATGCCACAGGCTTTGTCATGATCAGGTTCTATTTGCACTTCATCTAATACATTTTTTGGCCACATGTGATTTGTTGTCCCTGGTTAGCAGCAACCCTGTTTAACAATTATTTCTATTTATGTTTATAATGATTTAATAATAAACTTTAGTGTTTTTATTGGCAATTTCCACCAAATCTACCAATACTATGGCTAAGTTTCTTACTTTCTAAAAAACCCCAAAGGAATGAACAGGATATAAACTGGTGTGCATGCAGCGTGTAAGCACATGTTCACACAGGCCACTAAACAGAAAAAAACAAAGATAGAAACCTAAAGATTGAATACCTTGCAGTACATAAGTAGCACAGTGCATGAAAATAAGGTACAGTACTTAGTTTTTTAATGAAAACATGTGAAGGCCATCCCACCTGGTCACGGTGCCCATAGTTGAGAGAGTCCTAGCTCTAATATTGGCTGTGTGTCCACTAGTTGGTCGCAGTCCCTCGCAGCCCTTATCTACATGCATGTCACTTGACAAAAGGTAAGGTTTTAAATATTACAGTTCGGACGCTCCCAATTATGGTCGCAGTGATGACGCGGGATGGCTTTCACATATTTTTTTATCAAACAACATGTTAACTAAATACCGTACACTATTTTCATGCATTAGGCTATTTATTTAAGGCAGGGTGTTACTTTGTTCGGATTCGGTTCCAAATAAAATCGGCATTGAATATTGTAAATGGGAGTAGAATTTACGGAATATGTTCGGAACCGATCATCAAACATACATTTGGTACCAATATGGCATGAATATGGCAAAATCAGATTTGGCGACCAAATCCGACCAAATCCGCTCAATTCTGAGCCTGATCTCGGCCATAAGTCGTCCGGGGACACGTCTCTCCTGTCTTGAGCAGCCATCGTCTCTTTTGCCCATGAGGTTGGGGGCTGGGACGTGACATCTTATTACAGGACGACCCCGTGGTATGAGACACGCTGACGCCACTTATCACAGAACAACGAAAGCCATCGTCTGACATTATAGGAAGGTCTACCATTTGCTTTACTGTAAACCCAATCATTATCTTGGTGCCTTTCCGCAGCCATCATTATGAAAGGTACAAAAATGTGACCGGCGTCTCCGAATAGAACAAAGTGTGATAGAAATATATATATCATGTAGATCTCACTTGCATGTATACTTCTCTATAATCATATATACTCATATACTCACAGCTAATATATACATTATAATCAATGGCTTAAAATGGCTGACATAAACTGATATAAGCCAGACACATTGTATGGGGTTTTCCATCTCAAAAGCGGAACAACGCCAGATGTACTAAGTGCTGATCAGATGTCTCAACTCTGTCCTAGATGCAGAGAGCTCAATTTTAGTTGCCTAATCAGCATTCATATGTGCATTAATCACAATATTCCATATATGTTTAGATAACCAATGACAGAGGAGCTAGACAATATGGTAATTAATTAACCACCCCTAACCACTCCTTTCTACATGCAATTATAAAACTATGTATGTACAATAAAGTATCAGTATTGATGGAATGCTTTTCTGTCACAATGGTGTACAGTCCATTCTTGATGAGCGCTCAAAATACTCAGTCTTATTGGGAACGGTCGCAGCACACACAGGGATAAATTTATCCAAACCAAATTTCCATATCAAAAGTGTGAACAGGAGCAAGCTGCTATGAGAGCACGACCACCGGTGTGAGTGCGACGTCATTGCGAGGAGTCCGCTGCTCCCAAAACAGAGGGCACTACTTACACAATGAGGAGAAGAGGATAGCGGTTCTGCTTCATAAAATCACGAGGGTATGACAGTCGCAGAGGGAGCTCTAAAATAAGAGAGAGAGGTGTTAGATCCAGGAGTCTGCCACACCCCCACTCACTACACCTCCCATTTTAACCCCACCCATGCCTACTAAACCCCACCTCTGCCTACAAAACCCTGCCTCTTCATTACCATAGTCCTCAATGGGAACCATTTTTACTTCACTCCTGAAGATTTCCTTCTGTGACACAGCTTCTTGTAGAACAGCATTGTCTTCAAGGATATAAAAGTCTGCGGAAAAGAAAGGACATAAGGACTGAGTCATCTACCCAGCCGAGAGCCCTGCTGGACCCCTGTATACCGTCGGCTGAGACCCCTGCCCCGAACCTCCTGTATACTGATAATATACCTCCAGCTGAGACCACTGCCCCCTGTATACTGATAATATACCCCCAGCTGAGACCCATGCCCCAGACCCCCTGTATACTGATAATATACCCCCAGCTGAGACCTCTGCCCCGAACCTCCTGTATACTGATAATATACCTCCAGCTGAGACCCATGCCCCAGACCCCCTGTATACTGATAATATACCCCCAGCTGAGACCCCTGCCCCCTGTATACTGATAATATACCCCCAGCTGAGACCCATGCCCCAGACCCCCTGTATACTGATAATATACCCCCAGCTGAGACCTCTGCCCCGAACCTCCTGTATGCTGATAATATACCCCCAGCTGAGACCCATGCCCCAGACCCCCTGTATACTGACAATATACCCCCAGCTGAGACCTCTGCCCCGAACCTCCTGTATACTGCTAATATACCCCCAGCTGAGACCCCTGCCCCGGAAATCCTGTATACTGATAATATACCCCAGCTGAGACCCCTGCCCCGGACCCCCTGTATACTGATAATATACCCCCAGCTGAGACCCCTGCCCCAAACCTCCTGTATACTGATAATATACCCCCCAGCTGATACCTCTGCCCCGGACCCCCTGTATACTGATAATATACCCCCAGCTGAGACCCCTGCCCCAGACCCCCTGTATACTGATAATATACCCCCAACTGAGACCCCTGCCCCGGACCCCCTGTATACTGATAATATACCCCCAGCTGAGACCCCTGCCCCAGACCTCCTGTATACTGTTGGGTATTGTATCATACATGATGAGGATGACACTGACCTGAGGGGTGACTTGTGTTGTGGACGCTGAATACATGAACCCCCCGACCTGTCACAGGAAAAGATGTCAGATAAACTATCACTCATCAGCACACAGGAATACAATCCATACACTGCAAAACAGACATTTGACCGCTGAGACCCCCACTACACCAGCCAGGTTAAATAGTCCTCCCCTGACAATACCACCAGGGATAAATAGTCCACCCCCGATAATACCACCTGGGATAAATAGTCCTCCCCTGATAATACTACCTGGGATAAATAGTCCTCTCCCCGATAATACTACCTGGGATAAATAGTCCTCCCCTGATAATACTACCTGGGATAAATAGTCCTCTCCCCGATAATAACACCCGGCATAAATAGTCCTCCCCCCGATAATAACACCTGGGATAAATAATCCTCTCCCCAATAATATCACCTGGGATAAATAGTCCTCCCTCCGATAACGCCACCGGGAATAAATAGTCCTCTGTCCGATAATGCCAACAGGGATAAATAGTCTTCTCCTCGATAATATTACCTGGGATAAATAGCCCTCCTCCCGATGCCACCCAGGATAAATAGTCCCTCCCCCCCCCCCGATAATATTACCCGGGATAAATAGTCCTCCCCCCGTTAATATCACCCAGGATAAATAGTCTTTCTCCCGAGAATGCCACCCGGAATAAATAGTTCTCTCCCCGATAATGCCACCTGGGATAAACAGTCCCCCCCTGATAATATTACCCGGGATAAATAGTCCTCCTCACGATAACGCCACCTGGGAAAAATAGTCCTCTCCCCGATAACGCCACCCGGTAAAAATAGTCCTCCCCCCGATAACGCCACCCAGGATAAATAGTCCTCCCCCCGATAACGCCATTCAGGACCAATTGTCTTCCCCCAATAATACCACCGTGGATAAATAGTTCTTCCCCGATAATACCACTCGGATAAACAATGTCAACAGCTACTTCAGCAGGATGTACGTCCTCGGACACACATTCAGCTGAAGTGTACTGCAGCACAGGGACTCTCCGGCTCCCTGCAGTGAAATACACACTTCTGGTCAATCTGAGGCCGGCAGCTGATGTCGACGTGGCGGGCATTGGCATCGCATGAGGAGTCTGCACATTGAGGGACCGGAGGAAGGTGAGTAGGATAGTTGTTTTCTTATGCACAGGCAGAACGGGAAACATATATTCAAGAAAGTGTCTCAAGTTGGGGGACATATACAGTGTGGAAAATAAGTATTTGATCCACTGTTGATTTTGCAAGTTTTCCCACCTACAAAAAATAGAGAGGGCGGTAATTTTTATTGAGAGACAGAATCTAAAATTAAAAACCAGAAAATCACACTGTATGATTTTTGCATATTTAATTAGCATTTTATTGAATGAAATAAGTATTTGATCACCAATCAATCAGCAAGAATTCTGGCTCTCACAGACCTGTTAGTGTTTCATTAAGAAGCTCAAGGTCACGCTCGAGATGGATAAGTCTGGCAGATGGCACAACATACACAAACAACGGGATGGAAAAAGGGAGAGAAAGGGCTTAAGGCTGTGTGCACTGCACACGTAGCATATTTTTCGCGTTTTTTTCGCGGTTTTTCGCTATAAAAACGCTATAAAACCGCGAAAAAAACGCTAACATTAAGCATCCTATGTAATAGAATGCATTCCGCATTTTTTGTGCACATGCTGCATTTTTTTCCTGAGCGGAATCGCATTCCAGAAAAAAACGCAGCATGTTCATTAAAATTGCGGAATCGCGGCGATTCTGCACCCATAGGAGTGCATTGATCTGCTTACTTCCCGCACGGGGCTGTGCACACCATGCGGGAAGTAAGCAGATTATGTGCGGTTGGTACCCAGGGTGGAGGAGAGGAGACTCTCCTCCACGGACTGGGCACCATATAATTGGTAAAAAATAAAAGAATTAAAATAAAAAATAGCGATATACTCACCCTCGATGTCCCCCGCAGTCTTCCGGCCTCTCCGCTGCACGCTGCCGCTTCGGTTCCTATAGCTGCTGGGCGGTGAAGGACCTGCGATGACGTCACGGTCTTGTGATTGGTCGCAAGACCGCATGTGACCGGTCACGCGACCAATCACAAGACCGTGACGTCATCACAGGCCCTTCACCGCACAACAGCTATAGGAACGGACGCCGCTGAGGTCTGCAGGTGAGTATAACCATTTTTTTAATTATTTTTAAACATTCGATCTTTTACTATTGATGCTGCATAGGCTGCATCTATAGTAAAAAGTTGGTCACACTTGTCAAACACTATGTTTGACAAGTGTGACCAACCTGTCAGTTTTCCAAGCGATGCTACAGATCGCTTGGAAAACTCTAGCATTCTGCAAGCTAATTATGCTTGCAAAACGCTAGTTTTCTGCGGGTATATGCATGCTAATTCTGCATGCGATATACCCGCGGCAGGAGGCGCAGAATTGCCGCGGAAATTTCCGCGGCAATTCTGCAACGTGTGAACTTAGCCTAACAGTAGGGAGCGAGGGATGAGGCACCTCCTAACCACAACCTGTGCCTATCCCTAAGCTCCCCTACCGCCCTATGCGGGTCCTTCCCAGCGCCGTCGTCACGTGCCTTATCCCTAGCTGTCACCTCACTATACCCTGGCTAGCGCACTGGCCGGCAAAGATGCCTCACCACTGCAGAAAGTATCAACACAGGGGAAGTGACAAGCAAGAGACAGATATGGAAAGAGAAAATGATACTTAACTCCAGCCTCTGCTGCAAAGCACCAGACAGCAGAGGGTACCGCACCCTGAACCCGATCTCCACAGAAGCAGCAGATAAACCGCTGGCACCAGAGAGCTGCAATACCTAGGCTTGTCTTCAGAGACAAACTCTATTACCAACAGTTAGCTGACGCATCATGTGACGATTTAAAGGATGATGGGAGTGGTCACCACCCACATCAGCTGACCAGCGACATAGCAGGTGCCAGCAAGGAAAGTGACATTAACCCTTGCAGGCCCAAAAGGAAAAAGCAACGTTTAAATTATAGCAGAACCAGAGCTGCCATGAATCCAAAAATCAATCGTGACACCCTCCTACTCTGCACTTGAGTCGCCCGCCAGGGCCGTGGGGTACTTGGTACCAGGTCCGGTATTTAAGGGAATGTGTCACGGTGGTGGTGACCCGGTCCGTGGCCCTGGGTGCTCATTGTAACAATTATAGGGAATAATTCAGGAGACTCTTTGCGTGGAACAAGACAACAGGACAGTTTTATAAGTGGTAAAGTTTATATTATCACACAGTGATTCAAACAGGTGCAGAGAGAAACTCAAGTCCACAACACTTGGTGCAAATAATGAACGCAGCTTAGCAGTCAATAGGAAACTTCAGAGGTAGATGCAAACAAACAGAAAGTCTATGAAGCACAGTTATTCTTGAGGAAACTTGACACGAATAGATCCTTGACTTAGTCCAGACACAGATAGATATGCTATAAGGCAGTTCAAATCATATCTTAGCTCCACCAGGGAGGCCTGGTTAATAGTCTCAGGTTATGCAGAGCAGCAAACAGCTTACATATCCAGCAAATGCAGATGGAAGTAACACGAGCAGCAGATGAAGGAGGATTACTGAACACTGGTGTACGCAGCAGGAACTCAGAGCAGAGTGGCAGGATCTCCAACACAGGTTCACAGGAGCAGGTGCAGGTGCAAGGCCAGGGAGTAATCAGGAGCTGGATGCAAAGCAGAATACTCTAGCACAGACTGAAGGCTGGGGTGGAGTTTTATAGCAGGAAGACAAGTGCACATGAGACCAAAGACGCCATCTTGGAAAAGGGCAGTAATGCACAAAGGGTAAAAAATGTTCAGAGTCCTGACATAACTCCCTCCTTTGAAGCGGCCTCAGGACGATCCTGGACCTGGTTTCTCAGGGAATCTCTGACGAAAACGAGAAATCTTCTGTTGGGCATTGATGTTTTCCACAGGTTCCCAAGAGTCTTCCTCAGGGGGATATCCCTGCAATCTTACCAAATATTGGAGCCGATTCCTGCGAATCCTGGAATCAATAATTTCCTCCACCACAAATTGTTCTTGCCCATCAATCACCACAGGCTGTGGAGGTGGCACAACACGTCCCTGGAAGGTATTAGGAGATACAGGCTTTAGTAAAGATACATGAAAAACTGGGTGTACCTTCATTGTCCTAGGTAGCTTCAGCCGGCAGGCCACAAAGCTCAAAATACCGTTGATCTTGAAAGGGCCAATGAATTTCTGTCCAAGTTTTTGTGAAGGAATGTTTAACTTCAGATTCTTAGTTGCTAACCACACGGAATCTCCTACCTTGAACATGGGTGCAGGTTTACGGAATCTATCAGCCAATCTCTTATAACGTTCTTGAGCTGTGGTCAGGGATTCCTTCATAACCTCCAGATTTTGTCTCATCGCAGTCAGCCTTTCCTCCACTGCCGGAACCGGAGAATTAATTGGAGACCTAGGTAAAATACATGGATGATAACCCAGATTGGCAAAGAAAGGTGTAAATTTAGTGGAGGCGCTCTGAGAATTATTATATGAAAATTCGGCTAACGGCAACAACTCCAACCAATCATCCTGGAGATGGCTGACATAGCATCTTAGATATTGTTCCAGCGTCTGGTTGGTACGCTCAGTCTGACCATTTGTCTGGGGATGGTAAGCAGAAGAGAGACAGACATTAATATTGAGTGCAGAGCAAAACCCCTTCCAGAATCTTGAAGTGAACTGTACTCCACGGTCAGAGATGATCTCATCCGGCACCCCATGCAACCGAAAGACATTCTGTATAACCAAGTTCACTGTATCTTTAGCTGAGGGGAGGCCGTTGCACGGAACAAAATGAGCAGCTTTAGTCAGGCGATCAACTACCACCATGATTGTATTCATGCCCCCCGATGTAGGCAGCTCCACAATAAAGTCCATTGATATAGACCCCCAAGGGCGGGACGGAACAGGTAATGGTTGTAGAAGACCCGTAGGTGCCACATGAGGAGTCTTGTAACGGGCACATACCTCGCAAGAGAGAACATAGTCCTTGGTATCCTTCAGGCAAGTTGGCCACCAGAAGAATCGGCTCAGGAACTCTTGTGTCTTCTGTACCCCCCTGTGACCAGCCAACTTGGAGTCATGTACCAACTTGAGGATCTGCAGACGGACGACCTCCGGGACGTAGATACGTCGATCTCTGAACCACATGCCACCCTTAAAGACAAGATTAATATCCACAGGTGGGTTGGCCAGAAATACATCACCGTCATAGGCCTCCCTGCACTCCTTCCACAAGTCCTGATCGTGGATAACTCCGATGAAATTGGCATCAGAATGGTCTTGGACAGGGCTCCAGGTACGGAATCCGCAGCATGGATTCGGGATAAAGCATCAGCCTTCCCATTACGAGAACCTGGACGGTACGAGATAACAAAGTTAAATTGATTTAAAAATAAGTTCCAACAAGCCTGTCGAGGAGAAAGACATCTAGCGGATCTAATGAACTCTAGATTGCGATGGTCAGTTAGCACTATGATCTGTTGTGCAGCTCCTTGCAGATGATGCCTCCATTCTTTGAAAGCCGCAATAATAGCCAGCAATTCCTTGTCTCCCACGTCGTAATTCTTCTCTGCTGAGGTTAGTCTATGGGAAAAGAAAGCACAAGGATGTAGCAGACCCTTCTCTCCAGTTCTTTGGGAGAGAATAGCCCCCAAAGCATTATCAGAAGCGTCCACCTCCACAATGAAAGTGTAACAACTCTGCTGGCATCACGGTGTGGCCTCGCATTTCTCACACTATCTTACCCACTGCTCCAGGCCATGATGTGGTTTCTGTTTCTTGCCAGCTCCATGTTCTGTGTCTCTGCTCTCTGCATGCTGCATGGTTCTGTGTATAGAGGGGCGGCGCCTGAACTCTCTGGTTCTTATAGGAATCAGGTGCATCTGTCCAATCTGTTCCTGACCAATTGTCAAGAGGCCTCCAGTATATAGTGCAGCTCCACCCAGTGTTCTGGGCCTGTGCAATGTGTTAGCTCAGTTAGTGTCTTGCTTCTGAGTTTGCCTGGCCTTTCTCTGAGTTACTCCCTCTCTGGAGGATTTTCTGTGTTATTTCCTTGGTCTTGTTGTCCGCCCACCAGGAGGCAGTATATCCTGGTCCCAGTGTCTTTGTCCTTGTGTCTTGTTCCATTGCCTTGTCTGTACTTAGTCTTACCTTGGTCTCCTAGTCTTTGGCTTCCTTCCCTGTTGTCTTTCCTTGTATTCTCAGTCTGCTTACACTCCGCACTCTTGCAGCTCTGCCTGCCCTGAACCTTTGTGACTTTACCTCTGCTCCTCACTTCTGCGTTTCTGCTCCTTCCTACTCAGCTTATCTTCTGCTGTTGCAGTTATCCCTTGCTGCAGCTTCTCTCCACATTCTTTGTGGCTCTGCTCAGCTTTGCTGCAGAGACCTCTCCCGCAGCTCCTCTCCGCTCCTTGCGGTTCTACCTGGCTCCGCTCCTTGCGGTTCTACCTGGCTCCGCTCCTTGCGGTTCTACCTGGCTCCGCTCCTTGCGGTTCTACCTGGCTCCGCTCCTTGCGGTTCTACTTCTCCTGCACTTGGCTCCGCTGCCAGCTCTTGGCTCCGCCTCCTGCCTGTCTGACCTTGGCTCCGCCTCCAGCTCTTGGCTCCACCTCCTGCGGTTTTGCACTTTGCTCCGCCTCCTGCTCTTGGCTCCGCCTCCTGCATTTCTGTTCTTGGCTCTAGCTCCTGTGCTTTCGCTCTGCATCCGCTCTTGCGGTCTTTATCTACTTATTCCTAGGTCCTCGTGTCTGAACAGGTTCTTACCCGTTCTACATACCTGCCTGCAGACCGGTCCCTACCGGTTCTTCCAGTGTACCAGTCTTGTCCACCAGTCCTGCCAGAGAGCCAGCCGTGCCCGCCTGCCTTTCCAGAGAGCCAGCCGTGCCCGCCTGCCTACCAGAGAGCCAGCCGTGCCCGCCTGCCTGACAGTGTTCCTGTTGTACCCGTCTGCCTGCCTATGTGCCAGCCGTGCCCGCTTGCTTGTCTATGTTCCGTTCCCCGGTGGGATCAGCAGCCACAACCAGACTCCACCCTGGAGTGGTACCTGGTAGCTTCCTATTGCACAAGTCTGACCTCACCATCAGAGGCTCCAGCGAACACCTAGGAAGCTACTTAGTTACGCCCCTTCCAGGGAGGTTTGGTTTGTGGCACAGTGGGGCCACATACCCCCGCGTGCTCACGCCCACCAGTCAGGGCGTGAGCGTGACAGAAAGGATGTGTTGGATCTGGGTGTATCAACAGCGGTGCTGATGTGAAACAGATCTTCAGCCGATCAAAAGCTTCTTGAGCCTGTGATGACCACTTAAAGGGCTTTTCCTTCTTTGTCAAGGAAGTAATGGGACGGACAATATCAGAAAAATTTCGAATGAAGCGTCTGTAGAAATTTGCAAAACCAATAAAACGTTGGACCTCCTTAACGTTCTTGGGTGCCGGCCAGTCAAGGATAGCCTGAATCTTACCAGATTCCATGTTCAGCCCCTGGGGAGAGATGATATAACCCAAGAACTGTATCTCAGAACGATGGAACTCGCATTTCTCCGGCTTGATATACAGTTGGTTCTCTTTCAGACATCTTAAAACAGTTTTGACATGTTCTTCATGTTCCTGTAGAGAGTCAGAAAAGATTAGTATATCGTCCAAATAGATCACCACAAACTGGTCCAACAAATCTCTGAAGATGTCATTAACAAGGTGTTGAAATGCTGCAGGGGCGTTACAAAGCCCGAAGGGCATAACAAGAGATTCAAAGTGTCCATACCGGCATCTGAATGCTGTCTTCCACTCATCCCCTGGACGAATACGCACCAAATTATAAGCCCCACGGAGATCCAGCTTAGAGAACACCTTAGCATGGCGGACTCTTTCCAGTAATTCGAGAATCAGAGGCAAAGGGTAACGGTTTCGTACGGTTACCTTATTGAGTTCCCGATAGTCAACACAGGGTCTCAGGGTCCCATCTTTCTTCTTTACAAAAAAAATGGGTGCCCCTGCTGGTGAGGAAGAAGGACATATGAAGCCTTTGGCCAGATTTTCATCAATATACTCCTTTAAGGCTTGAAGCTCAGGTGCAGCCAAAGGGTATACGTGACCAAAAGGAATATCTGCCCCAGGAAGCAACTCAATGGAACAGTCATAATGCCTGTGTGGAGGAAGCTGATCTGCATTCTTCTTGTCACAGAGGTCAGAGAACTCTTTATATGCTGGAGGTAAAGAAAATACCTGTACATGTGGTTCCATAGCCGTGGACTCAGGGACAGCTTCTGTTAACGCTGAGTTGCTCCTTGTTGGAAAGATAATCTCCTTTGTCTCCCAGTTGATAATTGGGTTCTGAGAACACAACCAAGGAATGCCTAAAATCACAGGAAAATGAGGAGAAGAAATTAGCAAGAAAGAAAGTTGCTCCTGATGATTAGGCTCCAACAAAATTTCAAGGGGTATGGTCTCCTGATTCACAGGCCCAGAGATTAAAGGTGACCCATCCACTGTTTCCATGGTAATTGGAGAGGCTCTTTGCTGAATTTTAATACCATGCTCCTTGGCAAATGCGATATCCATGAAATTGCCACCTGCACCAGAGTCAATCATAGCTGAACTGGAAATCCACTGTCCTGAACACAGGATCTTAATAGGGAGAGAACAGTGAGAGTTCTTTTCCTTCAGCTCCTTGGGGGGGTGAAGTCATAGAAAGTGAATGGATTACAGCGTTTAAAGGCAGGCTACATTCAGAGATGTAAGATTCATCATCACAGTTGTCATACTCCCCTACTGCTGCTAGCACCTTGTTAGGCCGTCTAGGACACTTAGGACAATTGATCAAGAAGTGGTCAGACTGGCCGCAGTAGAAACATAGACTTTCACGAAGGCGATGCTCCCGGCACTCATTGATCTCGCGTCTCTGAACGGAATCAATCTGCATGGGCAACTCCTCCACTTCCCGAGATGTTTTACCTGCAGGCTCTTTGGAAGGAAGGGAAAAGTTAGAAATACGGTTATATGCAGCAAATTTCTCCTGCCTACGCTCAGTAAGGCGAATGTCTATGCGCACACAATGCTGTATAAATGTCTCTAGTTCTTGTGGTGACTCCGAGCGAGCTAGTTCATATTTTATAATACTGGACAGACCCCTTTTAAAAATAGGCAATTGTGCATAACTGTCCTAATTGGTATCTACCGCCAATCTCCTGAATTCAGTGGCATACTCAATAACAGAACGTTTAACCTGGCGTAAAGACAACAAAGCAGATTCAGCGGTTGCACGGCGATTACGGTCATCAAACATTAATGCCATAGCAGCCAAGAAATTATCCAAGTCATTTAACCGTGGGTCACGAGACTCAATCATCGGATTCGCCCAGGCGAGCGCTCGTGAGGTCAGTAGCATTATTACACACAATACTTTGGATCTATCAGTAGGAAAACGGTCAGCATGCACATCAAAATATAGCATACATTGATTCACAAAGCCACGAAATTTGTCGCGATCACCATTAAATCTGAATGGGGGCAACTTAGGTGGGCTAGCTGGTGGCGGTTGCCCAGAGGGTAAAGTCACTTGTGCAGCTATTTGCGTGCTTATGTCCTGAAAAGCCCTTCCATACTGGGACTCTATGCCAGCAAGTTTGTTTTCCTGGGCTGCCATGCGATTGCTTAAGTCCTGCAAAGTTTGTCCAAACACTTGTTGATTGTGTTCAAAGCTTCCAAACTTCTTTTGCAGACCTTCCACATCTTTCTGCAGTGATCTAATTATGGAAAACACCTGCTCTAATCTGCTCTCCGCAGTCATTGTTCCAGCAGTCTCCTTTTTTTTATGGCTAGATTATCCTGTAACAATTATAGGCGATAATTCAGGAGACTCTTTGCGTGGAACAAGACAACAGGACACAGTTTTATAAGTGGTAAAGTTTATATTATCACACGGTGATTCAGACAGGTGCAGAGAGAAACTCAAGTCCACAACACTTGGTGCAAATAATGAACGCAGCTTAGCAGTCAATAGGAAACTTCAGAGGTAGATGTAAACAAACAGAAAGTCTATGAAGCACAGTTATTCTTGAGGAAACTTGACACGAATAGATCCTTCACTTAGTCCAGACACAGATAGATATGCTATTAGGCAGTTCAAATCATATCTTAGCTCCACCAGGGAGGCCTGGTTAATAGTCTCAGGTTATGCAGAGCAGCAAACAGCTTACATGTCCAGCAAATGCAGATGGAAGTAACACGAGCAGCAGATGAAGGAGGATTACTGAACACTGGTGTACGCAGCAGGAACTCAGAGCAGAGTGGCAGGATCTCCAACACAGGTTCACAAGAGCAGGTGCAAGGCCAGGGAGTAATCAGGAGCTGGATGCAAAGCAGAATAATGTAGCACAGACTGAAGGCTGGGGTGGTGTTTTATAGCAGGAAGACAAGTGCACATGAGACCAAAGACGCCATGTTGGAAAAGGGCAGTAATGCACAAAAGGTAAAAAATGTTCAGAGTCCTGACACTCATGTAAAAGGGAATGTCCTTAAAGCAGTTTTGAATAAAGTTTGTGTTCGTGATGCCACCTGTGGTATTCGGTCAGTAGTGACTGATGCTACTTGAAGGGGTCCTCTGGGGTGATGTTATGGCAGGTAGGATGGTATAACTTCCCACAGGTGAAGTAGGTTCCCAGGGCTCCCGGTGTATAGATGAGGATGGTGAGTGGTGCAGTAAAGAATGGAGGACACAGGTTTGCAGACTCTTTACCTGGTTTACTGGAGTCCTCAGGTATTCACAGTCCATGGCACCAGATCACAGGTACAGGCAGGGTCCCGCCGACTTGGAGGCAAGTTCAGAGTCCCCTTTACCAGTTGGAGATGAAAGCCTTCCTACCAGCACTTTGATGTAGTCCCTTTTTGCCTGTGGCTTCTATCAAGGTCCTCACAGTTCTCTCTGTCCTCCATAAAGTTTGGACACAAAACCGTATGACAGGTGACTCGAGCCTTTTCACAGGGTCTCTATCATGACCCGGGCTCTATGTGCCACTGTGTCTCCCGGGTATTAGGGCGGACAGGTTCGTGTACTTCAACTGTCCTGCCGGTTTCTGCTGTGAGCCATAGAGTCCCACACAACCTCGGTCATCCGGCTACCGAAATCTGAACTCTACAGGGAGGTAACCCAAATGCTGCTGTCCTCCCCCGGTGTAACTCTCCTGCGCTTCGCTCTCCTGCACGCTCACTACACGCTGTTCTTCCTTCTCAGTTTCTCTGTCCAGGAGCTGCCGCACGGCCCCTTCAGTCCTTCTCACTACTCTCTTCTTTCCTCTTTCTGCCAGGAGCTGCAGATTCCCACGTCTGCTCAGCTATTCTCCTTTCGTACCAGCTCCGCCTCAGCTGAAGTTCCGTGACAAGCTCCTCTCCGGCCTTCCCCAACTCTCCTCTCAGCCTCAGACTGCTCCAGTCTGCTGTCTGGCCTTCTCTCTCTCTCTTACTACTCACTGACTAACTGACTTTCCCTCCAAAACCAGAATGTACTGTATATATATATGGAAGTTCCCCTAAATCTGGGTTTAGAGCTCCCCCTTCTGGCCTGGAGTGTGAACATGTTGTGTGCTTTGTGGTTACCTGATAGAAGAGATCTTCCCTTGCTTCCAAGCGTGACATCACTCTCCCCGTGAGGAAAGCAATGCCACTGTAACAACCAGGACCCTGGGGTGTTACACACTCATTACCTGTATTAATTGTACTTATTTAACCTCGTTACCTATATAAAAGACACCTGTCCACATAATCAATCACACTCCAACCTCTCCACCATGGCCAAGACCAAAGAGATGTCTAAGGACACCAGGAACAAAATTGTAGAGCTGCACAAGTCTGGGATGGGCTATGGGACAATAGGCAAGCACCTTGGTGAGAAGGCAACAACTGTTGGCACAATTATTAGAAGATGGAAGAAGCATAAGGCCTCTTTCACACTAGCGTCGTGCACTGCACGTCGGTATGCGTCGTTTGGTTGAAAAAACGCATCCTGCAAAAGTGCTTGCAGGATGCATTTTTTCACCATTGATTTGCATTAGCGTCACATTGCGACGCTTTGCCACACGTCGCAACCGTCGTGCGATGGTTGCGCCGTGTTGTGGTGGACCGTTGGCTGCAAAAAAAGTTACATGTAACGTTTTTTGCTGACGACGGACCACCATTTCCGACCGCACATGCGCGGCCGGAACTCCGCCCCCACCTCCAGCATCCGCTGCCCCCGTTGTGCGGCGCATTCACTGCTAGCGTCGGTACGTCGGCCCGACGCTCTGCGACGGGCCGAGTACGACGCTAGTGTGAAAGTAGCCTAAGATGACTGTCAATCTTCACCAGTCTGGGGCTCTATGCAAGGTCTCGCCTCGTGGGGTAAGGATGATTCTGAGAAAGGTGGGGAATCAGCCCAGAACTACACGGGAGGACCTGGTCAATGACCTGAAGAGAGCTGGGACCACAGTCTCAAACATTACTGTTAGCAACACACTACACCATCATGGGTTAAAATCTTGCAGGGCACGCAAGGTCCCCCTGCTCATGCCAGCACATATCCAGGACCGTTTGCACTTCGCCAATTACTGTCTGGATGATCCAGAAGAGGCATGGGAGAAGGTCACATGTTCAGATGAGAACAATATAGAACTTTTTGGTGTCAACTCCACTCGCCATGTTTAGAGGAAGAAGGATGAGTACAACCCCAAGAACACTGTCCCAACCGTGAAGCATGGTGGAGGAAACCTCATAAGTTATGGGTGCTTTTCAGCAAAGTGGACAGGACGACAGCACCGTATTGAAGGGAGGATGGATGGGGTCATGTATCGTGAGATTTTGGCCAAGAACCTCCTTCCCTCAGTAAGTGCATTGAAAATGGGTTGTGGCTGGGTCTTCCAGCATGACAATAACCCAAAACGCACAGCAAGGGCAACTAAGGAGTGGCTCCACAAGGTGCATTTCAAGGTCCTGGAGTGGTCTAGCCAGTCTACAGACCTGAACCCAATAGGAGATCTTTGGAGGGAGCTGAAACTCAATGTTGCCCAGCGACAGCCCCAAAACACAAAAGATCTGGAGAAGATCTGTATGGAGGAGTGGGCCAAAATTCCTGCCACAGGGTGTGTAAATATGGTCAAGAAGTACAGGAAAAGTCTGACCTCTGTAATTACAAACAAAGGTTTCTGGGCCAAATATTAAGTTATGTTTTTCCATTGTATCAAATACTTATTTAATGCAATAAAATGCAAATAAATTATGTAAAAATCATACAATGTGATTTTCAAATTATTTTTTAGTTATTTTTTAAATTCTGTCTCTCCCAGATGAAGTGTACCTACGATACAAATTACAGATCTCTTCATTCTTTGTAGACGGAAAACTTGCAAAAACAGCAGAGTATCAAATACTTATTTTCCCCACTGTGTACCAGGAAGTGGCTCAAGGTGGGGCACATATATACCAGAATGAGGAACACATATACGGAAGGGGTACAGGAATGGAGACATACAGTATATACCAGAATGGGCCCATCTACAGTATATCAAGAAGACGACCAGGATGGGAGACCTGGAAGGGGCACAATATTGGGGACTTTACTACATAATTGGACGGGGGCAGCATGAATGTCCTTATAGAATTTAGTACGCTATAAGGGCCCAGACATCTCACCAACATGAATGGACAGACGGGGCCAGGTCCAAATTTTGCATCGGGGCCCATTGGACTCTAGTTACAACACTGTTAATATAGCCGCATAAACCATGAGAGGAGAACATCATATGTGAAGATTACATGTATAAACGCCTCAACTTACAGGAAGGAGAAGTGGTGTATGATGGGGATCACTGCATGGAGAGGTCACTGATCTGAACATGGTGGAAACATGGACACATTATCACACACTCTGTATTCTCCAGTCCAGAGTCTGAGCCTCATGCAGAAATCCCAGCACCTCCATCCACGGCTGTTGTCACTGAGGTTAGTAATGGGTGTATGAGGATGGTTCTGCCACTGAACTAACAGATCATCAGGATGCACTGCCGGCAGCTCCTGTGTAATCACCGACCAAAGACATCCCCGATGTGCTCGATGGAGACAAGTCCGGATCTGCTGCCGACAGCTCCTATGGAATCACCGAGCAATGACGTGCCTGATGGAGAAAAGTCTGGAGACAGCTGCCTTCTGTGTAATCACCGAACAAAGACGTTCCAGATGGGCTCATTCGAGACAAATCCGGAGATGCTGATAGCGGCTCCTTTGTAATCACCGACCAATTACGTTTTCAATCTACTCATTAGAGACAATTCCAGAGAAGCTACTGTTACGGAACCCCCCAGCACCCAGAATATGTTGTGCAGTTATGTATGTATAATAGGTTCAATGTGAGATGCATGTCCCTAATGCATCAGCCCACAGGCTGCGCCCCTGGGCAGAGGGGACAAGATATCCCCCTTCTGACCTCCCCCACCTTTTTAATTCCCACAGTAAATATCGGCAGGCTCCGGCCACGTGCGGCTATTGTAATGTATGTCTGGCCTGCCGCTTTTCAATTGGCCTGCCCTCTGTATCTGTGAGATATATTCTTTGTCCTGTGAGTAAAGTGTGTTCACACTGGAAATACGTGAAGCAGTGATCTTTTATATGCGCCCATGTAACCAAGCAATTCCAGCCAGCGTCCTTTCATTCAGACACCAGCCAAAGCAGAGTGGACCTCCTGAAACACGGGGTGGTACTGAAAGAGGTACCCCAGCACGGTAGACCCCGTTACACTGGTGGCAGCAGTGGGATGTGATACCCCGTCTACAGGAGGAAAGGAATGAATGGAAAACAACTACCAGACGTTAAAGAGGACTACATTAAAAGATCTGGTGGAAGCCCGAGGGTTAATCGCCAGCAACAAAACAAAAGCGGATTTGATAGCAGCCATCATGGAACACGACAGTGCAGCAACCCCCAATGTGAACGTGAAGGAGACTGAATTCCAGAGGGAGGTAAAGAACAGACTGGCGTTCTATGGCCCAAACCCTGCAGTAGAGATCATACGAGAGGTGATGGCTGATGTGCATACTGATCTGAAGGAAAAGATGGCCGGGCGGACCAGGATAGAACTAGCCAAGATGGAGTTGGCAGAGCGGACCAAAGTGGAGCTGGCCAAGATGGAGAGTCAGGGAGCAGGGGGAGCTCTGGCCTCCGCCCAGGTACCTTCACCAGTAAGCCACAAAAAGATCCAATATAATGCCTTCCGACAGTTGGGAGAGGCAGAGGAAGACATTGATGGCTTTCTGCAGGACTTTGAGCAGCAGTGTGCCCTTCATCAAGTGAAGCTAGAGGAACGGGTTCAGATTCTGGCCAGCAAGCTGACAGGCTGGGCAGCGGACGCCTATCGCACGGTACCTGGTGAGGACTGTATGGACTATGAGCGGATCAAAGAAGTGATCTTGGCCATGAATGCGCTGACACCAGAGGCATACCGCCAAAAGTTCCGCGGACTTATAAAACACGTAACCGATACTCACGCTGAATGGGCCTGTAAATTACGGAGGTCACTGCTACAGTGGGTACAAGGGAGCCAAGCAACCACTAAGGAGGACATCCTCCAGCTCTTCTTGTTAGAACGATTCTTTAATGCACTAACCCCCGAGACTAAGGAATGGCTTCGGGACAGGCGGCCAATGACTCTTGAGGAGGCCGCTCGTCTGGCTGATGAACATCATGATGCCAGGAGGCCTCAGTTGTCCGGATCAAAGATGGTCACTAGGGGTCCGCCCATGGATCTGGAGGCCCCCAAACCACAAAAGATTGTAGGGGGACCAGCTAAAAACCCAGCCTACCACAGTCCCCCTGGGGCGCGATGCCACACCTGCCATCAGCTGGGCCACCTGCAAAGACAATGTCCCAACCGGACTCAGCATACCCAGTGGCCAAAGGCGGGAACAGCTACCTTCAGCCGGGCCGCTGTACACTGCTACCAAGGCGAAGCTGACCCGGCATTGGGGGCTACGACTAACCAGGGGGTGGAAGAGATGGAGGAAGTGCTGCATGAAGTAGACCCCGTGCAGGCAGCCCGGGCAGATAATCGACAACAGCATCGACAGGTCATGTGGGTTAATGGGAAACGTATGCAGGGACTAAGAGATTCCGGGGCAACTTTGACCCTTGTGAAGCCTCATCTCGTCCGGGACCAAGAGAAGACGGACTGGACAGTGGCAGTCCATGTAGCAGGGGGAGCCATACATCGACTGCCCACTGCCAGGATTCACCTGAACTGGGGAGTCGGGGATGGCCTTGTTGAGGTCGGCTTGATGGAGGATTTGCCTGCAGATGTCTTGCTGGGAAATGACTTGGGGCCCATGTTGTCTGCCTTCTTGGTTGCCCCTCTGGCTGAGACATATCCTGTGACCACCCGGAGACAAGCTCGAGCTGAGGAGGCGGAATCACACTCAGAGGAGGCCCAGGTAAGACATCCCAGCCCTACACGTATTCTCATAGCCAGACACATTTCTTGGGCCACCCCAGCTGAATTTAAGAGGGAGTTACTTGAGGATCCTTCATTGGAGGGATATCGTGGGAAGGCACAGGAGAGGAGAGGGGTACTGGAAGGGGAACAGTTTGTATGGAAGCAGGGACTCCTCTACCGGATCACGGAGCAGCACCACACAGGGACGAGCCCCACTATTAAACGACAGCTGGTAGTTCCCAAGAAGTATAGGCAGGAGTTACTGCGAATCTCTCATGACTTACCCTTGGCCGGGCACTTCGGTGTCAGTCGCACCAGGCATCGTCTGACACAAAACTTCTTTTGGCCTGGGGTAACCTATGATGTTCGTCAGTACTGCCAGACCTGTGACAGTTGCCAGCGCATTGGCAAGAGGGGAGATCGATGCAAGGCCAAATTACGCCCCCTCCCCATTGTGGAGGAACCATTTAGCAGAGTAGCGGTCGATCTGATAGGGCCGTTAGCCAAACCCAGTCCGTCAAGGAAAAGGTATATATTGACAGTGGTAGATTATGCCACATGGTATCCAGAGGCGGTTGTGTTACCTAACATACTGGCAGAGACGGTGGCGGCTGCTCTGCTCCAGGTTTTCTCACGGGTTGGATTTCCCCGGGAGATTATCTCGGACCAGGGTACCCAGTTTACAGCAGAGGTGACCAACCAACTGTGGAAGCTGTGCGGCGTAAAGTCCATTAGAAGCGCCCCGTACCACCCGCAAACCAATGGGTTGTGTGAACGCTTTAACGGGACGTTAAAACAACTCATTGGGACTTTTACCAGGACCTACAGGGACTGGGAGAAATTCTTGCCACACCTCCTGTTTGCACATCGGGAGGTGCCTCAAGGATCCACGGGGTTCTCCCCGTTCGAACTGGTATACGGGAGGCGGGTAAGGGAACCCCCTAGACATAGTGCTAGAACACTGGGAAGGGGTACCTATTGTACCCTATGTGCTGGAATTCAGGGACCGCCTACAAGAGCTGACCCAGGCTGTACGTGGGAACATGCAGGTGGCCCAGTGGCGCCAGCGCGTATGGTACGATCGGAGGGCCAGAGAACGCACCTTGGAAATAGGACAGAAGGTGTTGTGAATTTGCGTTTTGCTCCCTCTAGTGGTCATTTGTGATTTTACACTGGAGCTTCTGTCTTCTCCTATATGCTCACCTGGGCCGTTAGTTCAGGGGCGTTGCTATATAAGCTCTCTGGACCTTCAGTTCAATGCCTGGCATCGTTGAAATCAGAGCTAATCTGTTGTGCTCTTGTGTACTGATCCTGGTTCCTGCTTGTTAAAGCTAAGTCTCTTCCTTGCTTTTTGCTTTTGTTTTGTTTTGTATTTTTGTCCAGCTTGTTCCAATCTGTATCCTGACCTTTGCTGGAAGCTCTAGGGGGCTGGTGTTCTCCCCCCGGACCGTTAGACGGTTCGGGGGTTCTTGAATCTCCAGCGTGGATTTTTATAGGGTTTTTGTTGACCAAATAAGTTATCTTGCTTTATTCTGCTATTAGTAAGCTGGCCTCTCTTTGCTGAACCTGGTTCATTTCTGTGTTTGTCATTTCCTCTTACCTCACCGTTATTATTTGTGGGGGGCTTGTATCTTGCTTTGGGGTCCCTTTCTCTGGAGGCAAGAGAGGTCTTTGTTTTCTTCTCCTAGGGGTAGTTAGATTCTCCGGCTGGCGCGAGTCATCTAGCGATCACCGTAGGCATGATCCCCGGCTACTTCTAGTGTTGGTGTTAGGAGTAGATATTTGGTCAACCCAGTTACCACTGCCCTATGAGCTGGATTTTTGTATCTCGCAGACTTACACGTACCTCTGAGACCCTGTCCACTGGGGTCATAACAGTATGCCAGGCCAGTATTGAATGTTTGATGCATTGCAGAAGTGGGATTATAAGAAAGAAAATTTTGAGTTTTTTTTTCCCTATCTCATTTTTTTTTTTTCTTTTCCCCTTTACCTCAGAGTGGCTTAAGCTTGCTGCAGACATGAATGTCCAGACCTTGATTACAAGTGTGGACCAGCTTGCTGCTCGTGTGCAGGGTATACAAGATTATGTTATCAGAAATCCTAGGTCTGAACCCAAGATACCGCTTCCTGAACCGTTTTCAGGAGACCGATTTAAGTTTAGGAATTTCAGGGATAATTGTAAATTGTTTTTGTCCCTGAGACCCTGTTCGTCTGGAGACTCCGCTCAACAAGTTAAAATTGTTATTTCATTCTTACGGGGTGACCCTCAAGATTGGGCTTTTTCGTTGGCGCCAGGAGATCCGGCATTGGCTGATATTGATGCGTTTTTTCTGGCGCTCGGTTTACTTTATGAGGAACCCAATCTTGAGATTCAGGCAGAAAAAGCCTTGCTGGTTATGTCTCAGGGCCAGGACGAGGCTGAAGTGTATTGCCAAAAATTTCGGAAATGGTCCGTGCTGACACATTGGAACGAGTGTGCACTGGCTGCTAATTTTAGAAATGGCCTTTCTGAAGCCATTAAGAATGTTATGGTGGGTTTTCCTATTCCCACAGGTCTGAATGATACCATGGCCCTGGCTATTCAAATTGACCGGCGGTTGCGGGAGCGCAAAACCGCAAATTCCCTCATGGTGTTGTCTGAACGGACACCTGATTTGATGCAATGTGATAGAAAAACCGCAAATTCCCTCATGGTGTTGTCTGAACGGACACCTGATTTGATGCAATGTGATAGAATCCTGACTAGAAATGAGAGGAAAATTCATAGACGCCGGAATGGCTTGTGCTACTACTGTGGTGATTCTACACATGTTATCTCAGCATGCTCTAAACGTATAACTAAGGTTGTTAGTCCTGTCACCGTTGGTAATTTGCATCCTAAGTTTATTCTGTCTGTAACTTTGATTTGCTCACTGTCATCTTATCCTGTCATGGCGTTTGTAGATTCAGGTGCTGCCCTGAGTCTTATGGATCTCTCATTTGCTAAGCGCTGTGGTTTTATTCTTGAACCATTAGAAAATCCTATACCTCTTAGGGGTATTGATGCTACGCCATTAGCAGAAAATGAACCGCAGTATTGGACACAGGTTACCATGTGCATGACTCCTGAACATCGCGAGGTGATACGTTTTCTTGTTTTGCATAAAATGCATGATGTGGTTGTTTTGGGGCTGCCATGGTTACAGACCCATAATCCAGTCCTGGACTGGAAGGCTATGTCGGTGTCAAGTTGGGGCTGTCGTGGTATTCATGAGGATTCCCTGCCTGTGTCTATTGCTTCTTCTACGCCTTCGGAAGTTCCGGAGTATTTGTCTGATTATCAGGATGTCTTTAGCGAGTCCAGGTCCAGTGCATTGCCTCCTCATAGGGAATGTGACTGTGCAATAGATTTGATTCCAGGCAGTAAGTTTCCTAAGGGGAGACTGTTTAATCTGTCGGTACCTGAACATACCGCTATGCGTTCATATATCAAGGAGTCTCTGGAGAAAGGACACATCCGTCCGTCTTCTTCCCCTCTTGGTGCGGGATTCTTTTTTGTGGCTAAAAAGGACGGATCTTTGAGGCCTTGTATTGACTATCGGCTTTTAAATAAGATCACTGTCAAATTTCAGTATCCTTTGCCGCTGTTGTCTGACTTGTTTGCCCGGATTAAAGGTGCCAAGTGGTTCACCAAGATAGACCTTCGTGGTGCGTACAACCTTGTGCGCATTAAGCAAGGTGATGAATGGAAAACCGCATTCAATACGCCCGAAGGTCATTTTGAGTACTTGGTGATGCCTTTTGGGCTCTCTAATGCCCCTTCAGTTTTTCAGTCCTTTATGCATGACATTTTTCGGAACTATCTGGATAAATTTTTGATCATTTATCTGGATGATATTCTGGTTTTTTCTGATAATTGGGACTCGCATGTGGAGCAGGTCAGGATGGTCTTTAAAATTTTGCGTGAAAATTCTTTGTTTGTCAAGGGCTCAAAGTGTCTTTTTGGTGTACAGAAGGTTCCCTTTTTGGGGTTCATTTTTTCCCCTTCTGCTGTGGAGATGGACCCAGTCAAGGTCCGAGCTATTCTTGATTGGACTCAGCCCTCGTCAGTTAAGAGTCTTCAGAAGTTCTTAGGTTTCGCTAACTTCTACTGTCGTTTTATCGCTAATTTTTCTAGCATTGTGAAACCTTTGACGGATATGACCAAGAAGGGCTCCGATGTGGCTAATTGGGCTCCTGCTGCCGTGGAGGCCTTCCAGGAGTTGAAACGTCGGTTTACTTCGGCGCCTGTTTTGTGCCAGCCTGATGTCTCGCTTCCCTTTCAGGTTGAGGTGGATGCTTCAGAGATTGGAGCAGGGGCCGTTTTGTCGCAGAGAGGTCCTGGTTGCTCTGTTATGAGACCTTGCGCCTTTTTCTCTAGGAAATTTTCGCCTGCTGAGCGAAATTATGATGTGGGCAATCGGGAGTTGTTGGCCATGAAATGGGCATTTGAGGAGTGGCGTCATTGGCTCGAGGGTGCTAAGCATCGTGTGGTGGTCTTGACTGATCACAAAAATCTGATGTATCTCGAGTCTGCTAAACGCCTGAATCCTAGACAGGCCCGCTGGTCATTGTTTTTCTCCCGTTTTGACTTCGTTGTCTCGTATTTACCAGGTTCAAAGAATGTGAAGGCCGATGCTCTTTCCAGGAGCTTTGTGCCTGATGCTCCTGGAGTCGCTGATCCTGTTGGTATTCTTAAGGATGGAGTTATCTTGTCAGCTATTTCTCCAGATCTGCGACGTGTGTTGCAGAGATTTCAGGCTGATAGGCCTGATTCTTGTCCACCTGACCGACTGTTTGTGCCTGATAAGTGGACCAGCAGAGTAATTTCCGAGGTTCATTCCTCGGTGTTGGCAGGTCACCCAGGAATTTTTGGCACCAGAGATCTGGTGGCCAGATCCTTTTGGTGGCCTTCCTTGTCAAGGGATGTGCGGTCATTTGTACAGTCCTGTGGGACTTGTGCTCGAGCTAAGCCTTGCTGTTCTCGTGCCAGCGGGTTGCTCTTGCCCTTGCCTGTCCCTAAGAGACCTTGGACACATATCTCCATGGATTTCATTTCTGATCTTCCGGTGTCTCAAGGCATGTCTGTTATCTGGGTGATATGTGATCGTTTCTCCAAGATGGTCCATTTGGTTCCTTTGCCTAAGCTGCCTTCCTCTTCCGATCTGGTTCCTGTGTTTTTCCAGAACGTGGTTCGTTTGCACGGCATCCCTGAGAATATTGTGTCAGACAGAGGATCCCAGTTCGTTTCCAGATTCTGGCGATCCTTTTGTAGTAGGATGGGCATTGATTTGTCGTTTTCGTCTGCTTTCCATCCTCAGACTAATGGACAGACGGAGCGAACTAATCAGACTTTGGAGGCTTATTTGAGGTGTTTTGTCTCTGCTGATCAGGACGATTGGGTGACCTTCTTGCCGTTGGCTGAGTTTGCCCTTAATAATCGGGCTAGTTCCGCCACTTTGGTTTCGCCGTTTTTCTGCAACTCTGGTTTCCACCCTCGTTTTTCTTCGGGTCATGTGGAACCTTCTGACTGTCCTGGGGTGGATTCTGTGGTGGATAGGTTGCAGCGGATCTGGAATCTTGTGGTGGACAACTTGAAGTTGTCACAGGAGAGGGCTCAGCGCTTTGCCAACCGCCGCCGCGGTGTGGGTCCCCGACTACGTGTTGGGGATTTGGTGTGGCTTTCTTCCCGCTTTGTTCCTATGAAGGTTTCCTCTCCCAAATTTAAACCTCGTTTTATTGGTCCTTACAAGATATTGGAAATCCTTAATCCTGTATCCTTTCGTCTGGATCTTCCTGTGTCGTTTGCTATCCACAACGTGTTTCATAGGTCCTTGTTGCGGCGGTACGTTGTGCCTGTAGTTCCTTCTGCTGAGCCTCCTGCTCCGGTGTTGGTTGAGGGCGAGTTGGAGTACGTGGTGGAGAAGATCTTGGATTCTCGTCTCTCCAGGCGGAGGCTTCAGTACCTGGTCAAGTGGAAGGGCTATGGTCAGGAAGATAATTCCTGGGTGGTCGCCTCTGATGTTCATGCGGCCGATTTAGTTCGTGCCTTTCACGCCGCTCATCCTGATCGCCCTGGTGGTCGTGGTGAGGGTTCGGTGACCCCTCACTAAGGGGGGGGTACTGTTGTGAATTTGCGTTTTGCTCCCTCTAGTGGTCATTTGTGATTTTACACTGGAGCTTCTGTCTTCTCCTATATGCTCACCTGGGCCGTTAGTTCAGGGGCGTTGCTATATAAGCTCTCTGGACCTTCAGTTCAATGCCTGGCATCGTTGAAATCAGAGCTAATCTGTTGTGCTCTTGTGTACTGATCCTGGTTCCTGCTTGTTAAAGCTAAGTCTCTTCCTTGCTTTTTGCTTTTGTTTTGTTTTGTATTTTTGTCCAGCTTGTTCCAATCTGTATCCTGACCTTTGCTGGAAGCTCTAGGGGGCTGGTGTTCTCCCCCCGGACCGTTAGACGGTTCGGGGGTTCTTGAATCTCCAGCGTGGATTTTTATAGGGTTTTTGTTGACCAAATAAGTTATCTTGCTTTATTCTGCTATTAGTAAGCTGGCCTCTCTTTGCTGAACCTGGTTCATTTCTGTGTTTGTCATTTCCTCTTACCTCACCGTTATTATTTGTGGGGGGCTTGTATCTTGCTTTGGGGTCCCTTTCTCTGGAGGCAAGAGAGGTCTTTGTTTTCTTCTCCTAGGGGTAGTTAGATTCTCCGGCTGGCGCGAGTCATCTAGCGATCACCGTAGGCATGATCCCCGGCTACTTCTAGTGTTGGTGTTAGGAGTAGATATTTGGTCAACCCAGTTACCACTGCCCTATGAGCTGGATTTTTGTATCTCGCAGACTTACACGTACCTCTGAGACCCTGTCCACTGGGGTCATAACAAGAAGGTCCTGGTGTTAGAGCCCACTAGGCAGAAAAAAATTCCAAGCTGCATGGCAGGGGCCCTACCAGGTAGTGGGGAAAATAGCCGACACCACCTATAATGTCGCCGATTGTGACGACCCCAGGGTTATCCGCATGTTCCACGTGAATATGCTGAAGCACTACCGGGAGCGCCCTGAAGAGGTAGTGGCCATCTGTGCACCTGAAGCAGAGGATTTAGCTGGACTTCCCTTGCCTGATGTCTTAGGGGAAAGGACTCAGTCTAAAACATGGGACCAGGTACACTTGGGTGAAGACCTAGGTCCCCGGAAGAGACAGCAGGCGGAGGCGTTGTTGAGGCAGCAACAAAGGATGTTTTCGGGTAGACCAGGGTACACTCGCCTGGCACAACACATGGTTGAGACCCAGGATCAGACCCCCCTGCGACAACCCCCCTTCCGCGTCCCTGAGTCTGTAAAAGAAGGGATGCGACAAGAGATACAAGAGATGTTGCGTTTAGGGGTCATTGAAGAGTCAGATAGTCCCTGGGCATCCCCCGTAGTGTTAGTGCCCAAGAAGGATGGGACTACACAGTTTTGTGTAGACTATCGTAAGCTCAATGAGAAAACTGTGATGGATGCGTATCCCATGCTGCGTGTGGATGAGTTGTTAGACCAGCTGGCGGGGGCAAAGTATTTGACCACCATCGATCTATGCAAAGGCTACTGGCAGATTCCCCTTAGTCCTGACGCTATTACCAAGTCACCAAGTCAGCATTTGTCACCCCGTTCGGCTTTTTCCAGTTTCGAGTTATGCCATTCGGGATGAAGAATGCCCCGGCGACCTTCCAGAGGCTGGCTGACCGGCTTCTGGATGGTCTCCAGGACTATGCTTGTGCCTACCTGGATGACATCGCCATCTACAGCGCGACATGGGAAGAGCATCTAAATCACCTAGAGACAGTATTGGACAGGATCCACAAGGCCGGAATCACCCTGAACCCAAACAAGTGTCACATGGGCAAAGCAGAGGTTCAGTGTTTAGGGCATTGGGTGGGAAGTGGGAAACAGCGACCAGAACAAGCCAAGATTGAGGCCATAGCCAAATGGCCCATCCCACGCACTAAAACCCAGGTCATGGCGTTTCTAGGGACATCGGGGTATTACAGGAAATTCGTTCCCAATTACAGCAGCGTAGCCAAGCCCCTCACTGATATGACCCGTAAGAATCAACCCCACCAGGTAACCTGAACCCCAGAGTGTGAGGAAGCCTTCCACCAGCTAAAGGACGCCCTCACCAATACCCCTGTATTGGCCGCACCTGATCCAACTAAACGTTTCCTTGTTCACACAGACGCTTCTATGTTTGGATTGGGGGCAGTACTGAGCCAAGTCGGGCCGGACGGCCAAGAACACCCGGTAGCTTACCTGAGTCGGAAACTACTGCCTCGTGAAGTAAGCTATGCGGCCATCAAGAAGGAGTGCCTGGCAGTAGTATGGGCACTCAAAAAATTGCAACCATATTTGTATGGACGACAGTTTTCTCTCCTAACGGACCATAATCCCCAAGTCTGGCTTAATCGGAGACAACGCCAGATTACTGCGGTGGAGTTTAGCCCTACAACCTCTGGACTTCACCATCCACTACAGACCCGGCAAACAAAACGGTAACGCCGATGGACTAAGTCGACAAACGGAACTTGTACCAACCCCATAAACTTCGGTCATCCCCAAACCGATCCGTTAAGGATCAGACTGTGTATTCCGATCGCGTCGCTGAAAAGGGGAGCCGTGTTACGGAACCCCCCAGCACCCAGAATATGTTGTGCAGTTATATGTATGTATAATAGGTTCCATGTGAGATGCATGTCCCTAATGCATCAGCCCACAGGCTGCGCCCCTGGGCAGAGGGGATAAGATATCCCCCTTCTGACCTCTCCCACCTTTGTAATTCCCACAGTAAATATCGGCAGGCACCGGCCACCTGCGGCTATTGTAATGTATGTCTGGCCTGCCGCTTTTCAATTGGCCTGCCTTCTGTATCTGTGAGATATATTCTGTGTCCTGTGAGTAAAGTGTGTTCACACTGGAAATACGTGGAGAAGCAGTGATCTTTTATATGCGCCCATGTAACCAAGCAATTCCAGCCAGCGTCCTTTCATTCAGACTCCAGCCAAAGCAGAGTGGACCTACTGAAACACGGGGTGGTACTGAAAGAGGTACTCCAGCACGGTAGACCCCGTTACAGCTACCAATAGCTCCTGTGTAATCACCGACCAATAACATTCCCTATGTGCTCATTGGAGACAAGACTGGAGATGCTGATGACAGCTACTGTGTAATCACCAACCAATGATGTTCCCCATGTGCTCATTGGAGGCAATTCCATAGACGCTACCAGCAGCTCCTGTGTGATCACCCACCAATGACGTCCCCAATGTGCTCTGTGAATATCAGAGGTTGTGGGTTGTAATACTCACCTAGGCAGGTTAACGATGCAACTATTTTTTATTCCTTATGTCCATGGTTTTACAACAAATCCAGGAAGATGGCCAAAATACATTTCCTCTAGTCAACAACATCTCCTCCCCGGAGCCGATAGTGAGTATTGCCTGGTATGTTGGCAGTGGGACTATCTCCAAACTTTTGGTAGGCCCACAGATTTCGTATCTCCCGCCAGTATAGTCTGTAGTCACGGTCCATGCTCCTTCAGATGTCCAATAACAGAACCGTCACCCATGTATCCAGGGGAAACAATCCTTAAAGCGTTTGTGAAATCCAGACAACGGATCCCTCAACCATAGCAGGGGGAGCCAGCCCAGCTGGAAACCAATCTTCAAAACTCCATAGGCCATCCATCCATGGCTCCAGAACCTCAGTCTAGATCCCGTGCCCTCAACGTCACTCCAACAACTGCCTGACTAACCATGTGGCGTCTGTTTCTCTCTCCCACTTTAACATTTGCTTTTAGCTCAAAGAATGAAGAATATTCCATAAGCCCATCACCTGGGACAGCATGCGAGGCCCCTGTAGTGACGACTCTATTGTGACTACAATCCCCATCCACATAATGGGACTAGTGGCTGTAAGAACAATGGAATGATGGAGTTAATTGATTTCTAATCTTGGGTTTGGCCTTATGTATACATAAGATCCAGCCTGGACGTTGTCCTCTGCTTACTGTCACTGAATGGAAACATTGATGCCTGAGGAAGAACTGACGAGCGAGAAAATCACTAATAAAACAAAGCAAATCTCTAATAAAACACAACAATAATATTGACGCAACCAGTGCTCCATGCTGGGAATGTCTGCATCCCTTAGAGCCGTGGACTCCGCTCTCTGTTCATTCGTCCAATAGTCTTTAGCAAGTGGCCAGCTCCTCACATGCTCGATGAAGACAAGTCCTGCTGACAGCAGTTCCTGTGCAATCATTGACCAATGATGTCCTCGATATCCACGATGAACAGAAGTCCAGATACGCTGCCAGCAGCTCCTGTGCAATTAACGAACAATGTTGTCCCAGATGTGCTCAATGGAGACAAGTCCAGAGACGCTGACGGAAGCTCCTGGGTAATCGCTGACCAATGACGTTCCCCAGAGTGCTCGCTGGAGACAAGTCCAGAGATGCTGATGGCAGCTCCTGGGTAATCGCTGACCAATGACGTTCCCCAATGTACTCGATAGAGACAAGTCCTGAGATGCTGCCGGCAGCTCCTGTGTAATTAACGACCAATGTTGTCCCAGATGTGCTCAATGGAAACAAGTCTGGAGATGCTGATGGAAGCTCCTGGGTAATCACTGACCAATGACGTTCCCCAATGTACTCGATAGAGACAAGTCCGGAGACGCTTCCGGCTGTTCCTGTGCAATGAACGACCAATGTTGTCCCAGATGTGCTCAATGGAAACAAGTCCAAAGATGCTGATGGCAGCTCCTGTGTAATCGATGACCAATGACATTCCCCAATGTAACCGATGGAGAAAAGTCCTGAGACACTGCCGGCAGCTCCTGTGCAATTAATGACCAATGTTGTCCCAGATGTGCTCAATGGAAACAAGTCCAGAGATGCTGACGGCATCTCCTGTGTAATCGCTGACCAATGGCGTTCCCCAGTGTACTCGATGGAGACAAGTCTGGAGACGCTGACGGCAGCTCCTGTGCAATTAACGACCAATGACAGTCCCCAATGTACTCGATGGAGACAAGTCCGAAGACGCTGCCTGCAGCTCTTGTGCAATTAATAACCAATGTTGTCCCAGATGTGCTCAATGGAGACAAGTCCAGAGACACTGACGGAAGCTCCTGGGTAATCGCTGACCAATGACGTTCCCTAATGTA
Source organism: Ranitomeya variabilis (assembly GCF_051348905.1). NCBI lineage: Eukaryota > Metazoa > Chordata > Amphibia > Anura > Dendrobatidae > Ranitomeya > Ranitomeya variabilis. The sequence goes on along the minus strand of NC_135238.1, from coordinate 249,495,432 downwards.
CTCGATGGAGACAAGTCCTGCGACTTAGGACACTCAGGCTGCTCGCATTAGAGCGAGGCCTGGCAACGTTGTGTCCTACTGAGATACCTTGGAGAAATGGTCGTCCACAGGGTCCATAACCAAATCAATTTAATGCCGAGATGTTAGTGACCTGGATTGAAGACTAGAGGGGTTTGGCCATTGCACTTTCTGCCACAACCACCATAATCCTGGGAGCAGACAGCGTTGCCCACATGGTCTCCAAATGGAAAGGTATGAAACAATACAGGCTGGAACGGAGGTCTGTCTTCTTTGGCAAAGAGTCCTGTTTATTGTCAGGAATAGATCTGGAGACCATAAATTAGTTATATTGACCATTATACTTCTTTTCACTGAAAGGAAAGTTTTAATTAGCAGGAAATATTACTATTCTCTGCAGTCTGAACTTGAAAGGCGTCCTATAGTCCAGAAGAAACGGTATGTAGATACTGAGCAATGTACAAAACAAGGAGCAAACACAGGAAAGCATCATGTCCTCCATGCATCCCTGCACCATCCATACTCCGAAGTATACTCAATGTATGCATTTTAGGTGTAGAGGACAATGTATCTTTGAGGCTGTTCTGTGAAGAATTGGGGTCTTACCTTTACAATGCAGCACGAAGAAATGGTTGAACGGACTGAACTTCGCACTGAAGTAAGTGCACTGGTCGCTGACAACTCCACACGAAAGGCACTGACGGCTCAATAACCCAGAGGTGAACACACTGAAATAACACCAACAATGTTAGCCTGGGTACCCCCACAGCGAAAAAAGGGACCCCAAATCCATGGAGTAGATCTGGAGCTGTCAATGAAACAACTGGAAGTATGGTGTCATTCAGGCTCAACCAGTCTGATAATGTACAGTGATACCAAACGCCCCAGATACAGATCACACCTACAGTAACACCCATCAACCTCACACAGGACACCGCTACAGTAATACCCAACACCCCTCACACAGGTCACCTCTACAGTAATACCCATCAACCTCACACAGGACACCTCTACAGTAATACCCATCACCCCACACACAGGTCACCCCTACAGTAATACCCATCACCCTCACACAGGACACCTCTACAGTAACACCCATCACCCCACACACAGGTCACCTCTACAGTAATACCCATCACTCACACACAGGTCACCTCTACAGTAATACCCATCACCCCACACACAGGTCACCTCTACAGTAATACCCATCACCCCACACACAGGTCACCTCTACAGTAATACCAATCACCCCACACACAGGTCACCTCTACAGTAATACCCATCACCCCACACACAGGTCACCTCTACAGTAATACCCATCACTCACACACAGGTCACCTCTACAGTAATACCCATCACCCCACACACAGGTCACCTCTACAGTAATACCCATCACCCCACACACAGGTCACCTCTACAGTAATACCAATCACCCCACACACAGGTCACACCTATAGTAATACCCATTGTCACGATTTACACCGTGACTGTCACCCCTATGTCACGGATCGGGGTGACCTTAGGCCAACAGACAGCTATCACATGTGCAGGGGGGCTTATCTTAGTTATCCCTCCACTGCTACAATGTGACGAAAACACACACAAGGTTATTGACCTATCAATTTACAGCAGGGGCTTATTTTAGTTATCCCACTGCTCTACAATATACCACCAACTGCAGGGATTTATGTATATCCCGCTTTACAGTTCCGCTTTAGCACTTGCAGCTCTCTGGCGCTCCCCTTACCCTCAGGTCACACTAGGTACTGCACCTAGGGCAATTAGTCACCAGAAAGTCTGCCTGCTATGTACTGTCTATTGGGCACGCTGCAGCGAGGGCGATATAACTACTCCCACTCAGGCAGGAACAATAATTATCAACGCCGCCGTCACTACAACTACTCCCAAATACACAGAACAAGGTATGCTCCCACCAGCTTCGATTAAAGGGGTCCGAAGCCATGCCAAAACAATAGCGTAATTCCCTTCAGAAGACTTAGGGTAAGTTTAAGAGCAAGGAGAACGAAACTAGTAGTTTTATAGTTGACTCCGAAAAAGTAGGCAGTGTTTATAAAAATATTACAAGGATGTTACAATATGAGACAAGTTAAAGTATGTATGTACAAAGCAATTCTAAAATAACATGGATTAAAACAGAAAGTAACACTTACATGTGCTCACATCATCTCAGGCAAAACCATGCTGGTAGTCGGAGCCAAGTATCCCAATTCATGAGATAGTCTTTCTACAGTGAGATCCCAGGCAAAAACTGAAGGCTGGGTGAAGTGCAGAGACTTATACCTGGTCGGCTGTGACATCACTAAAAAGGCTGGTTTCCCTGAACCCTCCCCTTTCCTCAGACTACAACTTTTAACAGCAATTCTTACAATTCTCCTATCTCGCTGGAGAACGTGTCGGAATCAAAACACACACCTCATCCATCTTGTATTAAAACTGGCTTTCTATTGGTACCAAATTCGTCATAGTTATTCCACACAGTTCCAGAGAAATCCACACTTTGTACTCGATGTGATTAGCGGCTCGCGCTTATAATGTTTAACAGATCTACCGATGGAAGTTAGCAATATGTACTTATTATTTTCCTAGCCCAAATCGGTGGCCCATTATCTTACTATATTAGAACAAATAACCTCCTGTCGTAAGAGAGATATCAGACCAGTTTCAGCTGGAGGGAGATTTGTGCATCTGCAAGTGCAATAACAATTCTTATGGGGGGGCCATGAGGGATTTGGGATCCATATACACACATCTCCACCAGCAGAAACACAGAGAGAAGGGGAGTCAAAGCTATCAGGGAAAACTAATAATCATATCACATTTTATACATTATCGTGACACCTCCCCCTTTTGGTCTGTGCTATTGAGGCAGAACCCCTCAGTATGCCTCCATGCGCACCTCAGTAGGTTCACCCTGGTGGAACAGTCTATCTGCATTGCCATGCTCCCTTCCAGTTTTGTTTTCAATGGTGAAGTCAAACTGCTCAAAAGCAAGGCTCCAGCGTAGCAACCTTCCCTTGGTTCCACACATGGCGTTTAGCCAGCGCAGAGGGTTGTGGTCGGTCACCACAGTGAAAGTGCGACCGTACAAGTAGGGCTGCAAGCGCTGCAGGGCCTAGACTATGGCCAGGCACTCCTTCTCGATGGTGGAGTAGGCCACTTCCCTCGGCAGTAGTTCCGGCTCAGGTACAACACGGGGTGTTCTTGGTCCTCCGAGTCAACCTGGCAGAGCACAGCACCAAGGGCAAACTTGCTGGCGTCGGTCTGCACCAAGAACTGTTGACTGCTGTCGACTGCTTTCAACACAGGGGCATAGCACAGTGCTGTTTTCAACGCCTGGAAGACCCCCTCACAGCTGTTGGTTGAAAATGTGGGGTAGCTTCTTCCTGGTGAGGTCTGTCAAGGGTTTAGCCAGGCTACTATAGTGCTGTACGAAGCGCCTATAGTACCCTGCAGTGCCCAGGAAGGACATCACCTGTTTCTTGGTCATAGGGATGGGCCAGTTCATGATCGCTCCCACTTTCTCAGGCTCTTGCTTTAGGGTGCCCCCGACTACCCGGTGCCCCAGGTAGTGGACCTCACTCATGCCCATTTGGCACTTTCCCGGCTTGATAGTCAGTCCGTCTCGGTGAATTCACCTGAGCACCTCCTCGAGACGCTGCAAGTGTTCATTCCAGGAGAAACTGAAGACTGTAATGTCATCCAAGTACGCCACCGCGTACTTCTCCAGTCCCTGAAGCAGGAGGTTGATTATCCGCTGGAAAGGGTCAGGGGCATTCTTCATGCCGAAGGGCATGACCGTGGACTCGTACAGTCCAAAGGGTGTGATAAATGCAGACTTCTCCTGCGCCTCAGGGCTCAGGGGAATCTGCCAGTATCCTTTACTCAGATCCATTATGGTCAGGTAGATTGTGCCAGCTAACCTCTCAAGCAGCTCCTCGATGTACGGCATTGAGTGCGCGTCAGAGGCTTGGATGGCGTTGAGCCCTCTGTAGTCTACGCAGAACCGGGTGGTCCGATCCTTCTTTGGCAAGAGAACTACAAGTGAGGCCCACGCACTGTTTGACCGACAAATCACCCCCAGCTGTAACATCTCATCGATCTCCTCGCGCATAACCTGCTGCACCTGGTCGGAGATTCGATAGGGTGTTCACTGTAGTGGGGCATGATTCCCTGTGTCCACCTTGTGGACTGCTAAAACAGTCCTTTCAGGTCAGTTGGAGAACACGACCCGGAAGGGTTCCAGCTTGGTCCGCAACTGCGACCACTGGGGTTCGGTTAATGAGGCGCTTACCTCCACGTCCTCGATGGACCCACCGGCATTGACTTGGGCCAGCATGTCCAGGAGGGAGTCTTCCTCCCCGTCTTCGGGCAGGCTGCAGACCAGTAGGATGAAAGGTTCACATTCGTGATGAGCCTTCATCACGTTGATGTGAAAGGCCTTTCGCCTACCCCGAGCGTGGTCAAGCGTGACCACGTAGGTGACTGGGTGGAGCTGTTGGTGGACGACGTACGGGCCTTCCCAGGCTGCCTGAAGCTTATCCTTTCGTACGGGGACCAGCACCCACACCTTTTGACCCACGCGGTAGGTCCGCTCCCGGGTGTTCTGGTCGTACCAGTGCTTCTGATCAGCCTGAGTCTGCATCATGTGGTCATGAACCAATTGCGTCAAGGTCTGCATGTTGTCACGGAAGAGCATGACATACTCCACTATGGACACTTCAGAAGGGTTTGGCTCCTCTTCCCAGGATTCCCTTACCAATCCAAGGGGTCCCCGGACTAGCCTGCCGTACAGGAGCTCGAAGGGGGAGCACCACGTCGAGGACTGCGGAACCTCTCGGTAAGCGAACAGAAGGTGTGGGAGGTACCGCTCCCAGTTGCGCCCTTGGGTCTCAACCAGCATGTGTAGTATCTGTTTGAGGGTACCATTGAAGCATTCACACAAGCCATTGGTCTGTGGGTGATACGCACTCGATACCAGGTGCTTCACCTGCATTCTCTTACAGAGAGCCTCCATTAGGTGAGACATGAATTGGGTCCCTTGATCAGTAAGCATCTCCCTGGGAAATCCTACACGTGAGAAGATAGCCAATAGGGTATCTGCCACCTTATCTGCCCTAGTTGATGACAGAGCTACTGCCTCTGGGTATCGGGTAGCGTAGTCTACCACAGTGAGGATGTATTGTTTTCCAGAGCTGCTGGGGACGGCCAGCAGGCCCACAATGTCCACTGCGATCCTCTGGAAAGGCTCCTCTATCACTGGTAAAGGGATCAGGGGAGCCTTAAGAGCAGGCCCCGCCTTCCCCACTCTTTGACAGGTGACACAGGAGCTGCAGTAGTTTGACACATCTGTCCCCATCTTAGGCCAATAGAAGTGTTGAGACAGCCGGGCCTTTGTTTTGCTGATCCCCAAGTGTCCAGCTAGCGGGATCTCATGGGCAATCCGTAACAACTCATCCCGGAATTGCTGCGGGGCGACCAGCTGTCTTTCCCTCAACCACTCCTGTTGCGATTTCCCAGGTACTGTCTCCCGGCACAACCTCCCTTGTTCCCAGAACACCCTCTCCTTATCAGTCACGGAGGTGGGCGTCTCGGCAAGTTGTCTCAAATTCTCTAGGCTCGCATCTGCGTGCAGAGCGGCCTGAAACTCCTGGCTAGGGAAAGCCAGAAGCGACGTCAGGGTCCCTTCCCCACGGGAACCCTCTGGGACCATCTCTGGTTCAGTCACGCCTGTGACTGAGGATGGTCCAGAAGGCAGAATGTTATCTGCATTCTGGGCACTCTGACTGCGGGTGACAACAGCTACGTAGGCTGTCTCCCCGGGGATTTCTACAGACCCATCAGCCGACGCTGCTATGGGTACTACTTCCCCATCCACCCCCATTACCTCAGGAGCAGTACTACTTATGGGCCAGTTACCTTCCTCAGTGGCACTGGTCAATTGCATGGCATCACCTTCCTCACGGTTCCCATGCATCTCCCCATTTCCTGTGGCACCTACGCTTGCCCCTGCTAGGGGTTCCTCAGCCGTCTCACTCCACAGAGCGACATGGCTGAGCACTCCTGTACCTATGGGCTCATTAACCTTTGCAGAAAAATGGTTATCAGGTTCAGTTGGCACAGGTACAACATTTTCACCATCAATCCTAGGGAAAAAAAGGTTATCAGATGCATCATTACAAGATAAAGCATGGTCAGGTAACACATGCGATTTCCCATCATCATCATCATCATCAGGGTTAACTTTACCCTTGTTAGCAGATTGTGGAGGGGTGTCAGGAACGTAGTATGCAACCATCCTCCCCAAATCAGTCCCCAATAAAACATCAGTGGGCAAATTATCAGACAGTCCCACTTCCTTCACCCCGCTCCTGGCACCCCAATCAATATAAACTCGGGCCATTGGCAAGGCACAGCTGATGCCCCCAATCCCAGTGACAGTTAGGGTTTTCCCTGGAATGATTTCTTCAGGGGCCGCCAGTTCGGGTCGGATGAGGGTTCGTTCAGCCCCGATGTCCTTGAGGCCTGTAGCCACATGGTCTCCTACGGTGATGTGCTGCACGTTGTTACACACCCTCCGAACCACACTACCCACTAAAAGTACTGCTGCATTAGGCCCTGGAGCCTTGGTTGGGGGGTTCTGCTGCTTGTCTGGACAGTGGGGACTGATATGACCAGTCCGTTTGCAATAATAACACTGCCGGTCGGTGGTAGGTCTGGTGCTGTTGGCCACAGGGACAGGACCTCTGGTGTGTTGGCTGGCAGGGGTACTGGCGTTGGTTGCAGGCTTACCTCCTCTCCAGCTGGTGGTGACTGGCTTCTGCACTTTCGATCTAAGGTTGGCCTCATAGACATCGGCAATCTGCGCTGCTTTCGTCACGTCTTTGGGTTCTCTGTCCATCACAAACTGTCGCACCTCAGCTGGGCAAAGATGTAAGAACTGGTCTTTGATCATCAGTAGTGTTGAGCATTCCGATACCGCAAGTATCGGGTATAGGCCGATATTTGCGGTATCGGAATTCCGATACCGAGTTCCGATATTTTTGTGATATCGGAAATCGGAATCGGAAGTTCCCAGTGTATGGTTCCCAGGGTCTGGAGGAGAGGAAACTCTCCTTCAGGCCCTGGCATCCATATTCATGTGTAAAATAAAGAATAAAAATAAAAAATAGGGATATACTCACCCTCTGACGCGCCCTGGTTGTAACCGCTGCAACTGGCAGCCACTGTTCCTAAGAATGAGCGAGTGAAGGACCTGCGATGACGTCGCGGCTTGTGATTGGTCGCGTGAGCGGTCACATGAGCGGTCACGCGACCAATCACAAGCCGCGACGTCATCGAAGGTCCTTAACTCGGCATTCTTAGGAACGGAGGCACCGCTAAGAGCAGGGGAGGGGTGAGTATATCAATATTTTTTTTTATTATTCTTTATTTTATACATGAATATGGATCCCAGGGCCTGAAGGAGAGTTTCCTCTCCTTCAGACCCTGGGAACCATTCCGATATTTTGTGTCCCATAGATATGCATTGGTATCGGGTATCGGCGAGATCCGATATTTTGCCGGTATCGGCCGATCCAATCCGATACGATACCTTTGCATATCGGAAGGTATCGCTCAACACTAATCATCAGGTCTCCCAGCTGCTCAAAGGTTGTCGCTGACAGTCCTTGGATCCACTGGTTGAAGTGGGTCCTGAGTCCATGAACCACATCACCATAGCTATCGTGTGGGCCATGTTGGAGGTTCCGGAACTTTCTACGGTAAACCTCAGGTGTAAGCTGGTACTTGGCTATCAGGGCCTGCTTGATGTCCTCATTGTCACCATCTTGTTCTTGATGGAGGGCAGCAAACGCCTCCAGCGCTTTGTGTCATGATCTCAATGGCAAGAGATCATAGCATCAGCATATATAGGAACTAGCTCTTGGAAGATGGAAACTGAGCTGACCATGAACTAAACCTAACGCACAACTAGCAGTGGCCGGGTAGCATGCCTACGTTGATTCTAGATGCCCAGCACCAGCCGGAGGACTAAATAAAACTAGCAGAGGAAAATATTAGTCCTAGCTCACCTCTAGAGAAATACCCCGAAAGGAGACAGAGGCCCCCCACATGTATTGGCGGTGAATCAAGATGAAATAACAAACGTAGTATGAAAATAGGTTTAGCAAATTTGAGGTCCACTTACTACATAGCAGAAGACAGAAAGGACACTTTCATGGTCAGCTAAAAACCCTATCAAAAACACCATCCAGAAATTACTTTAAAACTCTGGCATTAACTCATAACACCAGAGTGGCAATTCCTGTTCACAAGAGCTTTCCAGACACAGTAACGAAACTACAGCTGTGAACTGGAACAAAAATGCAAAAACAAACATGGACAAGAGTCCAACTTATCTAGTTGTTGTCTAGGAGCAGGAACAAGCACAGAGAGGCTTCTGATAACATTGTTGACCGGCAAGCAACTAACAGAGCAGCAAGGTTATATAGCGACTCCCACATCTTGATGGGAACAGGTGAACAGAGAAGATGAAGACACCAGTTCAATTCCACCAGTAGCCACCGGGGGAGCCCAGAATCCAAATTCACAACAGTACCCCCCCCTCAAGGAGGGGGCACCGAACCCTCACCAGAACCACCAGGGCGATCAGGATGGGCTCTATGAAAGGCACGAACCAGATCAGAGGCATGAACATCAGATGCATTCACCCAAGAATTATCCTCCTGGCCGTATCCCCTCCACTTGACCAGATACTGGAGTCTCCGTCTGGAAACACGAGAGTCTAAGATTTTCTCCACAACGTACTCCAACTCACCCTCAACCAACACCGGAGCAGGAGGCTCAACGGAAGGCACAACCGGTACCTCACACCTGCGCAATAATGACCGATGAAAAACGTTATGAATAGAAAAGGATGCAGGAAGGTCCAAACGGAAGGAAACAGGGTTAAGAATCTCCAATATCTTATACGGGCCGATGAACCGAGGCTTAAACTTAGGAGAAGAGACCCTCATAGGGACAAAACGAGAAGACAACCACACCAAGTCCCCAACACGAAGACGAGGACCAACACGACGACGGCGGTTAGCAAAAAGCTGAGTCTTCTCCTGGGACAACCTCAAATTGTCCACCACCTGCCCCCAGATCTGATGCAATCTCTCCACCACAGCATCCACTCCAGGACAATCCGAAGATTCCACCTGACCAGAGGAAAATCGAGGATGAAACCCCGAATTACAGAAAAACGGGGACACCAAAGTGGCAGAGCTGGCCCGATTATTGAGAGCGAACTCCGCCAATGGCAAAAAAGCAACCCAATCATCCTGGTCAGCAGACACAAAACACCTCAGATATGTCTCCAGGGTCTGATTAATCCGCTCAGTCTGGCCATTCGTCTGAGGATGGAAAGCGGACGAAAAAGATAAATCTATGCCCATCCTAGCACAGAATGCCCGCCAAAATCTAGACACGAATTGGGTCCCTCTGTCAGAAACGATATTCTCAGGAATACCATGCAAACGAACAACATTTTGAAAAAACAGAGGAACCAACTCGGAAGAAGAAGGCAACTTGGGCAGAGGAACCAAATGGACCATCTTAGAGAAACGGTCACACACCACCCAGATGACAGACATCTTCTGAGAAACAGGCAGATCTGAAATAAAATCCATCGAGATGTGCGTCCAAGGCCTCTTAGGAATAGGCAAGGGCAACAACAATCCACTAGCCCGAGAACAACAAGGCTTGGCCCGAGCACAAACGTCACAAGACTGCACAAAGCCTCGCACATCTCGTGACAGGGAAGGCCACCAGAAGGACCTTGCCACCAAATCCCTGGTACCAAAAATGCCAGGATGACCTGCCAACGCAGAAGAATGAACCTCAGAGATGACTCTACTGGTCCAATCATCAGGAACAAACAGTTTATCAGGTGGGCAACGATCAGGTCTATCCGCCTGAAACTCCTGCAAGGCCCGCCGCAGGTCTGGAGAAACGGCTGACAATACCACTCCATCCTTAAGGATACCTGTGGGCTCAGAGTTACCAGGCGAGTCAGGCTCAAAACTCCTAGAAAGGGCATCCGCCTTAACATTCTTAGAACCCTGTAGGTATGACACCACAAAATTAAACCGAGAGAAAAATAATGACCAGCGCGCCTGTCTAGGATTCAGGCGCCTGGCGGTCTCAAGATAAACCAAATTTTTGTGGTCAGTCAATACCACCACCTGATGTCTGGCCCCCTCAAGCCAATGGCGCCACTCCTCAAAAGCCCACTTCATGGCCAAAAGCTCCCGATTCCCAACATCAAAATTCCGCTCAGCGGGCGAAAATTTACGGGAAAAGAAGGCACAAGGCCTCATCACGGAGCAGTCAGAACTTTTCTGCGACAACACTGCCCCAGCTCCGATCTCAGAAGCGTCGACCTCAACCTGAAAAGGTAGAGCAACATCAGGCTGACGCAACACAGGGGCAGAGGAAAAACGGCGCTTAAGCTCCCGAAAGGCCTCCACAGCATCAGGGGACCAATCAGCAACATCAGCACCCTTCTTAGTCAAATCGGTCAATGGCTTAGCAATATCCGAAAAACCAGCAATAAATCGACGATAAAAGTTAGCAAAGCCCAAAAATTTCTGAAGACTCTTAAGAGAAGAGGGCTGCGTCCAATCACAAATAGCTTGAACCTTGACAGGATCCATTTCAATGGAAGAGGGGGAAAAAATATATCCCAAAAAGGAAATCCTCTGTACCCCAAAAACACACTTAGAACCCTTCACACACAAAGAATTAGACCGCAAAACCTGAAAAACCCTCCTGACTTGCTGGACATGAGAGTCCCAGTCATCCGAAAAAATCAGAATATCATCCAGATACACAATCATAAATTTATCCAAATAATCGCGAAAAATATCATGCATAAAGGACTGGAAAACTGACGGAGCATTTGAAAGACCAAAAGGCATCACTAAATACTCAAAGTGGCCCTCGGGCGTATTAAATGCGGTTTTCCACTCATCCCCCTGCCTGATTCGCACCAAATTATACGCCCCACGAAGGTCAATCTTAGAGAACCACTTGGCCCCCTTTATGCGAGCAAACAAATCAGTCAGCAACGGCAATGGGTATTGATATTTAACAGTGATTTTGTTCAAAAGCCGATAATCGATACATGGTCTCAAAGAGCCGTCTTTTTTCCAAGGACTCCTTTATATATTCACGCATAGCAGCATGTTCAGGCACAGACAGATTAAATAAACGACCCTTTGGGTATTTACTACCCGGGATTAAATCTATGGCACAATCGCACTCTCGGTGCGGAGGTAACGAACCAAGCTTGGATTCTTCAAAGACGTCACGATAGCCAGACAGGAACTCAGGAATTTCAGAGGGAATGGATGATGAAATGGAAACCACAGGTACATCCCCATGAGCCCCCTTACATCCCCAGCTCAACACAGACATAGCTTTCCAGTCGAGGACTGGGTTGTGAGATTGCAGCCAAGGCAATCCTAGCACCAAATCATCATGTAGATTATACAGCACCAGAAAGCGAATAATCTCCTGGTGATCCGGATTAATACGCATAGTTACTTGTGTCCAGTATTGTGGTTTATTATTAGCCAATGGGGTGGAGTCAATCCCCTTCAGAGGAATAGGAGTCTCCAAAGGCTCTAAATCATACCCACAGCGTTTGGCAAAGGACCAATCCATAAGACTCAAAGCGGCGCCAGAGTCGACATAGGCGTCCGTGGTAATAGATGACAAAGAGCAAATCAGGGTCACAGATAGAATAAACTTAGACGGTAAGGTGCAAATGGAAACAGATTTACCAAGCTTTTTAGTGCGCTTAGAGCATGCTGATATAACATGAGTAGAATCACCACAATAGAAACACAACCCATTTTTCCGTCTAAAATTCTGCCGCTCGCTTCGGGACAGAATTCTATCACACTGCATACTCTCTGGCGATTTCTCAGTGGACACCGCCAGATGGTGCACTGGTTTGCGCTCCCGCAAACGCCTATCGATCTGAATAGCCATTGTCATGGACTCATTCAGACCCGCAGGCACAGGGAACCCCACCATAACATCCTTAATGGCATCAGAGAGACCCTCTCTGAAAGTCGCCGCCAGGGCGCACTCATTCCACTGAGTAAGCACAGACCATTTACGGAATCTTTGGCAGTAAATTTCCGCTTCATCTTGCCCCTGAGATAGGGACATCAAAGTTTTTTCTGCCTGAAGCTCCAAATGAGGTTCGTCATAAAGCAACCCCAAGGCCAGAAAAAACGCATCCACATTGAGCAACGCAGGATCCCCTGGTGTCAGTGAAAAAGCCCAGTCTTGAGGGTCGCCCCGGAGCAAGGAAATCACAATCCTGACCTGCTGTGCAGGATCTCCGGCAGAGCGAGATTTCAGGGACAAAAATAATTTGCAATTATTTCGAAAATTCTGAAACCCAGATCTATTCCCCGAGAAAAATTCCGGCAAAGGAATTCTCGGCTCAGATACAGGTGCATGACAAACAAAATCTTGCAAATTTTGTACCTTCGTGGCGAGATTATTCAAACCTGCAGTTACACTCTGAAGATCCATTGCAAACAGGTGAACACAGAGCCATTCAAAGGAGAGAAAAAAAAAAAAAAAAAAAAAAAAAATTTCAGCAGACTACTTATTTCTCTCCTTTCTCAGCCAAGGATTTTAACCCTTTAGTGGGCCGGTCAAACTGTCATGATCTCAATGGCAAGAGATCATAGCATCAGCATATATAGGAACTAGCTCTTGGAAGATGGAAACTGAGCTGACCATGAACTAAACCTAACGCACAACTAGCAGTGGCCGGGTAGCATGCCTACGTTGATTCTAGATGCCCAGCACCAGCCGGAGGACTAAATAAAACTAGCAGAGGAAAATATTAGTCCTAGCTCACCTCTAGAGAAATACCCCGAAAGGAGACAGAGGCCCCCCACATGTATTGGCGGTGAATCAAGATGAAATAACAAACGTAGTATGAAAATAGGTTTAGCAAATTTGAGGTCCACTTACTACATAGCAGAAGACAGAAAGGACACTTTCATGGTCAGCTAAAAACCCTATCAAAAACACCATCCAGAAATTACTTTAAAACTCTGGCATTAACTCATAACACCAGAGTGGCAATTCCTGTTCACAAGAGCTTTCCAGACACAGTAACGAAACTACAGCTGTGAACTGGAACAAAAATGCAAAAACAAACATGGACAAGAGTCCAACTTATCTAGTTGTTGTCTAGGAGCAGGAACAAGCACAGAGAGGCTTCTGATAACATTGTTGACCGGCAAGCAACTAACAGAGCAGCAAGGTTATATAGCGACTCCCACATCTTGATGGGAACAGGTGAACAGAGAAGATGAAGACACCAGTTCAATTCCACCAGTAGCCACCGGGGGAGCCCAGAATCCAAATTCACAACAGCTTTGCCTCTCAGCCCTGGAGTCAGGTATCGTGCCCATTCTTCTGTAGGCAGCTGGTACTGTCTGCAGGCTTTCTCAAAAGCCCGCATTAAAGTGTCCAAGTCCCCGTCCTTTTCTATAACAGGAAACGTGCTGGGCTCATGGCTCCGGGCAGTGGAGGGTATCCCCCCTGCCGGACCATCTTTCGTGGACTCGCTGGGCTTGGCGCTCGACTCTCTCAGCCTCCTGCTCGGCTCGCTGGGCCTCTCGCTTGGCTCTGCATTGCTGGATCAGCTGCAGACGTCCATCACGGTCATCGGCGGGGAATAGTTCCAAGACCGCCAGCAGATCGGGGTCCAATCCAACTTGGTAGCTAGTAGGGCCCGTATTTTGTGGTTGGACCTCCGCTGCAGCACCATGTTCGCTTGTGCTGGTTTATGCTGCCATTGGGCTCTGAGAGCGGTCTAGAGCGGCTTCCCATTGCACCAGATCTGTGACCAGTTGGGCTTTGTTTTTGCCTGCAAAATCAATGTGCTGTGACCTGCATAAGGCAATAAGGGTGTCTCTGGTCTGCTGCTTATAAAAGGTTTCTCCCAGCACAACCATGGTTGCGAAATAATAGGATAGAAAAACAAAGAGAAGGGTAGGGGATAATTACCAGTACACACAATTGTCTCAGGACTAATAAACACTGAGTTTGTTCTCCAAACTATTGCTGCAGGGTCCTTGGATGAACCGTGCTAGTTTTAGTAAAGGTACCGTCACACTAAGCGATGCTGCAGCGATAGCGACAGCGATGCCGATCGCTGCAGCGTCGCTGTGTGGTCGCTGGAGAGCTGTCACACAGACCGCTCTCCAGCGACCAACGATGCTGAGGTCCCCGGGTAACCAGGGTAAACATCGGGTTGCTAAGCGCAGGGCCGCGCTTAGTAACCCGATGTTTACCCTGGTTACCAGCGTAAAATGTAAGTACATACTTACATGCGTCCCCCGGCGTCCGCTTCCTGCAATGACTGAGCGCCGGCAGTAGCAGGGCACAGCGGTGACGTCACCGCTGTGCTGTGCTTTCACTTTCAATTTGCGGCGCTCAGTCAGTGTGGGAAGCGGACGCCGGAGGACGCATGTGAGTATGTAGTGTTTGTTTTTTTTTACATTTTACGCTGGTAACCAGGGTAAACATCGGGTTACCTGCGCTTAGTAACCCGATGTTTACCCTGGTTACCAGTGTAAAATATCGCTGGTATGGTTGCTTTTGCTGTCAAACACGGCGATACACGGCGACCTAGCGACCAAATAAAGTGCAGACCTTCCAGCAGCGACCAGCAATTTCACAGCGGGATCCTGATCGCTGCTGCGTGTCAAATACAGCGATATCGCTACCTAGGACGCTGCAACGTCACAGATCGCTGGCGACGTTGCTTAGTGTGACGGTACCTTAAGAGGAATGATTGCTCAAACCAGATCACTAATGCTCTATGATACCACCGCGCTGCCACCAATATGTCACGATTTACACCGTGACTGTCACCCCTATGTCACTGATCGGGGTGACCTTACGCCAACAGACAGCTATCACATGTGCAGGGGGGCTTATCTTAGTTATCCCTCCACTGCTACAATGTGACGAAAACACACACAAGGTTATTGACCTATCAATTTACAGCAGGGGCTTATTTTAGTTATCCCACTGCTCTACAATATACCATGAACTGCAGGGATTTATGTATATCCCGCTTTACAGTTCCGCTTTAGCACTTGCAGCTCTCTGGCGCCCCCTTACCCTCAGGTCAGACTAGGTACTGCACCTAGGGTAATTAGTCACCAGAAAGGCTGCCTGCTAAGTACTGTCTATTGGGCACGCTGCAGCGAGGCGATATAACTACTCCCACACAGGCAGGAACAATAATTATCAACGCCGCCGTCGCTACAACAACTCCCAAATACACAGAACAAGGTATGCTGCCACCAGCTTCGATTAAACGGGTCCGAAACCAACCCAAAACAGTAACGTAATTACTTCAGAAGACTTAGGGTAAGTTTAAGAGCAAGGAGAACGAAACTAGTAGTTTATACTTTACTCCAAAAGATTAGGCAGTGTTTATAAAAATATTACAAGGATGTTACAATATGAGACAAGTTAAAGTATGCATGTACAAAGCAATTATAAAATAAAGTAGAAACAGAAGGTGCTCCAGCTCCAATAAAAGAGATTCTTTATTAATGGTTAAAATCCAGTGACATAATAAATCCTTGCTGTAATACAAATGTGGGGGTACAGAGCCCATGCAACGCGTTTCGATCGCTGCCGATCTTAATCAATGCATTGATTAAGATCGGCAGCGATCGAAGCGCGTTGCATGGGCTCTGTACCCCCACATTTGTATTACAGCAAGGATTTATTATGTCACTGGATTTTAACCATTAATAAAGAATCTCTTTTATTGGAGCTGGAGCACCTTCTGTTTCTACTTTGTAATTATCCCTCGTCTGGATCCGAGACGAAGCTCCGTGCGCCTGCAAGGATCGGTGAGCTGGCCATGGCTTTTTAGCCATCATCTTATTTTGTTTTTGTATACAATTATAAAATAACATGGATTAAAACAGAAAGTAACACTTACATGTGCTCACATCATCTCAGGCAAAACCATTCTGGTAGGCGGAGCCAAATATCCCAATTCATGAGATAGTCTTTCTATAGTGAGATCCCAGGCAAAAACTGAAGGTTGGGTGAAGCGCAGAGACTTATACCTGTCGGCTGTGACATCACTAAAAAGGCTGGTTTCCCTGGACCCTCCCCTTTCCTCAGACTACAACTTTTAACAGCAATTCTTACAATTCTCCTATCTTCGCTGGAGAACATGTCGGAATCAAAACACACACCTCATCCATCTTGTATTAAAATTGGCTTTCTATTGGTACCAAATTCATCATAGTTGTTCCACACAGTTCCAGAGAAATCCACACTTTGTACTCGATGTGATTAGTGGTCTTGCGCTTACAGTGTTTAACAGATTCTACCGAAGGAAGTTAGCAATATGTACTTATTATTTTCCTAGCCCAAATTGGTGGCCCATTATCTTACTATATTAGAACAAAGAACCTCCCGTCTTAATAGAGATATCAGACCAGTTTCAGCTGGAGGGATATTTGTGCATCTGCAAGCGCAAAAAAATTCTTGTGGGGGGCCATGAGGGATATGGGATCCACATACACACATCTCTGCCAGCAGAAACACAGAGAGAAGGGGGGGGGGGGGTCAAAGCCCACAGTGTTGTGCTATCAGGGAAAACTAATAATCATATTACATTTTATACATTATCGTGACACCCATCACTCCACACACAGGTCACCCCTAAAATAATACCCATCACTCACACACAGGTCACCCATACAGTAATACCCATCACTCCACACACAGGTCACCCGTACAGTAATGCACAACACCCCACACACAGGTCACCCCTACAGTAATACCGATCACCCCCCACACAGGTCACCCGTACAGTAACACCCATCACCCACACACAGGTCACACCTACAGAAACACCCCTCACCCTCACACACAGGACACCTCTACAGTAATACCCATCACCCCCACACACAGGACACCTCTACAGTAATACCCATCACTCCATACACAGCTCACCCGTACAGTAGTAACATTGAAGGTCACCTGTAAAGCTGTCGTCCCCGGGACGAGTCTTCTGTGCTGAGGAAATATCTGTGAGAGAGGAGACCATGTAAAGCAACTACAGCCCCCAGCAAAATGTAAGGAGAATGCATCTAACAGAACGAAAAATTAAAGAGTGGGAAAATCAATGCATCTGATGGATGATGGAGACGACCTCTACAATTGACTGTGTATAATGGATGATGGAGACGATCTCTACACGTGACTGTGTAAGATGGAGACGACCTCTACACATGACTGTGTATGATGGATGATGGAGATGACCTCTACACGTGACTGTGGATGATGGGGGTGATACTCACAGCTTCTCGGACGGCTCATCATACGCCAGGATCCTGATGACCTCCCAGCTACCTGACGTCAGGTGTCGGATATTCACTCGGTCAGTCTTTACCTGTGAACACGAGGGACAAATTCTCAGCATGAGGCACGATGTGGTGACTGGTGCATGACTGCTGCCCACCTGGTAAAGGTGTATTGTGTGTGGCCACTCTCCTACAAGCGCCGTGCGTGTCCACTCTCCTGCGAGAACCATAAGTGAACACTCGTGGAAGCAAGGTGCGTGGCCACTCTCCTGGCAGAGCCGTGTCTGGCCAATCCCCTTCAAACGCTCTGCGTGGCCACTCTCCTGCTAGAGCAGTGCATGGCCACTCTCCTGCAAGCACCCTGCGTGGCCACTCTCCTGTGAACGCCGTGTGTGGCCACTCTCCTGCGAGCACCGTGCCTGGCAACTCTCCTGCGAGCACCGTGCGTGGCAACTCTCCTGCAAGCACCCTGCGTGGCCACTCTCCTGCGAACGCCGTGCGTGGCCACTCTCCTGCAATCACCGTGCGTGGCCACTCTCCTGCATTCACCGTGCGTGGCCACTCTCCTGCAATCACCGTGCGTGGCCACTCTCCTGCAATCACCGTGCGTGGCCACTCTCCTGCAATCACCGTGCGTGGCCACTCTCCTGCAATCACCATGCGTGGCCACTCTCCTGCAATCACCGTGCGTGGCCACTCTCCTGCAATCACCGTGCGTGGCCACTCTCCTGCAATCACCGTGCGTGGCCACTCTCCTGCATTCACCGTGCGTGGCCACTCTCCTGCAATCACCGTGCGTGGCCACTCTCCTGCAATCACCGTGCGTGGCCACTCTCCTGCAATCACCGTGCGTGGCCACTCTCCTGCAATCACCGTGCGTGGCCACTCTCCTGCAATCACCGTGCGTGGCCACTCTCCTGCAATCACCGTGCGTGGCCACTCTCATGCCAGCGCCAACTCTCCTGTGAGCCAGTGAACAGACGACCCTTAAAACTATAACCAAAAAGAAATGACCTAGTCACAAATGGCGCTTCCAAAATAACATACGGTACTACCTACAAATAAACTGTAGCATATGCCAAGTAAAAATTCAAAAAATGTTTTTATTTAACAAATATTAACACACAACTGTTTAAAAAGATTCTGTGGATGAATACACAGATATGGACCTGGGAACACAGGAATCACTATACCCATGCCATAAGCATATTAAAACATGGATAAATATCCAGAGCATACAAAGAATTTGTTCTCTCTAGGGTTCCCCAGAAAGGGCTACCTTCTATATGGAGCAAAGCTTTCTTGAGTGTTAATCAATGTTATATAATTCCAGATAGTTCACTTTGGACTCATATGTCAGTCACATTTGGTATTCAGTATAACATTCCTAAAGCACAGACACAAATAAGGAGAGGAGTTTCCATACAGCTCTATGTAGATGCCCATATAGCTTATGGCTCTATGGAAAAACCTTTGTGGCTCCTCACAGCCAAGTTGTCTACATATATATTTATAAGATGGCTGCTATCTCTCTATCCAAAGACAATCAATAACATTAAAGTGCATAGTGCCAATGTTCAATATTAGTGCAATACATATGGGCACAATACATACGGGCAGCACGGTGGCTCAGTGGTTAGCACTGCAGTCTTGCAGCGCTGGAGTCCTGGGTTCTAGGATTTTGGATGTTCTCTCCGTGTTTGCGTGGGTTTCCTCCCACATTTCAAAGACATACTGATAGGGAATTTAGATTGTGAGCCCCATTGGGGACAGCGATGATAATGTGTGCAAACTGTAAAGCGTATATATGTAGACAACTTGGCTGTGAGGAGCCACAAAGGTTTTTATATATATACACTGAATACCAAATGTGACTGACATATGAGTCCAAAGTGAACTATCTGGAATTATATAACATTGATTAACACTCAAGAAAGCTTTGCTCCATATCGAAGGTAGCCCTTTCTGAGGAACCCTAGAGAGAACAAATTCTTTGTATGCTCTGGATATTTATCCATGTTTTAATATGCTCATGGCATGGGTATAGTGATTCCTGTGTTCCCAGGTCCATATCTGTGTATTCATCCACGGAAACTTTTTAAACAGTTGTGTGTTAATACAAATAAATAAAAACATTTTTTGAGTTTTTACTTGGCATATGCTACAGTTTATTTGTAGGTAGTTCACCCTTAAAACTAATTTTATTTCTATCAAGTTAAAAATACACCAAAACAGAAAAGCCCCTGTGCGCAGTGAGTGGCTATACTATGTCTGGCCAAAGCTGTTATACGCGGAGAATCAGCAATATAGGCTATGCCGACATACAGCATCCATTAAATTGGTCCAGAAGCAGAAAATGATATCTATAGCTCCTATTTTTGCATGTCAATTGGACAATACACATATAGACGGGTAACGTCCCTTTTTGAAGAAGCTCAGGCGAAACGTTATCGTCGGGGTAGGAGTGCGCGGCACACAGGAATGAAGCAGCAGTCACCAATCTGCCGGTCTCTGAGGGTTTTTCTGTTATCTGGGTTGTTGTAGACCGGTTTAGTAAGGTAGCTATATGTAATATTTGCGCTAAGGACACCTATATGAAGCCATAAATAGTTAATAGTAATGCTAGGACATGTCATAAGCAAGGTTCTTCGTTAAAGACTAGGATTAATAAGCGCAAATATTACATATAGCTTTCTTTGACTAACCACTTCTGGGACGATTGGGAGTGATCTCGTTCATATATTTGCTGCTTATTCACCTGGAGCAACTAAGCAGCGCCGTATGGTTCATTTTTAGACATATTTATTACGGTTTAGTAAGATGTGTCATCTGGTCCCGTTCAATAAACTACCCTTCGCCAAGACTCTAGCTAAGGCGTTTTTGAAAGAGATTGTCAGGCTCCATGGGGTTCCCATGGACATTGTTTCCGATAGGGGACCACAGTTTATGGATCGCTTTTGGCGTGCTTTTTGCGACAGATTAAAGGTTAATTTGTCATTTTCGTCAGGTTATCATCCAGAGTCCAATGGACAGACCGAAAGGAAGAACCAGGACGTCGAGCAGTTTTTGAGATGTTTTGTAGCAGACAATCAGGAGATGTGGTCGGAATATGTACTACTAGCTGAGTTTGCTCTTAATAATCATACATCTTCCTCGGCTGGGTGTTCTCATTTTTTTGCTGTACAGGGAGACATCCATCTTTTGGCCCGTTTTCTAAGATTGGGGCGGCAGTGCCTGAGGAGGGGAGTTTTTCTGGAAATTTGGAAAGGGTTTGGACCAATGTATGCCATAATTTGAAAGAGGCGAACAGGAGGTCCAAGAAATATTTTGACAAGGGAGGCGTTGTTTGCAGTTGGGGACATGGTCTGGTTGTCCCCTAGAAATCTGCGTTTGAAGATGCCTTCTAAAAAACTGGGGCCCAAGTTTCTAAGACCCTTCAAAGTGGTTGAGGTTGTCAACTCGGCAGTGGTGAGATTGGACATCCCCTCGTCCTGGAGAATTCAGTTTTTCACGTATCTTTACTGAAGAGAGTTGACACACTAGATAAGGAGCCTATGCCGACTGTTCCTCCAATTGATGAGGACGACGAGTTTGAGATTTCACGCATTCTAGATTCCAGGAGGCACAGAGGAAGTTTGCAGTATCTCGTGTCCTGGAAGGGTTTCAGTCCTGAGGATAATTCCTGGGTGAAAGCTGAGGACGTCTCGGCCTCCAGGCTGATTAAGGCTTTTCACAGGAGATTTCCGAATAAGGCTCGGCTAAGAGGATCAGGAAGATCCTCGTAAAAGGGGAGGTACTGTTAGAATCAATTTCGTTTGGACCATCCGCCATCTTGTTGTGGTTTTCAGGCTGCTGGTCTTTTTCCTCTGGTGCTGGGTTTGTCCTAGGTCAGGTGATTGCATCACCCTTTATTACCCAGCATCTGCCTCCCAGTCCTTGCTGGACAACAGTGTTAATCCGCTAGTGTTCTGGCTTAGTGCCTTGTTAGCTTTCTGTGTTTGATATTGAGCAGTTTTGGCATCTCTAGTTCTGCCAGTTTTGTTTTTGGTTTTCCATAGGTTTCTGCAGCTTCCTCTATTTTCCCACTAGGAGGTGACCTATTTTTGTTCCCAGTCCCCAGATCGTTCAGGGACACCCTTCCCCCTTACCTCTAGGTCTTCGTTTGAGTTTAGCCTAGGAAATGTCGGTGGGAGGGCCAAATATTCCTTCTCTATCGTTGCGTAGGCCACCTGCCTCGGCAGGAGCGTCCGGCTCAAGAACAAAATGGGGTGCTCTTGGCCTGTAGTTTCGACCTGGTCAAGTCCATAGTCACTGGCGTCAGTCTAAACCACAAACAACGGTGTAAAGTTAGCTGCCTGCAGGATCGGTAAGCTGGAAAGGGCGGTCTTCAGTGCCCAGAAGGCTATCTCACAGTTGTTTGTCCAATCAACTGCGGAGGGCAACTTCTTAGTGAGGTCCATCAGAGGCTTCGCCAGGCTACTATAGTGAGGGATGAACCTCCTATAGTACCTAGCGGTGCCCAGAAAGGATATCACCTGTTTCTTGGTCATGGGGGTGGGCTAGGATGCAATGGCATTCCCCTTCCTGGGCTTTGGCTTTAGAGCCCCCTCTGTGTCCCAGGTAGTGGACCTCACTCATACCCAGATGGCACTTTTCCAGCTTGATGATCAAGACTGCCCGGCAGACCAGCCCAAGCACCTGTGCCAGATGCTCTAAATAATCCTCCCAGGTGGGACTGAAGATGTTAATGTCGTCCAGGTACACGGCCACGTACCCTTCAAGTCCCTTGAGCAGTGTGTTAACCATCTGCTGAAAAGTGGCAGGGGCATTCTTCATGCCGAATGACATCCCTGTGGACTAGTACAGCTCGAAGGGGGTGACAAAGGCAGAGTGTTCCCATGACTCGCGGGTCAGGGGAATCTGCCAACATACCCCAGGCTCCGATACATGATGGTCAGGTCCTTGGACTCAGCCAACTGATTGAGCAGGTCATCGATGCGCGGCACTGGGTATGCATTGGTGACCATGACAGTGTTGAGCCCCATGTAGTCCACACAAAACTGGGTTCTGCAATCCCTCTTTCGGATGAGGAGTACAGGCGAAGCCCAAATGCTGATGGGTGGTTGATCCCCAGATTCAGCATCTCGTCAATGGTCCTGGCGCATGTGCTGCTGTACCGGAACGTAGACCGGATATGCTGAACACCAGATTGGAGGGGTTGATATACAGTGTCAACGTGATGGATCGCTGACTTTGTACTTCATGGCTTGTTGGTGCAAAAATCCCAGAAGGGGTCTAGGGTTGCCCACAGAAGGGACCACTAGTTCAACAAGAGCTGGTTGCAAACCTCCACATCCTCGATGGACATAACCACCCTAGCCTGGGCAAGAATATCCAGCAGGGTCTCTGCCTCTTCCTGTTTTGGCAGGTTGCATATGGGGAGAAGGCCTTCTGCTCATGATGTGCCTTCATCATGTTTACAGAGAAGGCCTTCCGCCTTTCCTGGACTTGGTCATAGGAATTTAGCTGCTGGTGCACAAGGTACAGACCTTCCCAGGCCTCCTGAAGCTTGTCCTGTGTATGGGGACCAGTACCTACACCTTTTGACCCACCTGCTAGGTCCACCTTTTGACCCACCTGATAGGTCCTCTCACAAGCATTGTGGTTTTACCATCGCTTCTGATTGGCCTGGACTTGCATCATATTATCATGCACCAGATGCACCAAAGCCTGCCTCTTGTCACGGAAGCGCACGATGTACTCGAGGACCGACACTCCAGGTGTAGCTAAGTCTCCTTCTCAGACCTCTTTCACCAGAGCCAGGGTCTCCCGCACACGTCATCTGTCCAGGAGCTCGAAGTGGGAGAACCCCATCGAGGACTGTGGAACCTCAGAGTAGACAAATAGCAGGTGTGGGAGGAACCACTCCCAGTAGCACCCATGGGAGTTGATCAACATCTTAAGCATCTGCTTCAGGGTGCCATTTAACAGTTTGCACAGACCCTTGGTCTGTGGGTGGTACGGGCAGGTTACCAGATGTTACATCTTTATCTGCTTACAGAGGGACATGAAGTGGGTCCCCTGGTTGGTGAGCATTTCCTGGGGAACACCCATTCGGGAGAAAATCTCCAGTTAGGTGGTAGCCACCTTGTCGGCCCGAATGGAAAACAAGGCTATTGCTTCCTGGTACAGGGTGGCATAGTCTACTACAGTCTGTATGAAGCATTTCCTGGAGCTGCTGGGAGTGGCCATCGCGCCAACCAAATCTACAGCTACCATCTTGAAAGGCTCTGCAATGATGGGTAGAGTTACCAGTGGGGCTTTGGGGAACCACCTCGTCTTCCCCACCCTCTGACAGGTGTCGCACACGGCAGTAGGCACCGACATCAGCCCCCATCCTTGGGCAGTAGAAATGCTGGGCTAGCTTGGCCTTGGCCTTAATGATCCCTAAATGTCCAACAATCAGAATTTTGAGCACAATCTGCAATATCTCCGCCTTGAACGGATAGGGTACCACTAATTGCTGGTCCCTAGACCACGCTTTCGTTGAACCTTGCTGGAAGGTTACCCGTTTCCAGCCATCCTTGGTCCCAGACCACCCGCTTGAGGTCTGAATCCGAGAGAGGCTATGCCGCCTGCATCTCAAAAGCTTTCAGGCTGTCGTCGTTTTCCAATGCCGCCTGAAACCCCTGACTGGACTTGGCCACAATAGACAAGACTGCCACAACTTCTGTCAGCTTCCCGGGACTTGTCTCCTAGGCTAGTCTGACCCGGCAGCCACATGGTCGGAAGGAGGATCCAAGAGGGGGCCCTGGCTCTACCACTGCATTTGACAGCAGCCACGGCTGCTGCAACCGCAGATAGTGCCTGCTTCTCCTCTGCTTCCGACCAAGTAGTAGGTCCCGACTGACAAACCTGGCACTCTGAAGTTCCGGTTGTGGGGGAAACCTGTAACAAAATGAGACTATGATCATGGCTGAAGGTTGTCAAGGGACCTCCCACCACCCCCACTAACACACAAAATAGTTTATGGTTTCTGGGACAGTGAGGGGCCCTTCTGACACT
This sequence comes from Ranitomeya variabilis, assembly GCF_051348905.1. NCBI lineage: Eukaryota > Metazoa > Chordata > Amphibia > Anura > Dendrobatidae > Ranitomeya > Ranitomeya variabilis. Next base: position 249,470,902 of record NC_135238.1, on the reverse strand, counting down.
GGGGACACATGGCTTTCAAGTGTCCTGAATGTCTGCCGAGATACATTACACCTGGTGCCACCACACAACGCAAAGGGGCATACATTATACCTTGTGCCGAGGTATATATATGTTCCCACCAGGGACTGGTGGTATACACTGTGTTCCAAATTATTATGCAAATTGGATTTAGGTGTCATAAAAATTTAATTGTTTTGTTTTTCAAATAAACTCGTGGATGGTATTGTGTCTCAGGGCTCAATGGATCATTGAAATCAATCTTAAATACATGTGATAATTAGTTTTCCAGGTGATTCTAATTTAAGGAAAACTACTTAAAAATGATGTTCCACATTATTAAGCAGGCAACAGGTTTCAAGCAATATGGGAAATAAAAAGAATCTCTCTGCTGCTGAAAAGCATTAAATAGTGCAATGCCTTGGACAAGGTATGGAAACATTAGATATTTTACGAAAACTTAAGAGTGATCCTTTTGCTGTGAAGAGCTTTGTGACTGAAACAGAGCACAGACAGAATTCATGCAGATAAAGGTATAATGAGGAAGGTTTCTGCCAAACAAATTCATTGGATTAAGAAAGCAGCTGCCAAAATACCATTACAAAGCAGCAAACAGTTATTTGAAGCTGCTGGTTGCCTCTGGAGTCCCTCGAACCTCAAGGTGTAGGATCCTTCAAAGGCTTGCTGTGGTGCATAAACCTACTATTCGGCCACTCCTAAACAGTGTTCACAAGCGGAAACGGTTGTAGTGGCCCCAGACATACATGAAGACTAATTTTCAAACAGTCTTGTTTACTGATGAGTATCGAGCAACCCTGGATGGTCCAGATGGATGGAGTAGTGGATGGTTGGTGGATGGCCACCATGTCCCAACAAGGCTGCAACATCAGCAAGAAGGTGGAGAAATCATGTTTTGTGCCGGAATCATGGGGAAAGAGTTGGTAGGGCCCTTTAAGGTTCCTGAAGGTGTGAAAATGACCTCTGCAAAGTATATAGAGTTTCTGACTGACAACTTTCTTCCATGGTATAAAAAGCAGAACCGTGCCTTCAGGAGCAACATCATCTTCATGCTGACAATGCCCCATCTCATGCTGCAAAGAATCCCTCTGAGTCATTGGCTATTATGGGCATAAAAGGAGATAAACTCATGGTGTGGCCACCATCTTCCCCTGACCTCAACCCTATAGAGAACCTTTGGAGTATCATCAAGCAAAAGATCTAGGAGGGTGGGAGGCCGTTCACATCAAAACAGCAGCTCTGGGAGGGAAGAAATACAAGCAGAAACTCTCCAAAAACTCACAAGTTCAATGGAGGCAAGAATTGTGAAGGAGACATCAAAGAAGGGTCCTATGTTAACATGTAACTTGGCCTGTTAGGATGTTTTAGAGTTAAATGGCTTTTTTTGTTCAGTGTATGTGACCTCCTAATGCTGCAAATTCCCCAAATGAAACTTTACAGTTCTTTATATCAAATGTTTAGAAATTCTACTGTGCCTAATAATTTGGAGCAGTGCATTGCGAGTTTTTATTCATTTTGGAGATTATACTGTTATCATTGGGAGGTTTCTTCAATAAAATTCGATGTATACTCTAACGGGTGATGACTTTTATTAGACTGACTGACCATTTAGGAAAATCAGAGAAAAATGTTTGGAACATGGTATATATCCATCCCGTCACATGACATGCCGCAATATTCAACATAAATTAGAGCAGCTGAACTCATTTTCTTATACTCTGTCAATACCCTTATTGGTCAGCAGGGTAAGGGGGCACCAGAGAGCTGCAAGTTTCTACTAAGTTCATGACAGCATACATTACACCTAGTACCATTACACAGCACAAAGGGGAACACATTACAGGGTGCTGCCACTGACTTTCTTCTTAAAGACGGTTGTATCCACTTCTTTGATGAGTGAATTGCCGGACAAGAAAATGTCCAGGAAAGGTGTCTCCTTACAGGCGAATAACAGTGAATTTCAGATTGAGATTATTAGAATTTATGGAGGCTGAAAAATGATCTACTGTAAGTGGTCTCCTCGCCTGACTACAACCAGATCATCCAGATACCTGCCAAACCATCTAAGATCATGGAAAAAAGGGTTACTAGAAAATATGAGAGTTTCTTCATATAACATATAGCTAAAGACGGGGAGAATCTCCAGCCCATCGGGCACCCAGAAGCTGGAGAAACTGCTTGGAGTCAAACATAAAAAGATTGTGGCCTAGTAAATACTGACGACCCATAATGATACACACGTGGTCAAAATTTTGACCTAAATCCTATTGAACATCTTTGGAAAGAGCTGAAACATACCGTCTGGAAATGGCAATCTTCAAACACGAGACAACTGGAGCAGTTTGCTCTTGAGGAGTGGGCAAAATACCTGTCGAGAGGAGCAGAAGTCTCATTGCCAGTTACAAGAATCGTTTGATTGCAGTGATTGCCTCAAAAGGCTGTGCAATAAAATTAAGTTAAGGGTCCCATCATTTCTGTCCAGGCCGATTTCATGAGTTTTAGTTTTTTTAACTCTGTGGAAGCATGGTGGAAAAGCAATGTCTGACTTTCATTTGTTCATTCTCATAGATTTTTTATTTAGTATTACTTTTGTCAGATTCGAGATATTTCTGTCACCACTGTGGGTTTTTCTGTCATTAAACGAACCCACAATTTTGACCATGTGTGTAAATTCCTTTACATTAACAGAATAGTTGCTGTACTTGTCCAAATGGTGTCTAATGGCTGAAACAGCTAGATTGTGAAGGATGGTAAAGGTTCACTGCTTCGAAGGTAATGAACCAGGAGTAGTCCAACCATGTAAAACGTCCTTCACATAACCAGGGATCCTGATCACTAGTGGTTGGAGAGTCTCATCCAGCCATTGGCTTAAGTTCTCGTTTATGGAATCGATACCCGAAATAATGGGGCGGGGGGGGGGGGGGGGAGGTGGAAAAACCCCTTTATGGTTTTTGGGAAGACCATGGAAAATGGGTATCATGGGATGGTCAGGTAGTAACCATCTTTGGATTTTACTGTCTATGACACCCAAAGTGACATCCTCCCCCAAAAGCTTAGAAAGGTCATGTTTGAAGGAGTCGGTAGGATTAGAAAAAAGGGGTTTGTAGGTGGTACAGTCACCCAATATGTCATATGCTAATTTCATATATAATACTGTATCTAATATGGTGATACAACCCCCCTTGTCGGTTTGTCTTATGGTCAGACCAGAATTAGCCTGCACATCAGCAGCAGCCTGGAGTTCAGCAGTACTGGTGTAGCTGAAATGATGGCCGAGTCTGGACCGAGCATAGAGCGACTTTAGATCTCTTTTGACAAGTGTCTGAAATAAATACAAGGAGGAGACCCTTAATTGTAAAGGATAATATGATAAGATCTTATGGATTATCCGAATGGCCTTGTCCATAACAAAATCAGAGGTCTCATCCATGTTCTGGAGTGACCTTAACCCATAACGACCGCTGATACGCCTTTACACAGTGGCAGTTCAGAGTACTTATTCCTCAGCGCCGCTTTTTAATAGCACTGAGAAATAAGTGCATAGCGCCCCCCAAGCGTTGGAAGTTCTCCGGGGTCTTGGATACCGGGGGTAGCGGAGACCCCGGAGAACATGATTCTGGTTAGTTTTTACTGACCCCAGTGTTGCGATTACCGTTATTAATGGAATAACGGTGACCACAAAAAAAGTGAGATTTCCCATTTAATTTCTCTCTCTTTTGATATGATCTAGCACCTCAGTGGTGAGAGAAAGTGGTCCCCCGAGCCCCCCACCCCCGGCACCTCCTGTGTCCCTGGACCCTCCTGCATCCCCCAGTCCTCTCCCCAGGCCGTCGACGTCTTCTTCCGGGAAGAAAATGGTGGGCAGCCGCCGAGATCTGCCGGCTGGCACCTAGCAACAATAGATTTCTCATATTGGTTCATTTTGATCACTGTGATAGACCCTATCACAGTGATCAAAATAAAAAAAATAGTAAATCAAACGCCCCTTTATCACCTCCTTAGTTACGTAAAAATAATAAAATAAAATAAATATTTTTTTCTATTTTTCCGTTAGGGTTAGGATTATGGTTGGGGTTATAGTTGGGGTTATAGCTAGGGTTAGGGTTGGGCTAGGGTTAAGGTTATGGTTGGGCTTATAGTTGGGGTTATAACTAGGTTTGGGCTAGGTTTACAGTTAGGGTTGTGTTTTGGAGTTAGGGTTGTGGTGTTGGGGTTAGGATTATGGTGTTGGGTTAGGATTGTGGTGTTGGGGTTATGGTTAGGGTTGGGATTAGGGTTGGGGTTAAGGCTGTGTTAGGTTTGGAGTTAGAATTGGGGGGTTTCCACTGTTTGGGTACATCGGGGGGTCTCCAAACACGACATGGCGCCACCATTGATTCCAGTCAATTTTGTGTTCAAAACGTGTAAACGGTGATCCCTCCCTTCCGAGCCCTACCATGCGCCCAAACAGTGGCTTTCCCACATACGGGGTATCCGTGTACTCAGGAAAATTGCACAACAAATTTTGTCCATTTTCTCCTGTTACCCTTGTAAAAATAAAAAAGTTTGGTTCCAAAGTAAATTTTTTATGAAAAAAGTAAAATGTTCATTTTTTTAATTCCATATTGCTTTAGTTCTCGTGAAGCACCTGAATGGTTAATACCCTTCTTGAATGTGGTTTTGAGCACCTTGGGGGGGGGGGTGCAGTTTTTAGAATGGTGTCACTTTTGGGTATTTTCTATCATATTGACCCCCAAACTCACTTCAAATGAGAGGTGGTCCCTAAAAAATGGTTTTGTAAATTTTGTTGGAAAAATGAGAAATCGCTGGTCAACTTTTAACCCTTATAACGTCCTAAAAAAAACTGTTTCCAAAATTGTGCTGATGTAAAGTAAACTTGTTATTTATTTACTATTTTGTGTGATATGACGCTCTGATTTAAGGGTACAAAAACTAAAAGTTTGAAAATTGCAAAATTTCCATTTTTAGTCATATTGAAGAAATTTTACCACTAACATGAAGAACAATATGTCACAAAAAACAATCTCAGAATCAGTGGGATCTATTGAAGCTCCAGAGTTATAACTTCATAGAGTGACCGTGAACAGAATTGTAAAAATTGGCTTGGTCATTAAGTCCCAAATTGGATCTGTCACTAAGGGGTTAAGGTGAGTAAAGCATTGTGTTCTTACAAAGAAAAAGCAGTGATGTCAACTGGAGGAGTCAGAGAATTAGGACGATCATGGACGGTTGTTGGAGGCTTATTGGATATTGCGCCTAGATACGACATTGCTGGGAGAATTAATTATACAAACGATTTATTCCATATTTATTGACTCTATTAACCATTCAATGTCTGGTCCTCATTTGTTTTGTGCTACAGCGGCTACAATTAATGAATCAATTATTTCTCTTTGCTCTGATTGGTGCTTGTTCCTTATTTACACCTGTCTGTATGTTCTCACTATACCCTATGACTAAAGGCGCACCGTTGCGCCAGAAACGCTTGGTTTTTATTGTTTCATTTTTAATGTCCAAATAAACTTTTTTCATTTTAACTGGTTGGTGTCCTGGAAACATATCCTTTCCTTTTCCTAGCTTGCTTGTCAGTTCATACTCGGAAATCAATGTTGTGACAGTAAGCAGAGGAAGACGTGCTGAATGGATCTTCTGTAAACCTAAGGCCAGAAAGGAGATGGCTAAAGGTAAATGTAAAGCAATCATCCTATTCATCTCATCTGTATCTAAAGGTCTCAATCCATTGTTCTCCTACCTTAGGCCCATTGTGTGGATAGGAATAGTAGACCCAGGGCAGCCGTCACCACAAGGGTCTCACATGCAGTCCCAGGTGATGGGCTTATGGAATATGCTTCATTCTTTGAGCTAAAAGCAAATGTTTAAGGGGGAGGTAGAAAAAGAAGCCTCATGTTTTAGTCAGGCAGTTGGGAGAGTGATTACGAAGGGAGAGCCATCCTGGAGCACAGGGATGGATGGTCTATGCTGATCCATCCTTGGGGATAAGTTGCTGGCTGGAGGGGTATCCATGAGCTACGGTTGTGATATCCATCATCTGGAAGAACATAGGCGGTGACTGCACACTATACCGGCTATAGATACCAAAAGCTGTGGGCCAACCAAGTGGGAGACAGTGGGTATCGCCTGGTACGGGGCCAGTGGAACTACCGATCACAGATTGGGAACTTGTGGACTGGGTATTTTGCCCATCTTCCTGGATTTGTTGTACAACCATGGACGGAAGGAATAAAAAATAGTTGCATCATTAACCTGCCGAGGTGATTATTACAACCCACAACCTCAGATCTTCACAGCACAATCGGAGTTCCCCCACTGACATGGAGAGGTAAGAGTGGGCAGGTGCCCCATTGGACTTGGGCACAGGGACAGCAGGCACCGTGTTTGTCTTAATCCCTCTCTAGCTTGCAAGTCTCTTGGCCTCTGGAGTCCTGTTGTTGGAGTATTTGTTAGCAAGTGTTGGTCTTGCAGAGGCCCCATTTGGCTTCCTGTCATGGAGATGTGGCACCCCAGGAGTTCAGGTACCACAGTGGTGCTGCCTTCCTCTCGGGGAGGGTAGTGCCATGCATGGAGACAGGAGGGATCCCTTTGGCAGGTAAGCTGTACACGCAACACATTCTAACTCCAGGCCAGAAGGGGGAGCTCAAAACCCTGTTTGAGGGGAACTTCCCTGATATCCATCCTGGTCTGGGGGAGTCAGACAGTCAGTGTGGGACAAGAGACAGGAAAGGAGCTCTGAGGAGTGATTAGGAGCTTAAGGAGGCTGTGATTGGGCCTCCTGTGAGCCAGAGTGCAGGAGCCAGGCACTGGGAGCCCAAGGTTGTGGATAACTGCAAGGCCCACAGTAGAACCAGAGAGCATAGGACTATACGTAAATTGCCCATACCATACCTGAGGCACAGCAGCAGTTAGAGCCTGGAGTCACCGTGTCAGAGACCCCAAGAGAACAGCTCAAGTTGCCTACCGTGCAGGTACTGTCTCAGGACAGGAGAGAGAAAGGGCTACCTTGCCAGCAAACTACAGGTAGCAAGGGACCAGAAAACCAGCGCATAGTGGAAGGCTCCCAACCTGACCTGCCAAGGGGATTTCTACTTGTTTTCAGGCTGTCTGGACCCCTTCTGCACCTGTTGCCGGTACCCTGAACTGAGGCCTGTTGCCATCAGTAAACCAGGTAAATACTGCAACCCTGTGTCCTCCGTTATTTACTGGCGTGGCAACCCAACATCCTGGCCATATACCTTGGGAGCCCTGGGGACCCCGCTTCACCTGTGGGAAGAGTCATCCTCTTGCTGCCACAACATCACCCCAGAGAACCTCTTTAAGCAGCGTTGGTACCTCTGACCGAGAACCACAGGTGGCATCACAAATAAACTTTATTCCAAAATACGCTTTAGTTTCAACAGCTTTTATTTCAAGAAAAACATCATTTAACATAGGACTCATGGATTGCAAAGTGCAAGGATCCCCTCGCAGGGGGAAATATATCCTTCATAATACGATAATTGCAAAGGTCCAGTGTATAACAATTTTAACTTAGTTAAACTCAGATTAATGGGGGGGGGGAGGAAAGAAAAAAAAAAGGGTGGGGAAGACCAGAGACTTTAAGTGTTGGCGACGAGAGATAAGGTGACGTAAATAATCAGTTTTTATAGACCAAAATTTGAGATATTGATCAATAAAAGTGTTGCTGTGTGTTATATGGCTAGAGACATTGTTCTAGAAAGATCGTCAGCATTCTTCGCTTGGGTCCAAGGATCCCATATGCTCTGGAACACATCAATAGTATCGGATTTATTAGCCTCGATTTTCTCATATAGCATTATTAGGTCAATCCGTCTCCCCACCTGGATTATCGACAATGTATTTTTTTCTTTGACCTGCTATATGGTTTCTAGTAGCCATAGTAATAAAATCAATTAGACAACTAGTTTTGTTGTTAGCATGAACTGGCCTGTCTCCTAAAAGTAGTACTGTCGGGAGAAGAGGCAATTCTTTTTTAAGAACTGGGTTAATTAACTTTATCACATTCTTCCAGAGAGATTTCACTGTTGGACATGTCCACCAGATGTGAAGTGTATCTCCCACATCAGTACATCCTCTAAAACATTCATTAGGGATTGTATGATAAATATTATGTATGGGGACATAGTGTATTCTATGAAATAATTTAAGAGAGGTCTCAGTTAATGAGGCTTGGTTGCTTCCCTTTAATATATTTTCATAACATTTAAACCTTCTTTGAGGTGTGAGTGTGATTCATAAGTCTTGCTCCCATAGTTCCACGGCCTTCAATTTCGAATCAGCTCTTGGCTGATTAAATGTGGAGTACAGATGTGATATGAGGCCATTTCCCAATGGATCATATAAACATTTTAGTTGAAAGCTTGTGGGTTTTGGGTTTGGTGCATTGGTGGACAAGGTATGCAGAAAATGAAAGATTTGTTCAAGTCTGACATTTTCAGATGTTGGGACTTGGTATTTAGTGATGAATTCTTGTTTCGACATTAATTGGAAATGGGATGTTAAACGTTGTAACCTGGTTAATTTGTTATGTTTCCACCTAGTGTGACTCTTAGAAGCCCCCCGAAGGGGACATGGGATTGTCAAACAATTCCAGAAGTGGGGACGGCTGGGATTGGAGCCTAAATTGGAATCCATAAGCTCTCCAGATACGTATTGAGTGGGATGTATATGGTGAAAGCGTATTTAAATCTTTAGGCAACGGTCCAGTGGCCCAGATAAGACTCCCCAAGGAGTATGGCGTTATACGGGAGCTTTCTATCTGTGACTAGATGGGAGCATGTTGTCCAGCAGTCACTGCTGCTAATTGAGCAATTTGAGCTGCTTTGTAATATAGAGAGAAGTTCGGTAAAGAAACTCCTCCTTGTCGTTTGTGTCTGAATAGCGTTTGTTGGGAAATGCGTGATTGTTTGTTGTTCCAAATGAAACGTAATATTTGAGAATTTATTGTTTTGAATGTCAGTGAAGGTATTGGGAATGGCAGGGAGCGGAACAAATATAAAAATGGGGTAGGGTTAGCATTTTTATTGAGTGAATAATGCCTAAAAAGGAGAGCGATGGGAAGGACCATTTTGATAAAGTTTGTGTAAACTTTTGTAGTAAAATGGTGTAATTATATTTAAATAAGGTACTTTTAGTAGGTATGAGGTTAATTCCTAAATAGGTGATGGAATGTTTTGCATGTCGAAGTTGGAAATTATGTAAAATCGAGTTTTGAACTGTAGGTGAGGTATTCAGAAACATGATTTCTGATTTATCGACATTAACTTTTAAGCCTGAGATTTCCTCAAAATGTTTGAGGGTATTTAGTAGGTTTGGCAATGCTATACAAGGGTTTGTGAGTGTTAGCAGCAGGTCATCAGCAAACAAGCTGACCTTGTATTCGTGTTCGCCCATCATTTGGCCTCTAATGTCTGGGTGTAAACGTATTGTTTGGGCTAAGGGTTCCATAACCATAGCACATAGGGCAGGAGACAGTGGGCATCCTTGTCTCGTTCCTATGTTAATGGTTATCGGCTCTGGGGGGTTTGAGGGTAATTTTAAGTAGGCTACCGGATTATTATAAAGAAGTTTGAGAGAGCTAATTAATTGCTGTGAAATTCCCATTTTGTTTAAAGGGAACCTGTCACCTGAATTTGGCGGGACCAGTTTTGGGTCATATGGGCGGGGTTTTCGGGTGTTTGATTCACCCTTTCCTTACCCGCTGGCTGCATGCTGGCAACAATATTGGATTGAAGTTCATTCTCTGTCCTCCGGAGTACACGCCTATATGCAATATTGCCTTGCGCTGGCGTGTACTCCGGAGGACAGAGAATGAACTTCAATCCAATATTGCGGCCAGCATGCAGCCAGCGGGTAACGAAAGGGTGAATCAAACACCCGAAAACCCCGCCCATATGACCCAAAACTGGTCCCGCCAAATTCAGGTGACAGGTTCCCTTTAATATATTAAACATATACGACCAGCCTACAGAGTCGAACGCCTTCTCTATATCTAAGGCTAGTAATATTAAATGGGTTTTTCATTTATTAGCAGTATGGATTACGGTAAGGTTTTTACGAATGTTGTCCGGTGCTTGTCTTGTTGGGATAAACCCTACTTGATCCTTATGGATAAGCTAGGGAGGCATTTGTTAATTCTATCTGCCATAATAGACGAAAAGATTTTAAGGTCTAAGTTTAGTAAAGATATGCGTCTATAATTTTTCGTGAGTAAGGGGTCCCTTTCTGGTTTCGGGATAACTGATATATGAGCTGTATAGAACTCCTGAGGCATTGCCCTTCCTTTCAACATGTCATTGCAATAAGTGTGAATATATTTGGATAGGATATTTGAGAATTTTTTGTAGTATAAAGCAGTTAACCCATCGGGGCCTGGTGTTTCCCAATTTTTAAAGGTTTAATAGTAGAGGTAATTTCCTCATCAGAAATAGGAGAGTGCAATGTTGTTGCAAAGTCCGAGGTCAAGGTGGGTAGGGGTATATTATTTAAAAAGTCATCTAATTTAGATGGAGAGAATTCCGTTCTATCAGTATATCTTTTTGATAATAGTTTTGGAACATTTTATAGATTTTATTTGGGTTAAAAGTTGTTTGAGAGTGTTCGTCTTTTATAGAAAAAATAGTGTTCAATTGTTCTTTATGTTTTAATTTGCGGGCAAGCATTCGGTCCATTTTATTGGAAATCCGGTAAAATGTGTCTTGAGTCCATCTGATTGCCCGTTCTGTGCGGGTGGTCAGTAAAGCATTTAATCGTAGTTTTAAATCATAGATCCGTTTAGTTAGGTACATGGAGGGAAAAGATTGGTTTGCGAATTCTGACTTATAGAGTTCATCTTCTAGGGCCAATTGTTCTTGTAATTTATCTCTTTTTTTTTTTAGAGGCAATTTTAATAAAGACACCATTATATATTTTTTGTGGGCCATCCATACATTTCCCGATGCTGTTTCGATTGTAGTATTTGAAAGAAAGAAAGATTTGAGTTCTTGTTCAACTGATTTCCTCACTTGGGGGTCCGACAGCAAAGATTCATTTAGTCTCCACCTATATAGACATGATGTAGCTTGGTCTAGGTTAAATACAGATAGAATGCAATCATGGTCTGACCATGACGAGGGGACATGTCTAGAATATAATAGAGATGGATCCAATCAATCCTAGAATATGAATGATGAATTCTAGAAAAATAAGTACATCCTCTTGTTTGACGATGGGTTTCTCTCCAAGTGTCAACCAAGTGATGAGACTGTAAAATAGTTTGAAGTATCCTTTATTCTTTCCCTGACATGTCAGATCGTTGATTGTTGGAGCTATCAAGGGTCTTATCTAAAGTTAAATTGAAGTCTCCCCCATATGATAACATCATATGTAACAGAGTGTTAAGGTACCGTTACACTAAACGACTTACCAACGATCACGACCTGCAATACGACCTGGCCGTGATCGTTGGTAAGTCGTTGTGTGGTCGCTGGGGAGCTGTCACACAGACAGCTCTCTCCAGCGACCAACGACCAGGGGAACAACTTTGGCATCGTTGAAACTGTCTTCAACGATGCCGAAGTCCCCCTGCAGCACCCAGGTAACCAGGGTAAACATCGGGTTACTAAGTGCAGGGCCGCGCTTAGTAACCCGATATTTACCCTGGTTACCATTGTAAAAGTAAAAAAAAAAAAACACTACATACTCACATTCCGATGTCTGTCACGTCCCCCGGCGTCCACAGGGTTACGCGCTGCTGCTCAGAGCTTCCTGCTCTGAATGTGTCAGCGCCCGGAGCAAAGCAGAGCACAGGGGTGACATCACAGATCGTCGTCGTTCTCGCTGCAAAGTCGCTTAGTGTGAAGGTACCTTAAGGATCTCACAATCAATTTGCAATGTCGGGGGTGCATAGCAACTAATGAGGCAGATTGGCTTTTCTTCTATGGTTCCCCACAGTATTATAAATCTGCCATCTTTATCTACTATTATATCCTCCTGTATAAATGGGAAGGAATAGTGAAGAAAAATAGCAACTTCTCTCGTTTTTTTTGTCATGCGTGGCGAAATAGAATCTTGAATAAGACTTATAAAAATATTTGGGGGATGAGGTATTTGAAAAGTGGGTTTCCTGCAAGAAAATTACATCACGGGAATTTTTTGAGTAATCAATAAAAGCGCGTTTTCTTTTTACTGGGGAATGAAATCCCCGTACGTTGTGTGATAATATCTTCTACATTTAACATGTGGAATAATCTGGTAAGTCACCTGATCTAACAATGCCTATGATGGACTGTACTACATCAGCTTCTGGTACATTGAAATGTTCGCCAACACTCGGGTAGGTAAGGGAATGGGAAAAAGACGACAAAAATGAAAAGAACATGTAAAACGGTTACAACCAATATGCGGGCTATGGTGTGCTGGTCCAAGATCAGTAATAGCCCAAAGTGGAGTGGCACATTTACTCCAGGGGCACCGCACTCTGCAAATTGGACAAATATAGAGCAGCCCAAAATTTACACATTATACAGTATATCATTTTTTTAAAGTACCAATATAACTAAATTTTGATCAATCAGCTGTCCTCCAGACCCGCCTTAGGATCTTCAGCGGGCTTGTCTTCTGTGGACAGTTTGTCTGTGAAGCTATGCCTTGTTGGGCTTGGTACGTCGAACCTCCATCCATTCTCTGCGTGGTCTTTGTCTCTGTGGTAATGCACCTGAATCGAAAACTGGGATTCCAGCCTTTTCCAAAGCTTTCCGACCTTCCTCCTGACTTTTTGGTGAATCGGTGGAGCTACCATGTGATGAGATTAATGCATGTGGGAATCCCCACCTGTACTTGATGTTTGCTTTGATTAGAGCCATTGTTGTGTCCTTCATAGCTCTTCTCCTCATCAGGGTCGCTGGGCACATGTCAGGGAATAAGGAGACAGTATCTGGGACACCTGGCAAGTTAGTTTTATTGCAGGCCGCTTTTAGTATCAAGTCTCTTGTTTCTTCATGGTGTAGGTTAAGGACGATTTCTCTTGGTGAGGCGTCTGGCTTAGGTCCTCCTACTGCTCTGTGAATCCTTGTAATCTCTAAGGTATTAGAGTCGGCTTGTGGTAGTAAAGCACTGAAGAGTTTCGAGGTGGTTTCCATTAGGTTGGTAGCATTTTCTGGTAGTCCCTTAATTCTAAGATTTCCTCGTCGTGAAACATTCTCCAGATCTTCACATTCTGGTGTCTTGTTCTTGTAGTTGTTCTCTGTCATGTTCAATAGCATCAGCGGTATCACCCACTCTTTTCTCCAGATCATTGGTTCTTTGTGCAATGTCTTGGCTTTGTTGTGTAAAATTGTCTACAGCCGTTGTCAGCTCAGCTTTAAAAGTATTCTGGATGGTTTTTAAAAGTTCTTTCATCGTAGTAGGTATCATATTTGTTAATGGAGTTGTGTCGGTCTATTGAGACTTCTGAGGAGAACTGTTAGAATTTGTTGAGGGTGATTGCGAGGCTGACATGTTGCGACTTGTAGATTTTGTACTTTGAGATAACAACTGTGTTATTGATCTGGTGCTAGCTTCAGGTGCAGTGGGTTTTTTAGGGCACATCATTTAAAGAAGTAATGTATCTAACATCTCTAATCTGGAGATTGACTATACTTTTGAGTGCATATTAGTGCCCATGGTGTCAGCCCAAGTGCGTCACAGTCACAATCCTCTAAGGCTGCCCATGCCCTCCTTGTTGAGTTTCAGAGGGGAGGGGGGAATTCAGTTCAGCTTATAGACTTTTTAATAGAAGTTGTAAAAAGACATTAAAGCTGTTTGTATTAGTCCTAATAGTTGGAACAGGTTTACACCGTGCAGAGAAGATTTTCAGGACAATCTTGTAGTGCAGAAAGCCTCTGGTAGTGCTGGTTTCAGGCACAGCTTAGCACTTGTAAACAGTCCTTATCTCCAGCAATTATGTGGTCGCATTGTAGTCCAGATATTGTTTTTTAGGGATACTTGGAGGGAGATCTTCAAAGTCAATGATTTATTTCTGGGGGCTATAGTCAATTAGACGATGAGGACGTTTTCTCCCTGGTCCCCTCTTATCCTCTCTGACCGCTCTTTTTTCCCTCTTCCACTCCTTCCTATCTCTCTCCTCCCAACTGCGTTCTGTCCCCTCTCCTTATTATTTTATATTATTACTTTCTTCTCTCCCTCCTCCTTCAAATGCCCCCTCCTGAGCAGCAGGGACCGCCACAAGGTGCCACCACACTTCTAAAGGCGGGTAGAATCCACCGGTCCTCAGCGTTCTGTGACATCTTTCAATATGGTGTCGATTTGTGGCCGGAAAACCACCGGCACCGCCGCAGCCTTGGGTCCGGCCCACCAACAACCCGTCACGGATGGAGGGGAGAGCAGAAGAAGCCGGCAGAGTTCCTCAGCAGTGAGTGGTCGCTGTGTGTGTCTGTGGCGTCCTCCCCGCTGGTCCACAGGAGCCCAGGGGGAAGTTTGCGGGGAGTTGGTGGCGGGATATTGCACTGCTCGGTGTGCCGGTGCCAGGGATCAGTGGAGGGATGGTGGGGAGGTGTAGTTCCAGCCCGAGTACTCAGGTTTATGAGCGGAGAGGGCCGGGTAGTCCCGCTATCTGTTATCTCCGTGTTTTACACCACAAGCCGGTCCTCCAGCAGTAGCAGCTCCCCGTCTCAGGAAGATGGCGTCCATCTTCCTCCTGCCAGGTCTTCACTGTTGACCTCCCAGCTTGGCCTGTAATGCAGCAGAAGCACTTTTTATTGTTGATGTCTCCTCCCTAGCACTCAGGACGAGTTCTAACCGATCTTGATGTTCGATTTGGATCCTTTCCTCACAGCAGTCAGGCCACGCCCCCCATAATACCCTTTAAAGACATTTCCCCTTAACTTGAGTGCCACCGTGACCACCCCCTTAATTGCGGTCAGATCCGGTGCCGAGTACCTCAGACCCCGGTAGGGCGACTCAGAGATACTGCTGAAAGTCCTCCTGGCAATTCCACAAAAACTGCTTGGTCGAGATGAGTTCCTTCTGCAGCTGGGCGGTGTTGAGCTCCAGTCCCATGGTCCATTGGTCAACTGCTCACAGTAGGGCCCACATGTCATCGGCCTAGCTGTCTGCGAGAGCCCGCTGCATACTTCACAGCTTATTTTGGTAAGTCTCAGGGGTCGCGTTGTACTGCCGGATCAGGGTGGTATCACTGGGAAGGTACCCAAAGATTTCTAGGGACTTACCCATGAGGCGAGGGGTTAATAACCGGACCCATTGGTCCTCAGGCAGATGGTACTGATGGACAATTTCTCCCTGGCATTTGAAAAAACTTGCCAAGTCTCCTCCATTGTCCAGCAGGGGTAAGTCATCTGCTTGTAGCTTTGGACACGTATCTCAGAGG